>NC_059173.1:53087611-53391020 GCF_019923935.1 Bubalus bubalis | reverse complement strand
GACTTCTTTCACTGATTATAATATTCTCCAAGTCCGTCTATGATGCAATGGCAGAATTTCATTCCATTTTATGTCTGAGTAGTGTTCCATCTTCTTTATCCATCCATCTGTTGATGGACACTTAGGTTGTGCTTCCGTGCCTTGGCTATTGTAAACAGTACTGCTGTGAACACTGGGGTACATGGGGTACTCTGTGTACCCTGGGGTACATAGAGTTTTCCTCTTTTCCAGATATATATGCCTAGAAGTAGAATTGCTGGATTATATGATAACTCTAATTTTTTTGTTGAAACCCTACCATCTTCCACAATGGCTGCACCAATTTACATTCCCACCAACAGCGTTTGAGGGTTTCCTTTTCTCCACACCCTCCAACAGGCTGTTTTCTTAATATCATTCAGGCTTCTAGAACTTCCTCTGCAGCTGTTGCTCTTGAGCATCGGCTTAACCCCTGGGACCTTCCTCGATCTCACCATCAGCCTGCTCTCCGTTTGGGGTGAGCGCAAGAGAGATTCCTTTTCATGACTGTCTTCTCCAGTGAGCCCAGCCTGGTGGCGCTGAGGTCCTGCCCTCCTGGCACACGGGTAGTGGAACTTGGAGGATCTGGTTTTTCTGCTGGTGACTGAGGGGATGGTCTGCACAGCTGACAGACCTCCTTTCATCCTCACAGGTTCCCTGAGGCAGACATAGCCCATTTCCATCTCTTGCTGTGCCCCCGTGACACATCCGGCAAACAAGGGGAAATGAAATACAGCCCATTGGTCCTGGCCCCCAGCCACGCGCTACAGCATGCATGGAGACAGTCTGGCCGGGCGGGCACCTCAGCCCGGCTTGGCAGGACCAGGGCACAGTCCATTCTCACCATGTCCTGGAACTGGATCAGATGACAAGTGGCTACGAAATGATGACAGAGAGAGGCTGAGAACTGTGGGTCAGGGGAGGGGACGGGGAGCAGGAGGCAACACCAGGGACAGCCAGTCCTGTTCAGAAGGGGTGACAAATAACCAGTACTACTTGCTTGGATTTCTTTTTTTCTTGGTTTGTTTTCTTTTTGTCTTTTTTGGCTGTTTTTGTCAGGTCCTTCTCTATGAGGGCTGAGAGCTCTCATGGTTGTCTTATCTTCTGATATAGTGAATTATTTCTTCTTGTTCAGTCGATAAGTCATGTCTGACTCTTTGTGACCCATGGACTGTAGCACGTCAGGCTTCCTTGTCCTTCACTATCTCCTGGAGTTTGCTCACATTCATGTCTGTTGAGTTGGTGATGCTATCTAACCATCTCATCCTCTGCTACCCTCTTCTCCTTTTGCCTTCAATCTTTCCCAGAATCACAGTCTTTTCGTTGGCTCTTTACATCAGATGGCCATTGGAACTTCAGCATCAGTCCTTCCAATGAATATTCAGGGTTGATTTCCTTTAGGATTGACTGGTTTGATCTCCTTGCAGTCTGAGAGACTCTCAAAAGTCTTCTCTAGCACCACAGTTCAAAAGCATCAGTTCTTCAGTGCTTAGCTTTGTTTATG
Organism: Bubalus bubalis; assembly: GCF_019923935.1. Classification (NCBI taxonomy): domain Eukaryota; kingdom Metazoa; phylum Chordata; class Mammalia; order Artiodactyla; family Bovidae; genus Bubalus; species Bubalus bubalis. Next base: position 53,389,498 of record NC_059173.1, on the reverse strand, counting down.
GTCCAACTCTCACCTTGATACATGACTACTGCAAAAACCATTCCTTTGACTAGACAGATCTTTATTGGCAAAATGCTGTTTCTGCTTTTTAATATGCTGTCTAGGTTTGTCATAGCTTTCCTTCCAAGGAGTAAGCGTCTTTTAAATTCATGGCTGAAGTCATCATCCACAGTGATTTCTGCTTAATGAATCATTTTATGCTACTTCCTGATAGGGCTTTTCAAAAGCATGGCTTTGGGGTAAGAAGTACAGTTAGGAACAACCATTAGCAACAATCAAGTCGTGTTTATGATTTGGGTTGGCTATTGTCATTGTTTACTAGCTGAAGAGTACCTTGCATGACCAAGTGATATCTTTTCATTTTTGTAGAAAATCAAGCAAATGTATTAACTGATAGATTAAAAATTTTTTTTTTGGTTATCCTTTATCTGTGTAATGTTTGGGAATTCCTGAATAGGAGAATTTTCTTAATGGAAATTAAAAATTTCTATTAAATTTTATTCATTGGAACTCAAGGTTTAGTAAGAGGCAAGGTAAATGCAGACTTCTAGATCCTAAGCAGAGTTTCAGATTTAACAGACCTTGACTGGGCCCCCAAATTGGCATTAACACACTCCCAGGTTATTCTGATGCAGGTGGTTGGAGTCGTGGTTTGAGGAAACAGGAGATCATATAATGCTTGACCATGGAGGGAGGAGCTTTCCACTCAACCCCTCCTCACGTGTTTTCGTATAATTTTCTCTCAGATAGCTGTTGTGTTTTCACGCAGTTCAGGAGGGTGGCTTCTGATAGTGCAGAGCGTCACCTGCATTGTTCTCAGTCTCAGGTTTATTCCTGCTACAAAGATTGAAGGATGATCTGAAATCAAATACGTTTGTCTGGGAGCTGAACGTCTGTCAGGCCCAGCATTGATTTCTCGAGCTTGAGTTCTCAGTAAATGTCTTTCCAGTGAGAATTCCAATCAGGATTCTAAAGGTTATATAAAATAGGCCTGATTTCTGAGCCTTCTCTGGGGAGAAAGCTTAATTTATAAGCAAAAAGGGGGAGAAATCCACTCCCCACAACTGCTTGTTTTGTAATCAGCACACAGTTCATGTTTTAGAATAAAACGGTTATGTTGATTACGAGTGTGAACCAGCCTGAGCCAGAAAATATCTCTGTGCAGAGGATCTTTAAGGATGAAATATTTGCACTTCGGAGAATGAAAAGATAGCAAAATGAAATCTAGGCAGAACTGTAAGGAAGTTTGCCTTGGAGAGTCTCGATTTCTCCAGGTGCTCTTACAGTGTTCCACCATCAGGGGGCAGCATTGCACTTCGGTTGGAAAATGGGCTCGGTGGCAAGCAGCCCTTTAAAGGAAAATACATCCAAGTGAGCAAAACTAAAAACCAGAATATTAGCAAGAACCAGAGAACCAACAACACAGAACCCAAACCCTCTTTGTTATAACGTGCCATCTTTGCTTTTCTTGGTGTACAGAGTTTAATATTGTCGTATTAAGACTCTCCAGGGCATACTTTAGCGGTTCATTAATACACACTTAGGGGTGGTGGATAATGCAGTGAGAGATTATTTTTCCTTTTCCTCACTTTTTATTTGGCTCTCCCATCTTTTCTCACTGTCCTTCTGTCTTGTTGCCAAGTAGCTACTCCCCTACCTACTCCCCTCTAGGAACAGACAGACCTGGCAGCCGGTCGTCTTTGGCATTGCTGGTCATTTTGTGGAGCTGGCAGATGTGTATAGAGCTGACTACAAAGCCCTGTCTTTCCTCCTTCTTGGTGTGAAATTACGCTCACAATTTGCATGAATCTGGGAAGTTTCTAGGGATCACACTACTTTTATGCACCCATACAAACACACTTTTAAAGGAATCAAGCTATCATTTTACAGGGAGTGATACAAAATAAATAGATGCTCAAATGTTGCATCTTTTAAATTGATTCATATTATTACTGGATAAAGTGTGGGTGGATTAAAAACAAATCCAACCATCGGTTTTAGGAAGAAGTTCCATCAATACATGGATTTTGTGTTTGTTCACGATGTATGCCACTTTCTGGCTTTGCTTTTGAGCAATGAGTTTCTTGGCGACTGAGGTCAGGCTGGGTATCTGCATTGGCTTTCTTCTTTGTCCCAGTCATTGTTTTGTTTCTGGGCTCTTGGAATTACAAAGGCTGAGGGTTTCTTAAAGGCAAGTTCTAAAATTCACCCTCCAAGAATAGCTATGAACTCCAAGTATCTTTGTTTCTCTGAAATTTTTTTATAGTTACATATGCTTATGGGCTTCCCTGGTGGCTCAACTGGTAAAGAATCCACCTGCAATGTGGGAGACCTGGATTTGATCCCTGGGTTCTGAAGATCAGAGAAATGCAAATCAAAACCACTATAAGGTACCATTTCACACCAGTCAGAATGGCTGCGATCCAAAAGTCTACAAGTAATAAATGCTGGAGAGGGTGTGGAGAAAAGGGAACCCTCTTACACTGTTGGTGGAAATGCAAACTAGTACAGCCACTATGGAGAACAGTGTGGAGATTCCTTAAAAAACTGGAAATAGAACTGCCTTATGATCCAGCAATCCCACTGCTGGGCATACACACTGAGGAAACCAGAAGGGAAAGAGACACGTGTACCCCAATGTTCATCGCAGCACTGTTTATAATAGCCAGGACATGGAAGCAACCTAGATGTCCATCAGCAGATGAATGGATAAGAAAGCAGTGGTAAATATACACAATGGAGTATTACTCAGCCATTAAAAAGAATACATTTGAATCAGTTCTAATGAGGTGGATGAAACTGGAGCCTATTATACAGAGTGAAGTAAGCCAGAAAGAAAAACACCAATACAGTATACTAACGCATATATATGGAATTTAGAAAGATGGTAGCAATAACCCTGTGTATGAGACAGCAAAAGAGACACTGATGTATAGAACAGTCTTATGGACTCTGTGAGAGAGGGAGAGGGTGGGAAGATTTGGGAGAATGGCATTGAAACATGTAAAATATCATGTATGAAATGAGTTGCCAGTCCAGGTTCGATGCACGATACTGGATGCTTGGGGCTGGTGCACTGGGACGACCCAGAGGGATGGAATGAGGAGGGAGGAGGGTTCAGGATGGGGAACACATGTATACCTGTGGTGGATTCATTTGGATATTTAGCAAAACTAATACAATTATGTAAAGTTTAAAGATAAAATAAAATTAAAAAAAAAAAAAAAGAATCCACCTGCAATGTGGGAGACCTGGATTTGATCCCTGGGTTCAGAAGATCCCCTGGAAAAGGGAAAGGCTACCCAGGCCTGGAAGGTTCCATGTACTATATAGTGCTTGGGATCGCAAAGAGTCGGCCGTGACTGAGTGACTTTCACTTCACTTCACATATGCTTCCTGCATGATTCCACCATTTTTGGAGGGGGATTCATAAAGACTAGATCCAAAGGTAATTTTCTATTTATGTCCTTCTACAAGGAAGTCTATTTCGCTTCCTCTACCCTTTTCTTCTTGTGCAAGAAGCAGACAGTTTGGGAAACTTGACTTTGAACAGGAGCAGAAGTATGCACAGGGCAGGGGATAACAGGCACTATAAAGATTAATTATCCTCATTGGAATCTAGCTTGACTGGGCAAGGTGAGACAGTGCAATTATTTAATCACATTGGCTCTCTTGGCTTCAGAGGCCTGGAGTGCTGGGGTAGCCCTGCCTTCCCACTTCATTTATGTGAGGAATTGCTCCTCACCTCCCTGCTCCCTGCTGGACCCTCAGGGAGAAGAAAAGGAGCAATTGATCTGGCAGGAGATGCTCCCATCTCTGCCTCCTCCCGGTCTGTGTTGTCTGTGGTGAATTCTCAGTGTTCAGTTGGAGCCTTGCTGCTAGGCAGCAACGCCTCCCTGCCCGGGTCAGGCTGCTCCCCTCTATGTGTAGTGGTGGATTTTCCCTCTTGCTCATGACTTTGTAAGGCTTTCTTCTGACTCAGGAACGGTTCCCCATGTTGCAGGTCAGAGTATGCCATCGGGTCAGAATACGCTGGAGCAGCACTGTCTGGCAGGACCTGCTGTGCTGAGAAGGAAGCTCTGTATCTGCTCTGTCCGATATGGCAGTCTTTGGCCCATTGTGGCTATTAGCATTTGAAATGTGGCTGCTGTGATTAATGAACTACATTTTTAATTCATATTAACTTAAATAGTTACCTATGGCCAATGAAAGACCCAGCTGCACCCACAATACCCAGGCTTTTCATGGATTATTTTTGTTTATTTTTGTTTTTATGATGGAGCTTGACTGTTGCATTGTGATATGGAAGGGCTGGTTTACACCGCAGCCCCTCTGTTCTTAATGTAGTTTTCCACATTTCAGCAGACTCTCTTGTCCCTCATCATACATTGTGCCCTCCTGTTTGTGTCTTGGCCAGGTCTCTCCTCATCAGCATCCAGAGAGGGACAGGAGAATGGAGGTTTACTCATTGTCATAGTTCCTTGTTTCATGGTGGGGTGAAAGATCTTAATCACCATGGAAACTGCTCTCCCAAAACAGAAAGAGTAAGGTTGTGTCTTCTCCAGACACTGGAGTCTTGCATATCCATGGATTTCTGCCATGGTGGTGCCTCCTGCTTAGCGACCCAGTCTGGCAGTCAAACACCCTGTTTAGTGTAGATTTTCAAAGTTTTTTTTAGAGATTTAATGCATGTATAAGGCCAGGTGACAGCTTGTCAAGATGAAACCTTAAAAAAAATTGCTTTAGGATCCAAACGTCCATGGTCCCAGCTAGACCTAGTGAGAAAGGGATAGGACATAAAATATCAAAGAAATAAGAATTGGGCTTCTCAGGTGACCCAGTGGTAAAGAATCCACCTGTCAATGCAGAAGACGTAGATTCAATTCCTGGGTCGGAAAGATCCCCTGGAGGAGGAAATGGCAACCCACTCCAGTATTCTTGCCTGGAAAATCCCATGGACAGAGAAGCTTAGCGGGCTACCGTCAATGGGGTCACAAGAGTTGGACATGACTTAGTGACTAACTGGCTAAGGGACCGCAAGTCTCTTAGTCATCCAGGCTGAGCTGTGGAGTCATGATCAGTGATATCCCATCTTCCCATCCTCCAGCATCCAAACTGACCCCAAGCTGATCAGTCAACACATTTTTCTTCTGCTGCCTCCACCAAGCTGACACTCAGACCTGTGTACCTCACGCCTTAGTCACTAAAATTACACAAATAGAGAAAAGGAAAAAAGGTTCTGCGAAACCATTCTCTGGGTTCCTGTGGTTTACACTTGCTAGTTAATTTGAACCTTACCTTCAGTCTTTCAGAGTGACAGAAACAGCAGTCAGTCTGCTGTTGTACAAGCAAGTGGATGCAGTCTAGTTGCTAACACCCTTGCAAAATGTCCCCAGAAATGCAGCTCACGGAGAGAGTTCTTTAAATTAAGCTAGATTTGTAAAGAGCCCATTTACTGCCTGACTTAGAGCTAAATCCTGTGGCAGAATGGAATTTGAGGCGTGTTGCCAGCAAACAGAAAACAGCTTGGGTACCAAACCGTGAGCCGGTGAGTGGCAGGGAAAGGAGGGATGTTAGAACAGAAGGCTTCCTGAAGTTGGAAGGGAAAGAAAAAAACCCAAACAGAAGGAAGTGTCTGGAGGCCAAGTATAGAGACGTTGTCCAAGAAAGCTGGGACGCGGAGAACAGAGAATGAGGGAGAGGAAAAGAATAAGGAGGCTTCCCAGTAGAGAAGAAGGGGGTAGAGGAAGGAAAAGACAGCAGCTGCAGTGTTTTCCTGCTTTATATCCTTAAAGGGCTGGGGCTGAATAGCAAGTCATTTCAACAGGCGACCATACGGAAGCCAGCCAGCAGGCAAAACTGCTTACCAGCCTAGGTCATGAGTGCAAACAAGCAAGTAGGCAGACAGACCCCATCTTTATGTTCTTGTCCTCTGTTCTTTCTAGGCTACATTCTCTTCACTTATTTATTTGGCCGTGCTGGGTCTTAGTTGTGGCACTCTGACTCTTAGCTGTAGCATGTGGGATCTAGTTCCCTGACCAGGGATCAAACTCAGGCCTCTTGCATCGGGAGTGTGGTGTCTTAGCCACTGAACCAACAGGGACGTCTCTGCTTTTTTTTTGTAAATTGAAATATAGTTAATTTACAGAGTTGTGTTAGTTTCAGGTATACCTCAAAGTGATTCAGTTACACACACACACACACACACATATTCCTTTTCAGATTCTTATCCTTTATAAATTATTACAAGATATTGTGTACAGTTTCCTGTGATATGCAGTAGGTCCTTGTTGTTTATTTTATATGTAGTAATGTGTATCTGCTAATCCCAAACAATTTATCTCCCCCAGAACTTTGTTAGCCCCTTTGGTAACCTTAAGTTTGTGTTCTACAGCCGTAAGAGTTGGACTGTGAAGAAGGCTGAGCACTGAAGAATTGATGCTTTTGAAGTGTGGTGTTGGAAAAGACTCTTGAGAGTCCCTTGGACTGCAAGGAGATCCAACCAGTCCATTCTGAAGGAGATCAGTCCTGGGTATTCTTTGGAAGGAATGATGCTAAAGCTGAAACTCCAGTACTTTGGCCACCTCATGCGAAGAGTTGACTCATTGGAAAAGACTCTGATGCTGGGAGGGATTGGGGGCAGGAGGAGAAGGGGACGACAGAGGATGAGATGGCTGGATGGCATCACTGACTCGATGGACGTGAGTCTGAGTGAACTCCGGGAGTTGGTGATGGACAGGGAGGCCTGGCGTGCTGCGATTCATGGGGATGCAAAGAGTCAGATGCGACTGAGTGACTGAACTGAAGTCTGTTTCTGTTTTGTAAATGAGTTGATTTGTATCATTTTTGAAGAGTCCATATATAAGTGATAAATATTTGTCTTTTTCTTTCTGATTTACCTCATTGAATGTGATAATCTCTAGGTCTATCCATGTTGTATCAAGTGGCATTATTTCATTCCTTTTTTTGGGCTGAGTAATATTCTATTTGTTTATATGCACCACATCTTCTTTATCCATTCATTTGTTGATTGATATTTACATTGCTTTTTTCTTTTAATGGGAGAACTTTTTCAGATATTCCTGTATAATTGATTTTAAACCTCTTGGAGAAGAATTTGGACAGTGATGAGAAAGTGGGTTTCCCTACAACCAGCCCACATCTCAGGGCCTCCTGTGCAAACTCAGTCCTTCCACATTTTCTTTATAAACAAAGACGCTGACTGCTTGAGATCCAATCACAAATGCTAACCTGCCTTATACCTTGGGCCTCTCACTTTGTTTGCTCCGGAACCTTCTGGGGCGGGGGGAGCTGTTAAGAATATGGTTGCCTTGACCCCACCTCCATAGAGCTTGGATTCTCAAGTGTAGGCAGCATCTCTAAGAGAAACTCAGGCTGGGGAATACTAAGAAATGGGGTAAAGTTCTAAAATGCAAATATTTTAGGGCTCAGAGGATGAAGCAATCTGAGTTCTGTAGTTGAATACAAGATTCTTTAAACTCTAGAGTGAAATACAATTTTCAAAAGTTTTGCACACATGACTTCATAGAATCCCATAGTAACCTGCCCCCCTGGCCCCGCCCAGCTACATTGCCTCTCGCCTCTGCCCTCTCGCCTCTCCCCTCTCCCCTCTCCCCTCTCCCTTCTCCCCTCTCCCCACTGGTAAACTCTAGTTTGTTCTCTGTGAGTCTGCTTTTTTTGTTTGTTTGTTTTATTCACTAGTTTGTTATATTCTTTTAGATTACACATATAAATGATACCATATGGTAGTCGTCTGTCTCTGACTTTCATTGAGCACAATATCCTCTAAGTCCATCCATGGTGCAGCAAATAGCAAAAGTTTGTTCTTTTTAGTAGCTGAATAGTATTCCATTATATTATATATGTGTGTGTGTGTGTGTGTATACATGCAAATATATATTACATCTTCTTTATCCATTTATCTATTAATGGACACTCAGTTGTAAAGCAATCTAATTTGATCTTAGTTAAAAATTCCCCGAAAAGAAAGTTTCCTGGAATGACTTCGGTATCAGTTCAGTCGCTCAGTTGTGTCCGACTCTTTGTGACCCCACGAACTGCAGAATGCCAGGCCTCCCTGTCCATGACCAACTCCCGGTGTCCATGCAAACCCATGTCCATTGAGTTGGTGATGCCATCCAACCATCTCATCCTCTGTTGTCCCCTTCTCCTCCTGTCCTCAATCTTTCCCAGCATCAAGGTCTTTTCCAATTGAGTCAGCTCTTTGCATCAGGTGGTCAAAGTATTGGAGTTTCAGCTTCAACATCAGTCCTTCCAATGATTGGAAATTAAGGACAAAGGAGCTAGAGGGTGACTTCTTTCTCTCCCACCATAGTTTTGGTCTAGTAAACTCCTTTTTTTTCTTTATAGTTAATTACTGAAAGTAGACCAAATTATGAACCTATTTTATGGAGGGTTTGGGTGAGGAGAGTATTTGTGCTCAGAGATCTCCCCATCTTGGCATCTGGTTTGTGGTTCTATCCATCCTGTTAGCGGGGACACTTTCTGAGTCCCCAGGCCCCCAAGTCAGCTCCTGCCACATTCCATTTGTCTGGAGGGCTGGTCTCTGCCCAGGGCCACTATAGGATGGGAGCTGCAATATTCGACTCTCCATCCTGCTAGGCCACTTACTTTCTCTGGGACTGTGGGAAAATGACTCTCTGAGCCCCCAGTTCCCTCCACTGAAACAGTAGGTGTAATCATTATTCTACTGAGTTGTAATTGTTTTTTTTTTTTTTTTAATTTTTAAAAATGTTTTTGATGTGAATCATTTTTAAAGTCTTCATTGAATTTGTTACAGTATTGCTTCTGTTTATGTTTTGGTGTTTTGGCTGTGGGGGCTATGGAGATCTCAGCTCCCTGACCAGGGATTGAGCCTGCACCCCCTGCATTGGAAGGCAAAGGCTTGACCACTGGGCTTCCCTCCTCTTACCCAGCAGAGAACACCCTACCCTCCATGATGCCCAGGTTTTTTCTCTCCCATCTGCTGGGTTCTTAGAAATAACCCTTACCTCAAACCTGGGCTTCCCTGGTGGCTCAGACAGAAGAGAATCTGCCTGCAATGTGGGAGACCTGGGTTTGATCCCTGGGTTGAGAAGATCCCCTGGAGGAGGACATGGCAACCCACTCCAGTATTCTTGCTCGGAGAATCCCCATGGACAGAGGAGCTTGGTGGGCTACAGTCCATGGGGTTGCAAAGAGTCAGACACAACTGAGTGACGAAGTACAGCACAGCACAAACCTGACACAGGTGAGGTGGCTCTCAGTGGTTATAAGCCTTGTCAGCCTTCAGATACTGTATGTGTGTGTGTGTGTGTGTGTTAGTTGCTCAGTTGTGTCCGACTCTTTGCAACCCCATGGACTGTAGCCCACCAGGCTCCTCTGTTCATGGGATTCTCCAGGCAAGAATACTGGAGTGGGTTGCCATTCCCTTCTCCAGGGGATCTTCCCAACTTAGGGACTGAACCCGGGTCTCCCACATTGCAGGCAGATTCCTTACCATCTGGGCTTCCCTGGTGGCTCAGACGGTAAAGCGTCTGCCTACAATGCGGGAGACGGGGTTCGATCCCTGGGTTGGGAAGATCCTCTGGAGAAGAAAATGGCAACCCACTCCAGTACTCTTGCCTGGAAAATCCCACAGGCAGAGGAGCCTGGTAGGCTACAGGCTATGGGGTCACAAAGAATAGGACACAACTGAGCGATTTTACTTTACTTTCCTTCCATCTGAGCCAGCAGGGAAGCCCTTGGATACTCTAGTTATTATTGTTGTCAGTTGTTCCAAGAAGACCCAAGAAGCTAGCATAGGTTCTTCCTACAAGGGGAGGAAGTAGTTGTTTCCTCCTACAAGGCAAGGTCAGCCTGGTTATTTCAGGACCCTCTGAGTTGTGAGTGCCTAAGATCAGAAGAACCCAAGAGTTCTCCAGTGGCATGGTGAAGCACAAGTACTTGTGGGTGGAGTGGGATTTGCCTTGTGTTTTCAAGGACTGATGTGTAAAATTTTGACTGCACCTTGTCCTTGATCCTACCTGAGCAGTAGACAAGATGGAGAGTCTGACACCCCTCATGGGAATTCAAACATGTTAGACTCACTGACAGGCGATCATGCTTCTAATGAGGGCAGAAGAATTTAACTCCGTAAAAAACCAATTAGAATTGACAGTGCAAATGTAAACAGGTCCCTGGTGAATAATTTTGCTGGGCCTTCTTTCTTTGCTGCTGTATTTGTTGCTGAAGACCATAACCAAGCACGGAAGGCAGATGCTCAAGTCTGTTCCAGCAGGATGGGCTGGATGTGTGCCTCCAGCTGAAGCTATGATGTGACACACCATATGCATTGAATCCACAGACAGTACCTGGGAAGGGTCCTGTGAAAATGGCATTTTTTGTCTCTTTTTGGAGGCGAGTGTTTGATCCTGTGATGACTTGGTGTAGATGTTATTGGAGATCATTTTTTGTCATTTTCAAGAGATTCAGGCAGTAAAAGGAAGTGTTTGGTCACATGTTTTGATTTCCCCTGAGATTCTTGGCCAATCACACTGAGTAATTGTGTGAATGTTTGGGGTTTTTCCTTCTGTTTTAACAACTGGATTTTAAGGACTTTCCTTTGGGTTAGTTTATGAGTTGTTCCCTTTTATGGCAAATTGGGATTTCATCTAGCAATACAGAGTTCCATTATTAAAAGTTGTAATTAATCAGTATTCTTTTAATCAGAGTCTCTCTCTGTCAAGAGACTCTGAGATAAAGCTATGTCATTGTGCCAACAAGTCATTGTGAAAACAGTGCTCTTCTCTTCATTATTGTTTTCTTCTAGTGCTTCAGAATACACGTATTAGGATGCTTGATCTCTTCTTTAAGAAAGATTGTAATCCTAAATATTGGTTGTACAAAAAACTCTTTTGTTTATTAATAATATCAGGGATAAATAACATATAACAGGGATAAATAGCATAAATAACATTAGGGATAAATATACTCTCAGGAGTTGAATGTTGTCTTCATTTTCCTATTAAAAAATTTTTATTTTATATTGGAGTGTAGTTGATTTACAAGGTTTGTGTTAGTTTTAGGTGTACAGCAAAGTGATTCAGTTATACATATATGTATTTCCATTCTTATTCAGATTCTTTTCCCATTTATGTTATTACATACTATTGAGTAGAGTTCCCTGTACTATACAGTAAGTCCTTGTTAATTATCTATTTTTACATATAGTAGTATGCATATGTTAATTCCAAACTCCTAACTTACTCCTTCCCCTCACTTCCCCTCTGGCAGCCATAAGTTTGTTTTTGAAGTCTATGAGTCTGTTTTGCAAATAACTTCACTTGCATCATTTTTCTAGATTTCACATAAAAGTGATATCATATGATATTTGTTCTTTCTCTGACTTACCTCGCTCAGTATAATAATCTCTAGGTCCATCCTCATTTTCTTATTTTAAAGTCTTTGCTTCGAAACTATGCAAATCATTATTCATCCTCAGCTTCTTTTGATGGAGATTTTATATAAAAGAAACCAGAGACTCTGCCCCAGTGAGTGGCTCTTCATCTGTGGGCTCTGCACCTCTAGGAGAAGGGAGTTTGTGTACAACACTGCTGTGATGGGTCCAGAAAGCTGTTTTTGCTCTATATCTTTTGTTGGTGAGATAAATAATATTTTACACATATATGTCATGATTATTTTTCAATGTATGTGGGTACTTTGTTGTTCGTTTGCTAAGTCGTGTCCTACCCTTTGTGACCCCATGAACTGTAGCATGCCAGACTTCCCTGTCCTTCACTATCTCCCAGAGTTAGCTCAAACTCACGTCCATTGCACTGATGATGCCATTCAACCATCTCATCCTCTGTTGCCTCCTTCTCTTCCTGCCCTCAATCTTTCCCTGCATTAAGGTCTTTTCCTAATGAAAGTCAGTTCTTTGCATCAGGTGGCCAGAGTATTGGAGCTTTCGCTTCAGTGTCAGTCCTTGCAATGAATATTCAGGGTTGATTTCCTTTAGGATTGACTGGTTTGACCTCCTTGCTGTCCAAGGGACTCTTAAGCATCTTCTCCACCATCACAGTTCGAAATGGGGATTCACAGTTGTTTTCTATGATTATGGATTTTCCTAATTGATAGCTACTGAAAGGGCAGCTCTTAACACGTGGGGAGTTGGCATGGCAAAAAAGACATCTCATATTTTTTAAATATTGGGAACACCTGTCCTAAACTGAAATTGGATGTCCAAGTGTTTTGAATCTATACCCTTACTTATATCATGAGTGTGTTGGTTATTTTTAAGATATCTCTGCTCAAGTTTCTACTCTGAAAGGAAGACGGCTCACTGCTTCTGATGGTCAGCTGCTTCTGAGCAGAGGCAAACACTGAGAAGGGGGTGCCTTCTGTCACGATTCAGTGGTGTCAAAAGGCCCTCTTTAGTAAGCTCTCAGTGCATTTGTGGGCATTTTGCTCTGCCTGCTAGGAGACATTAGCAGTAAATATTCATTCTATTTTTGTAGTGACTGAGAACAATTTTTCATTTCTGAGGATTGCTTTCCTTGTGCTTCATTTTTACTGATTAGTTCACTTCTCTTTTCTGGCTCGTGACTGCTCTACCTCCACAAATGGAAGTTCAGGACTTTATAAAAGAATCCAGTATTGCTTACCCAAAGCCATTCTGAAGGGAGAAAGGAGGGAAATCATCTTTCCTGAGTGCCTGCCCCATGCTCCATGTAAACCTTACCTTCTTAGATGTCATGATTGCCATTATCACGGAGAGGGATGTGGGGCTTGGAGAGGGTCAGCGTCATGCTGATGGTGGCTGCAAAGGAGGTGGGGAGTTTGGGAATCAGTCTTGGGTCTGGAGATTTCTAAAATCTGTGCTTTCCCTCCCTCCCTTCCTTCCATCTCTGTAATGCTTAAGGACTTATTAACCACTTTGGATTTTGGGGTCAATTTACATTTTAATGGATAAATGAGCTTTATTTTGCACTCAAGACTTCACTTATATTCTCAAATAAGTCCCAGCCTCTCCTCTGGGATTCTTATTTATTTATTTTCAATTGAAGGACAATTGCTTTGCAGTATTGGTTTCGTTTCTGTCATATATCAACGTGAATTAACCATAGGTGTACATGTGTCCCTTCCCTCTTGAACCCTCCCTCCCACCTCCCACTCTTTCCCACCCCTCTAGGTTGTTATAGAGCCCTGGTTTGATTTCCTTGAGTCATATAGCAAATTTCTATTGGCTATCTATTTTACATATGGTAGTGTATATGTTTGCATGCTACTCTCTCCATTCATCTGGGATTTTTTTTTTTTATGTTTAGGAAAATCCAAACATAAATTTATATATTTTCAGGTTAATAACTTGAAAACCTACTAACAAACAGTTCTAATTATATGTTAGAAAGTGAAGTGTTTTGCTTTGTGCTTTCAGACAAGAGAGTGCTCACAGGAACAATAGAAACAAATTCCAAATGTGGACTCTCTCAACCGACAACTAACCTTTTGCTAATAACATTCACCTGTGTTGTACTGTTCTTGTCTGGAGAGATCAAAGCATTGGGATGGGTTTACCCCAAGGGTCTTTCCTGTGTGCTGATATCTATCATTCTGCCCTCCTCTGTGTTGAGAGGCAGTGAATATAGTATCTAAACATACTGTCAAACCTTGCTGGTTTGTCATTTCCCCTTTGTTCAGTCTCCTGTTTCATCATTAATTCTGTCATTTTCCTATTTCTTGTCAAGACTTTGAGCCATGAGCTGTGATGGACAGCTCACAATTCTGACCTTTCCCGCCTCTCACATTCTTTGGCAGAAGCACTTAGAGTAGTAAACAGCCGACTGGAGAACTGCCGTTGGTGGGACAACCAGCCCCGGCCTCCTTTCCCAGGCCAGAGTCCTGTTCCCAGGCAGCTCCGGCGTGGGGACGTGTGGGTGCCCCAGGCCGAGTGTGGTCCTGACACCGAAGCTGGGTCCCAGCCATCTTTCTGAGCGCCCAGAGTGCTTGGGCCTCCTATGTGGGCTGCGACTTCCCGCACCCTAGCCTCCTCAGCCACTTTGCAGAGGATGGAGCTTTGGGGCTTCCTAAGACAAAATGCAGTGCCTTCCAAAGAGCTGCTCCCCAGCACTAAGTTACTGACCCCAGGCTCCTGAGACCTCTGGTCTGGAAGCACTCCAGCCCAGCTCTCCTTCTCTGGGGCCTCTCAGAACACACAGGATGCCCCTCTCTTCAGGGCTGCTTTCTGTTTCTTGGTCCCCATGGCATGCAGAAATTAGACCTTCAGGCTCTCAGCGTTATTCTAGTGGTCCAGGGAAGTGAGAACTGGGAACACACTGGATGCTGCCTCTGAGAGAATGACCTGCTTCATCTGCTCCTGCTGTGGAGGTGAGGCTGGCTGGCGGCTCAGGTGAGAGGGAGCATCTTGGAGTCTAGATGAGCTGTTACATGTCTTGTACTAATTAGCCCATCATTCCCCTCTGTCTTAACCAAGGTTATTACCTTATTACCCTGGACTTGTCATTACTGGATCTGTTCTCTTTGTTTGCAGTCTCCAGTTCCCTTAAGGCCTTATAAGAACAAAGTAACAAGATGAAAGAAACATGGTGGGCCTGTCAGGAAGCAAATGCTTGAGGCTGTATTGAAGCAAAACTTCCATTCCTTTATCATCCATTCGTCCATCCATCCATCCATCAATCCATCCACTTGTCAAAAAAAATTTTTTTAAGTGTGTTCAGTGTGCCCAAAATCATGTGAATTGCTCAAAATATAAATGTAACTCAAGCGTATAAAAAGTTTTCAGCCTTCCAGGATCGCTCTTCATTTTGTGAGCCTAAGTGACCTGTACCTTTATTCTGCGAACTGCAGAAATCCAGTCACCCTAAGGGCTGTGTGAGGATATACCTATGCCTGCTGGTGTCACCTCTTTCTTTGGGGGCTGCTGTGTCTTGGGATTCTCTCATCACCTCTTCTCCTCTGCCTCTACTTCTGCAGGAGCTGTCTGTGCTCTGGTTTGTTTTAAAACATAAACACATTTTCTTCCTTCATTGCCTAAGGCTGCTATTCGGGGGTAGGGGTGAACAGGTCACAGTGGCACCTTAGAAGTCCTTGTGAGAGAATTGTAACCTAGACAAGGAAAGCCTGAGGAATATGTTGGCTTTCACTGCTCCCAAATCATCTCCTGTCACCCACCTCCCATCTCCCTGGCCAGCCATCATTTTGCTAGTGAGTCACTTGCCACTCATCCAGGCTTTCCCTTTCTCTAGCCTCAGGCTCTTCACTTGAGAAGAGCAGGGAGGACTGTCTTAGCAGCTGGATAATGTCTCCTTAGGGGTGCCCCAGGCCCCCCAAGGGCTTGATTTTTGACATTGTTTGGTTTCTTATTGTCTTCTTCTTTTCATATCTGACCTCAGGCACATTCTTTGCAAATTAAAAAGCATGCCATAGTGTTTTCCCCAATTAAAAAAAAACAACCAAGTTTTCTCCAAAGATAAATCAGTCACACCACCTAGAATGTAGAGATAGCTATGCGCAGCTTTTACAGTTGCATTTTGTTTCATAATTAAGATGGCAGCGTCCCTGCCAGCAATCTGGGCATAGCAGGAGAGACAGTGCATGAAGCAACTTTGTAGCAAAATATTATGAGTGATGGGACAGGGGTGCGCAATAGCTGCTATAGGACCACACAGGAAGAAGCATTTAAGTCCCACCCACTGCTTCCTGGAAGGCTTTGTAGACTGACTTGAGTTAGGAATTTTCCAGGAAGATAATGGGGAAACAGACTGACTTGAGTTAGGAATTTTCCAGGAAGATAATGGGGAAACAGCATCTAAGCAGCTAGAACAGTATGTGAAAGTCACAGAGGTGTTCAGAGGCCTGGCAGCTTGGAGGAACAACGAGTGTTGGTGTGTTAGGAACATGGGATGAAAGGATGGGCAAGGACTCCCTAGCATGCTCAGGATTGACAATTCTCCCTGAATCAGCCATGCCACTGTGAACTCTGTGCTTTCAAGGCGGCTGCAGCAGAGGATGTGCAGAGGATGAACTGGGGAGATGCCAGGTGGGAGCCTTCTACTCAAGAAGGCCCGAATTCCAGCAGGGCATGGAGATCAGATATACGCGTGAGCGTGCTTAGTCACTTCAGTTGTGTCCGACTCTGTGCGACTCTATGGACTGCAGCCTGTCAGGCTCCTCTGACCATGGGATTCTTGAGGCAAGAATACTGTAGGCAGTTGCCATGCCCTCCTCCAGGGGATCTTCTCAACCTGGAGATTGAACCTGTGTCTCTTATGTCTCCTGAATTGGCAGGCAGCTTCTTCACCACTGGCACTGCTTGGGAAGCCCAGAGATCAGATACATGGCAGGCCAAATGCCTTCATCGCCACCATGGGTTTGCTGGGGCTGCCTGGCTAGTGCATTGCACCCACCAGTATGCCTGAGGTTGTGTCTGATTCATCACACAGAAAGTCAACCAATAAATGTGGGTTGAAAGAATGAACGGGGGAAGTTGGACATGGTGTCCAAAGATGTATTTAGTGATTGTCATTTCATGTCATACATCTCAATGTGACTGACAAGTCTTCCTTGTACTGACATGCACAATATGAGTTCCCAAATAAACAGGGCACTTACATGCTAGCATTTTAAAGGATAACTCCGGGATGGTTTAATAAAGAGATAAACTACAAAGGCATAGGCAGGTTACAGGGAATCTACAAGGGATGGTAAAGTGCCCGAGGGCAGTCTTCACCCCTATAAACCCCCAAGGTGAGAGGAGGGATGTTCCTGGAGCCTGGAAGGAGAAAGTTATGTAGGGCGGGCCACCCTGACAGGCCCTGTAGCCTTTAGTGGAGGTTTGTAGTCAGCAGGAAGAACTCAAGGGAGTGCTACCTTGCCATGACTTTCCTCTCTCCCTCCATCTTCCAGCAGGCCACCCAGTTGGCTAAATTCCACCAGAAGCTGAAGGGCAAGGGGGCCTGTGGCCCCTCCCAGGCAGAGGGCAGGGTGTGTCTACCACTTTTGGTGGTTCCGCCCTTTTCACTTGAGATCAGAGGCAAACAGACTTCTTCCTCCCTGGAATGTCATCTGTGTGAATCTTCTGCTTTGGCTGCTGTCGCAAGGCAACACAGGCTTCACATTAGACTCAGGCAGTTCTGTGTCCCTGCTCTGCATAGCTTCTGTGTGCTCTCTGATCTCTACAAAACCGACTGACAAGCCCAGCTCAGTGGCTAAGAGTGATTCAGTTGGGCGCTTAATTCCTACAGTAGCAAAGCGGAAGGACCTCCTTAAAGACGTGAACTTTGATCAGGAAACATATAGTCTCAGACAGAAGTTAGGGCTACTATTGAAATATTTGTGCTATGATTGAATAGAGGCCTGCGCTTTGGTCGCCTTGAATGGGAAGGGAAGTGGCGCTTGTTGCGCACCGATCAGGTTCTGTGTCACATGCTTTGAAAGACTGAAGCTCTCAGGTCATTGAAATTGGCGGTCCGTATTCATCATCACCCATCAGTCATAGCTCTGTCAAAACCTTGATAAAACTTGCCATCTCTGTGTAGTACTTCTGTAAGACTAAAGCATTTTTGCAAAGCTTCGAAAAATTAAACTAATGTAAAACCTCTGTGGGGAACTGTTCTCATAGCGGGCTTGAAAGCATCAACGATTAAATAACAGTGCTTCACGAGGCAGTCGAGCATGGTGCCCTGCTGAAGCTGCAGAGAAATCTGAATAAACAGAATGCAGAAGCTCAGTAGGAATTTGACCAGGCTAATAATATTTCATGGGTCTATAAACCTGTAATTTAGCCTCAGGATTTCTGCCCTTTGTTTCCCTTCTCAACTTGGTTTTCCCTTGTACTTTGTGACAAGGAAAATAAGGTTGTCATAAACCTTCCACCTTAGATGGTGGATTCATTGCAAGCGGCACTGGTTTTTACTACCGACCACAAATAAGAGACAATGGGGCTCGATGATACTATTGGATTTTATGCAGTTGGAGTTGGTGCTGCTGGATTTGTAGGAAGTCTCCCGAGGCTCATGTGCCCCTTCTGGGAATTTTATTTTTCCAAATGAAGCCGACCTTAAGAGATTTCAACTTTGATCACTTTTCTTTAATGACATCATAATAAAGGGGCTGGGTGAAATCACATGTCTCTTCACCAGATTTCCCTAACACCCAGGTCCATTGCCCAAATGAAGAAGATAACCGACTGTGCTTAAGGAGACAGAGGATGCATGTCTTTAACAAGGTGTTACTGGAAGAAATATACTGACCAGATGCTAACATTAAATCATAATCTATCTGACTTTGCTACAGCCAAATTGAAATGGCATTACCGTCAATCACGAGCTCTTCTTTTAAAAATCTCACTGTTATAGAGATCTTTTCTTGAATTGTGACTTCGGTAGCCCTAGCTAGCTAGGCACACACAAAACGTCTTTTTTTGAGACAATTCACAATTTGTTCACTCTTGCTCTTACCTGCTAAGATATGAACTCTAGCACCTTGCAGAATGACCTCCACCTCCTCCAGTAATTTCTGGAAGTTTCTATGATGTGACTTATGTGTGCTTATGAGCCAGAAGGTCATCTCCCACGAGGTGTCTGGTCGGTTCCCCACTCCCCGCTCCTGCTTCTGCTGGCTATTGCTGCAGCCACTCGAGGCACCAGAATGCCTTGTCATCAGAGCTTTGCTGTGTGCTCTGAGCCACCGGTGTAGCTGGCTATGCTATTTTAAGCCCAGGAATAAGGATACTGTTATTCTCTATTAGCCAGGTAGCAAGGCAGCACCGCTTATGCTTCAAAAACTAAAAACATTTAAAAAATAAAAATAGCTTCTTTAGTTTTAATTTGAAGTCTATTTCCCTCCCCTTCTTCCCAAAATATGGGAGTTGGAAGAAATACCCAGGTGACAGTCACCACGCTCTTTCTCACTGGCTGCTTGTCTTCCAGGCCTCTTTTGGGTGAGTTCACTCCAGGAAATTAGTCTGTCAAGTGACAATAGGGTCCTGGCAATTGTGCCTCACCAGACAATTAGACACGCTCATATTGGAGGCCTGGCACTGAACACCATTTAGTTTAAGCTGGGATTTCCTCATCATGGAGTGCGATTGACTTGAACATCAGTGCTTTGAGACTCTCTCAAGCTCAGGCCTAAGTGGACAGTGGGTTGAAGTGAACCAGAGGGATGGCCTCTGTTACAGGATGTTGTGTGCAGCCCCTCATTCATATACTGGGGTCCTCACCCCCCAGTTTCTTAGAGTGTGACTACATTTGAGATGGGGTCTTTATGGAGGATTAAATGAAAACGGGGCATTTAATGTGGGCTCTAATCCAGTATGGCTGGTATCCTTAGAAAAAGAGGAAATTAGGGCAGAGAGATACCACATGGAGGGAGATGTGGAGACACAGAGAGAAGATGACCGTCTACAAGCCAAGGAGAGAGTCCTGGGACAGTCCTTTCCTCCCTGTCCTCAGAATGAGCCAATCCTTCCAGTACCTTGATCTTATCATCTTGATCTTTAAAAAAAAATAATTTTAAAGGATTAGTTGCTTTATAGTGTTGTGTTAGTTTCTGCTGTGCAGCAAAGTAAATCAGTCATATATATATACATATATCCACTCATTTTTAGATTTCTTTCCCATGTAGGTCGCCACTGAGCACTGAGTAGAGTTCCCTGAGTTATCCAGTGTTTTCTCATTAGTTATCTATCTTATACATAGTAGTGTATATATGTCAGTTGACATCTTGATCACTAGCCTCCAGAGCTGGGAGATGATGCATTTCTGTTGTTTAAGCCACCTGATCTGTCTGTGGTCCGTCCTATGTTACGGCAGCCCTCGTAGCCCCACAACATCCCAGGAACAGTTCTCAGGTGGGGCCTGAGAGGCTGACTCTGCCTGCAGGGATGGAGCAAGCCACCCTGCATGCTGTGGGTTGTTCTGAGAAGCACCAGTGTGAAGGCCAACCAGCAAGAGGTGACCAGCGGTGTTCTTGTGGGGAGGTGCAGCCCAGGAGTGAGGAGTCTGGAAGAGGCAAGATGGAACTTCCCTGGTGGCCCAGTGGTTAGGACTCGGGGCTCTTACTGCAGGGGGTGTGGATTCAATCCCTGGTTGAGGAACTAAGATCCTACATGCCATGCCATGTGGCCAAAAAAAAAAAAAAAAAAAAAGTGATACAGACTGGAAGAGCCAAGATGCCTAGACTCAGGAAGATGTCCATCATTGTCAAGAAGTCTGTCAGAGCCCAGACTGAATGACAAAGAAAATGATAGGACTCTGGTTTGGGGAAAAACCAAGGATGAGCAAGGCTAGGATTTAGTGTCTGGACACTGTGAGGGAATGTGGGTACCGTTATGGGAGGAGGGTCAGGTCCTGTCCCTAGAATCTGACCCTAAAATCAGATGGGACTACCAAGGTCATTTTCCATCCCAAACACTTATATTTCTGACCTGTCTGTCCTTAGATCACCCCTGACTGGTGATATATAGGGTCCTAGTGTCTAAAGCAAGCTAAACCTATAAGAAATAATGTGAAATGCTTTCAGTGCTGGCCCAGGGAGGCAGTGAGGTCACTGCACAGCCACTACAGTTCTGCTGAATGAACAAGGGTCCATCTTCCACAGGAGCCATTTGCTTGGTGTGCTTATTAATTTTCAATGTGCCATTCTGGGATCTTCCCCAGAAATGTCATCCGTGACTCCTGGGAGGAATTTTTCCAAGCAGGTGTCCCTGTTTTGCTGCTAGTAGCGGGAGCTTCTGAAGCAACATGAGTTGCCTTTCATGTACCACATACCCCAGGCAGAAGCAAAAATGCCCAGCACAGGAGAGACTGTAGACAGTGTAACTAGGGTTTCGGTTTAGTTTTGCCTGCAAATGGAAAACAATTTAAGCCGCTGCTCTACCGGTTGGTGAAAGTGGTCAGAGCTACTAGCACAGAACATAGTCTCAGATTTGCTGGGTCTAAGACTCTAGAACAGCATTTTTCAGACATTTTGTAATAGAATCCTTTGTTCAGATGGGTTCTTAAGGAGAGCTCATGACAACAGAGGGAAGAGGAGCAGCTTTAGTTGAAACAGAGAGGGGAGGCCTGCCTGCTGCTCATCCCTCAACCAGAGAGAGTTTTTGATGAAGGGCAGTTTAAAAGCCACCCTCAGATTTTAATTCACTCAGAAAGAGTAGCTCATTCATTAACTGGCCAGGCTGATATATTATGAATATATTATGAATACTGAAAAACCTAAGAAACTTTTAGATTTTCAAAATATGAGACTACGACCTTAAAAGATGAAAAGAAAGTTAGCTAAGCAGTTGTCCCAATTATTTGCTGTTCTTTTAACAAGCGATCCCAATACTTTAATGGCTTGAGATAACAACATGCATTTAATTTGTTTCTGAATTGCAATTTGGATGGGCACAGGTCTGCTCCAGCGGCCTCAGGCTGGGGCAACTTAACAAGGACTGGAACATTCACTTCCAAGATGGTTTACTCAGATGGCTGGCAGGTTGGTGCGCTATTAGCTGGGAGCTCAGTTGGGGCTCTTGGATAGGAGCCTTGATTAGTTTTCACAGAAGTCTCTCCTTGGGCTGCTGAAGATTCCACTGCATGGCAACTGCCTTCCAACAAAGTAGAGATCCAGACAGGCAATGAAAGCTGCCCAGTCTTGTAAGAGTTTCCCCTGGAAACTGAGATGGTGTCATTTTTCCTTCATTTCATTGGTCAAAGCAGCTACAGAGCCCACTCACATTCGGGGCCATAGACCACACCTCTTCATGGGAGGAGCGTCAGAGAATTTATGGCTATCTGTAAACGACGGCAGTGGTTTCTTTCTTTGTTTTTCTTTCTCTTTATTCTGTCATCATCCTGTTCTTCCTCCTCCAGTGATAAAAATGTATGGAATCATTACTGTGTACCAGACACTTTGCTTAGTGTTCCAGCAGCATGTAAGAGAGAAGTTCAGTTTAGTTCAGTTCAGTCGCTCAGTCGTGTCCGACTCTTTGCGACCCCATGAATCGCAGCACGCCAGGCCTCCCTGTCCATCACCAACTCCCGGAGTTCACTCAGACTCATGTCCATTGAGTCAGTGATGCCATCCAGCCATCTCATCCTCTGTCGTCCCCTTCTCCTCCTGCCCCCAATCCCTCCCAGCATCAGAGTTTTTTTTCCAATGAGTCAACTCTTCGCATGAGGTGGCCAAAGTACTGGAGTTTCAGCTTTAGCATCAGTCCTTCCAGTGAACACCCAGGACTGATCTCCTTTAGAATGGACAGGTTGGATCTCCTTGCAGTCCAAGGGACTCCCAAAGAGACAATCCCATATTCACAAGAGAAGATTTGTTTCCTCCACAAACTATCACTAAAGAGAAGCAGTCACAATTTATGATCACTTACATGTAACAAATATTTAGAGATTGCCTATTGTATGTGCCAGATGCTGGAGGGACTACCAGAATCATTAAGACCCAGGACTTGCCTTCATTGAGTTTACAGTCAACAACGATCAGACAAGACGGCACACTTGTCTGATCAGGGAGACTGATTTTGGCTGAGGGGTGGGGAATGGTTCATGGTGGAGGCAGCAGTTGAAGACACTTCAGATGGAGGCTGAGAATGAGGCACATTCCAAGATAGGAATCCGATGAGAAGATGCTCAGAGGTTGGAAAATGCTGGTTTGATTAGGAAACGATGCTTCAGGTGTTTTGGTAGGAGTTTGATGTCTGCGTAGGGGAGCTTGGGGAAGATAATGCTGGGAAAATGGCTTGGGGGCCTTGTTGGGAAGGCCCCAGAATTGTATTTTTAAAGCTCTGGTTTGGAATACTTAAAAGTTCTCATGTTTTATTTGAGAATAAAATTTTTTTTTGAGTTCACAAAGATGCACAGTTCTGAAGTGCCAAACACAGCTGCCGTGAAAGGAGGTATGGCCTCACAGCAGAGGATGGCTAGAGACATGGCCCGTTTATTCCTACCATCCTCGATTCAGCATCAGCATCAGTTCAGTTCAGTTGCTCAGTTATGTCCGACTCTTTGCAACCCCATGAATCACAGCACGCCAGGCCTCCCTGTCCATCACCAACTCCCGGAGTTCACTCAGACTCATGTCCATCGAGTCAGTGATGCCATCCAGCCATCTCATCCTCTGTCATCCCCTTCTCCTCCTTCCCCCAATCCCTCCCAGCATCAGAGTCTTTTCCAATGAGTCAACTCTTCGCATGAGGTGGCCAAAGTATTGGAGTTTCAGCTTCATCATCAGTCCTTCCAATGAACACCCAGGACTGATTTCCTTTAGAATGGACTGGTTGGATCTCCTACACCACAGTTTAAAAGCATCAATTCTTTGGTGCTCAGCCTTCCTCACAGTCCAACTCTCACATCTATACGTGACCACTGGAAGAACCGTAGCCTTGACTAGATGGACCTTTGTTGGCAAAGTAATGTCTCTGCTTTTGAATATGCTATCTAGATTGGTCATAACTTTCCTTCCAAGGAGTAAGTGTCTTTTAATTTCTTGGCTGTAGTCACCATCTGCAGTGATTTTGGAGCCCCCAAAAATAAAGTCTGACACTGTTTCCACTGTTTCCCCATCTATTTCCCATGAACTGATGGGACCAGATGCCATGATCTTCGTTTTCTGAATTTTGAGCTTTAAGCCACCTTTTCACTCTCCTCTTTCACCTTCATCAATAGGCTTTTGAGTTCCTCTTCGCTTTCTGCCATAAGGGTGGTGTCATCTGCATATCTGAGGTTATTGATAATTCTCCTGGCAACTTTGATTCCAGCTTGTGCTTCATCCAGCCCAGCGTTTCTCATGATGTACTCTGCATATAAGTTAAATAAACAGGGTGACAATATACAGGCTTGACGTACTCCTTTTCCTATTTGGAACCAGTCTGTTGTTCCTTGTCCAGTTCTAACTGTTGCTTCCTGACCTGCATACAGGTTTCTCAAGAGGCAGGTCAGGTGGTCTGGTATTCCCATCTCTTTCAGAATTTTCCACTGTTTATTGTGATCCACATAGTCAAAGGCTTTGGCATAGTCAATAAAGCAGAAATAGATGTTTTTCTGGAACTCTCTTCCTTTTTCCATGATCCAGCGGATGTTGGCAATTTGGTCTCTGATTCCTCTGCCTTTTCCAAAACCAGCTTGAACCTCTGGAAGTTCACAGTTCACGTATTGCTGAAGCCTGGCTTGGAGAATTTTGAGCATTTCTTTAACTAGCGTGTGAGATGAGTGCAATTGTGCGGTAGTTTGAGCATTCTTTGGCATTGCCTTTCTTTGGGATCGGAATGAAAATTGACCTTTTCCAGTCCTGTGGCCACTGCCGAGTTTTCCAAATTTGCTGGCATATTGAGTGCAGCACTTTCACAGCATCATCTTTCAGGATTTGAAATAGCTCCACTGGAATTCCATCATCTCCACTAGCTTTGTTCGTAGTGATGCTTTCTAAGGCCCACTTGACTTCTCATTCCAGGATGTCTGGCTCTAGGTGAGTGATCACACCATCATGATTATCTTGGTCGTGAAGATCTTTTTTGTACAGTTCTGTGTATTCTTGCCACTTCTTTTTAATGTCTTCTGCTTCTGTTAGGTCCATACCATTTCTGTCCTTTATCGAGCCCATCTTTGCATGAAATGTTCCCTTGGTATCTCTAATTTTCTTGAAGACATCTATAGTCTTTCCCATTGTTTTCTCTATTTCTTTGCATTGATCACTGAGGAAGGCTTTCTTATCTCTCCTTGCTATTCTTTGGAACTGTGCATTCAGATGCTTATATCTTTCCTTTTCTCCTTTGCTTTTCACTTCTCTTCTTTTCACAGCTATTTGTAAGGCCCCCTCAGACAGCCATTTTACTTTTTTGCATTTCTTTTCCATGGGAATGGTCTTGATCCCTGTCTCCTGTACAATGTCACGAACCTCATTCCATAGTTCATCAGGCACTCTATCCATCAGATCTAGTCCCTTAAATCTATTTCTCACTTCCACTGTATAATCATAAGGCATTTGATTTAGGTCATACCTGAATGGTCTAGTGGTTTTCCCTACTTTCTTCAATTTAAGTCTGAATTTGGCAATAAGGAGTTCATGATCTGAGCCGCAGTCAGCTCCCGGTCTTGTTTTTGCTGACTGTATAGAGCTTCTCCATCTTTGGCTGCAGAGAACATAATCAGTCTGATTTCGGTGTTGACCATCCTGTGATGTCCATGTGTAGAGTCTTCTCTTGTGTTGTTAGAAGAGGGTGTTTGCTATGACCAGTGTGTTCTCTTGGCTAAACTCCATCTGCTTTTGGAGATACTCTATTTCCTGTTGAAAACCTTTGAGTGAGGATCATCACCTTTTCCTGGGCTTTGCTTTTGGAGTCTCAAAGGCCTGGCTGCTGGTGTGGAAAAGCTTTCCAGAATAGCTGTTGCTCCCTTTGAGTGAGATGCCTATGGTCAGCTGGAGAAGAGCAAGCAGGATCTGGAGCTGAGGACCTGGAAAAGTGGCTGCTGTTGCCGCTTCTGTTGCCAGTTGACAGCAGGATCTTGGAGAAGAACAAAGAAGCAGATATAATCTATTTTGAGGATAACAGAGAAAAGTAGTTTTCAAATTAGAGGTCAGGGTAGTGGGGGTTTCTTTGTGGTTTAGGGACTGTGGGTAGAGGAAGAGTGTTAGTGATTATTTCTTATTTCAAGTGAGAAGATAATGCCATAACCAGAGGAATTGTGATAAAGAATGTAGGAAAATCACTTCAAAGAGAAATAAGAGGGTCAGAATTAGCTCGTTTGTGGATGATAGCAAGGCCTGGAAACATTTTGAAGGAAGAGATAAAATGATTTGAGAGTTATAAAGACATAGAAAACTAAGTAAAATAGAAACAACTCTTCAGATTTTTATTTTGATATCCCTGAAGTCTGATAGAAAAGCTGGGAAGATCTTTAGGAATGAGGATAGAATCGTGAAAGTAGGAGAAAAAATGCATTTTTAAATCGTTTTGAGTTTCTTGGCCCATATGCTTGTGGGTGAACACAAATATAATTAAAAGAATATGCTCGCCGCTATTTGGGGGCATTCTACATACAAGGAGAGAGGTCACTTCACTAGCCAGCATAGCTCCCAGCCTACTGGATGATGGAATCACAAGCAGGACATTCCTCTGCCCATCACAAAAGAACCCACACCATCACTTTTTGAGAAGTGGAAGGGTTACTGCACGTTAACCGTAGAATCTGTTGCCCTCTCCCCGAAGCGGTGTCAGCTTTGGGACTTGTGTTCGAAGTCTACTTTGAGGGCCCATCACAGTGTGTAGTCATCCAGTTTATTTTTATTTCCTTTTCAGCCCTCTATTTGTCCTCTGGCCTCCCCTCAATTAGGATGTATGTTGCATGAGAGCAGGACCTTGCCTGTTGTCCACTGCTGTATCTCTAGTGCAGCTCACAGTGTGGTAGAGAGTGGTTTAATGAGTGAACAGAACTGCTGTCCCTTGGAGCTGTCTTTTCATAAATTTTGGAGGAAACATTTTCCCTCTTGCTAGTCATGCGACATCACTTTTTAAAAGAAATTGTGTCTGAATTTAGAGGAGTGTCCAAGTCGAGAGAATGAAAAGACAGGAGAGTATTGTGGCAGTAGAACCTCAAGCATCCAGTAGGAAGTGGTAGTTGGACACTAAGAATTGTGACCAGTCTGAGTGGACCAGAGGATGGGAAACACCACACGTTTGCATGATGCTGCCCATGCTTCAGGGTCCCCAGGAGGAAACAGGAGGACAGGTGGGCAACAGTCCTGGCTGGTGTGGGGGGCCAGGCTGCTAAGTGTCATGAGGAGCTGTCAGTGGAGCTGGAGGCAGGGTTATACTCACCAACTGTGGGGCTGCCAGGGGTCAACATTCATTTCCGGGATATGATAACCTCATGCCTGCAAGATGAACAGTGAGAATTTGAAAGGATGGTTTTGTGGAAGATGGGAGGATGTTCCAGTGGGAACGTGATGGGACATGGTGTGTGTGATGGGACAGTTTGTGGTTACCAAGAGAGAGGGCCAAAGGGGTGAATAACTAGAGTTTCAAGGCAACTTCTAGCTTTCAGATTGAGCTCAATTCAGACAAGTGAGTAGATGCCATAGAAACATGGACCACTCTCTCTAACTTTAAAAATGTATCCAAGGAGCTGAGCACCTGGGAGGCAGGGGGCCATTTGGTTTGTTGTCATTTAAGGCAGGGGTCCCCACTCCCCTGGCAGAGGTCCAGTACCGATCCTTGGCCGGTTTGGAACTGGGCCGCACAGCAGGAGGTGAGTGGCTGGCACGTGAGTGAAGCTTCATCTACTACTCCCCATCACTTGC
Organism: Bubalus bubalis; assembly: GCF_019923935.1. Classification (NCBI taxonomy): domain Eukaryota; kingdom Metazoa; phylum Chordata; class Mammalia; order Artiodactyla; family Bovidae; genus Bubalus; species Bubalus bubalis. The sequence goes on along the minus strand of NC_059173.1, from coordinate 53,362,186 downwards.
ATTGCCTGAACCATTGCTAATATTACCACCTGCACCATCTCCCCAACCCCGTCCATGGAAAAATTTGTCTCCATGAAATTGGTCCCTAGTACCAAAAAGGTTGAGGATCGATGATTTTAAGGCCATTTCCTTTACAAACATGAAACACCCAAGCATGTGATGCCACAGTCATTCTGTAAACTCAAGGTCATGATGTCTGGGAATGGGAGAGAAATGTTTCTCTCAGTTAAGCCAAATACACACCCAGAAAGTATGTCTGAATATTGTTTCTCTTCCCTTCAAGTCACTAGCAGCCTAGAAGAATCCTTGGCAGGAATATAGGGATATCTAGTTTATGTGAAGAAAGTTTATACAGTGGTGGCCTTGTAGCTAGTGGGACTATTCTGAGAAGTTGTGTTCTCTTTTAACTTTTGAACAAAAACAATTTCAGTTAAGATGAGGTCTTTTGAATATTGTTGGTTTGCATGGTCATTTTGTGCCATGTCCCCATATGAAATATGGTAGGGCATTCTCTGACCCACATTTTAATTAATCTTTCAACTCTATCTGTTAAAGAGCAGAGATTCTCAATTGCTTTGAATAGAAGGCAACATTAAAACCCTGAGTAGGTCAGCAAAGTGTGTGTTTCACTTCGAATGAGGTTGTTTAGGATTTTAAAGTTCTCTAACTTCTCATCTACTAATATCTTTTGAAGATGAAGTATGGGATGCCAGTGTCATAGGGTCAGTCCTCAACTCTCCATGGGTAATCCAAGTCCACAGACAACAGTTCCATTTCCTCTGTATCTAGAAGTTGTAATCCCTCCATCCACCCCTCCACCACCTAACATTTGTGTGAACTCCTTAACAGGAAGCAAAATAACGTTTTTTGAGTTTCCTGATTAGGTTGTCTTTAGTCTACTCAGGTTGTGAAAACAGAATACCATAGACCAGGGACTTGTAAACAACTTAAACTGATTTCTCATAGGAGGCTGGAAAGCTCAGGATCAAGATGTGGGCAGATTCAGTGTTCAGTGAGAGCACACTTCCTGGTTCATAGACACCCAGGCAGCCTCGGTGGGGCACTTGAGGGTTGCCCCTGCTAGAATGAGCAGAAGTCAAGGTTGGCACATGGCAGAAGGCGTGAGGGAGCCCTGTAGAGTCTGTCTAATAAGGGCACTAATTCTGCTCATGTGAGCTCCACCCTCATGACCTAATTACCTCCCTGAAATTACCTCCCACCTTCTAATACCCTCACATTGGAGCTTAGTTTCAACATATGAATTTGCGGGAGGACAGACTTAGTCTGTAGCAAGAATTGTTCTCAAATTTGTAATGAAAAAAAAGGGTAAATGATAGAAGGGAGGAGAGAAAAGAGGGATGATGAGACATAATATACGTGGTTGTGTTACAGGAAGGCAGAAATGAATTGTCTGAGAGGACATAACGTGGTGCTGGGGTGGAGAGCAGCAGGGTAAGGGAACTCAGGAGAACTGCCCTGCCACGTGGCTCACAGTCCCAGGCTTTATGGTAATGGGGTGAGTTTCTGGTTTGTGTCTGGCTGATCATTCGGACAGAGCATCCTTCCTGGTGGTGCATGCATTGCTCAGCCAAGATGTAGTCTAGTGTGAGGGTTTCTGGGAGATTGTCAGGACCTATTCTGTCTTCCCTCTTCCTTTTGACCCCTCTCAAACTCTCCTGGTTAGTTTCAGTGGGGACAGCGCTGAGCTCTTTACTGGGACCTCCTGTTGTGAGCCGTCGTCATTGTGCCTGGCCAAGGTGAGCAGTTTTGGTCACCCAGTTCCCTAACAGTTAGCAGTTTTGGTCACCCAATTCCCTAACAGTTGAACTGTCTACACTGCCCCAGTCACTACAGTGTTCTATCCTGATCAGAACTCCCTAGGCCCTGGGGCTTTTCCTGCTTTGTCCACAGATTTCCTCAACTGAGAGGGAAGTCTGCTTGTTCTAGCAGGGGCAGCCCTCGAGTGCCCCACATATGCTGACTGGTTCTCAGATGGACTCACGGATTCTGGATGCTCTCAGCTCAAGGCCTTTGATATTTGGAACTTTTGAGGAATCTGATGAATCAATCAACCTTCACCTTGGTGCCTGCTGAGCCCATCTCTCCGCTGTTGCCTTCTCTGGTAGGAAAGATAAACGAAAATCCCATTATTCAACCTACGGTATTGCAATGGCAGTTTCCTTTGAGCCTCTTGGCAAAACCCTGCCTGCTTTAGAACTGTACATCATATTGGATCCATTGAGAGCCATTATTTATCTGACAGGATATTTATAAAAGCCAGCATTAGCTGCAGCTCCGAGTCAATATGTTTCTTTCTTGCTGACACATATCACACCAACAGGCTTGAAATATTTAAATACAATAGTCCCTTCAAGAAATCATTAATTTTTCTATCACTGCTAGAAATGATAATTTGATGGATATGGATTTAGTTGGAATAGCTGAGCTGACTAGAATGGATACTTTCAAGTGTCTGGGCAGAGAAGCCTGTGTAGGATCCAGTGAGGGACCAGTGAGAACCGGAATCCAGTGCCCTTTGCTCAGCCCCCAGTGCCATCCCACCCACTTCGGCCAGGAAGGCGAGTGCTCCAGGGGAAAATGCTTAAATATCAAGAAGAGGAAATGAAACAGGACAAACCACCTCATTACTGGTCTGTCTCTTTCTGTCCCAGCCTGTCTCCTTCCTCTTTCTTTCCCTGGCTCTCCTTTGCCCTCATTTCTCTTTTATCCCCCTCTCTCTTTTTCTCTGCCTCTTCCCCTGGTTTCATCTCCTGCTCTTTGATCTTTGCCTTCTCATTCACATTCCCTGCTTCATGTGGCTGTGCTGAAATTGATGACAGTCTTAAGTGCCTCCCCCAGGGTCACTGCTCCAGAGAGGGGAGGGGAGGGGAGGGGCCAAGAAATAGCCTGTGTTTATTTGGCTGTTGGCTCAGTCTTTCCCCAGGGTTCCTCATGCATAATTAATGCAGAAAGTTTCCCTGGCCCTTCACAGTACAGATCGGGGAGTCTAAAGTGTGAGACTTTTTGGATGGATGAAGGACTTGGACCTTTTCAGAATGTACGGTACCTTGTATTCCTGAGTCTGTTTCTTGACCAGATGAAAGGGGTCTGTGCAACTGTGTGATCATTGGCCTAGCATTATGTTACATTCTTTACAATAGCAGCTTCCTAGCCTTTCTGTCCCAGAAATGGCTCATCTGCTTTGAAGATGAGGCAGACAGTAAGGTAGGGGACACATTTTCCTGTGTGGTTCTTGATGACAAATCATGAATCAACCAGGAAAAAGAAAAAGGCCAAACATTTCAGCACAGCCTTAGATTGTCACCTTGGGACAACCTTGGCCTTTCCACTCAGCCAAATTTGCAGGGAAAAAGGAAGTCAGAAGCTCAGAGAGCTGTTGGCAGGATGGTGAGGAGGGTTCCCTGTTGCCTTCTGTAGTTCTGTCCACCCTGGTGGCAGTGACCACCCAGCCCTGCTTCTCCCCGTTTGCTCCCTTATCAAAACAGTCATCTCTTGTATCACATTCCTTCTGTTGTCACTTTTGACCTAATGTCTGAAAAAGTTGTGATTAACTTTTAGCTCTAGGATATTAAAAAAAAAAAAAAAAAGAATAATGATTTAAACTCAGTTTGAAGACCTTACAGCGTATTTGAGATTCAGCTGGAGAGAGAGAGAGAAGTTAACAACTATAAACAGTGTGTGATTAAAAGTATAAGAAGAAAGCCAAGAGGGAGGTTCACTCTCAAATGCAGTGGGAAAGGTCCTGGTAGGAGGTGAGCATCTAAGCAGAACCCTGGAGGGTCTACTGGATGAAATTCAGGGCACAGGAGAGTGCAGGGTATTGTGGGAATGATGTGGTGAAGCGGCAGAGCACTAACAACGGCCTGACAATGGGAAGTGGCTAATATTTTGTGAAAGTGTCATCCCTCCACAGGGTATTTGTTTACAAGGAAGAACTGGAAATGGAATAATCAATTTTTTTTATGGTGTGAATTTCAGGCTCTAGGACAGGTGGGTGGGAGGTATTTGCATGGGCATCCTGTCCTTGTTTCCATGGTAGATTCTCCCCTAGAGCCTGCAGTGAGTCCTGCAGAAAAGCCTGACTGGTCAGCCAGTTCCCAGGGCCCCCTAAAAACAAAGTCTTATATGTGGAAGCATCCCTCCCTCTCATCGCCTTAGAAACATGTCATTGTGAAATGCCACGGAGTTCACTTAGTGCCAGTTGTGAGATGTATCTCCTGTTATTTCTGCTGAGAAAGCTGTTTAATCTTTGGATTCAGCCTCAGAGTCCGTGAAGAAAAGTGATTTAAAGTTTAAGAGAGTCGACAGTGGCATTCAGGCATCAAACCACCTTTCTGGGTTGACTTACCTCAGTTCACTGGGAGGCAAAGAATGTCTGAGCTGGCAAGGACCTCAGAGACCCTCGAACTCATAATTTCTCAAGTTAACCGCACAGTCTTGAGAATTTGTGAGTGATACACTCGAATTTTTTGAATTTTGATTTTTTACTTCGATAATTCCCTAAAAAGTGAGTCAGGCTGCATTCTGAGTGATCACCTCATTACCAAATTCTGCTCCTTCAGTGCCTGATAGTATTGATGACCAAGTGGACAGTAGGCATTATGACTTTAATTATGCAGGCTGGGAAATAAAGAAGAGAGGTAGCTTTCATGTGGAAAAGATGCCCTTGGATCACTTGAAGCCTGGATAGTATTACAAAGCCATATGTGAACAAGATTTCATGAAGTTTCAATAAATATGCCCCCTCCCCAAATCCCCAGGTCAACTTTGGAGACATCTGTTTAGTATTACACCCTGCCTTCTATTATGTAGATTGAGCTTAACAGCTGGGTGAAGTGAAAAAAAAAGATTCCAAACTGGCAGACTTGTGTTGGAGAGTACTCATTACACTTGATTGGTCCAGTTGGGAAGAAAAGAGGAGAGGGTGGAAGGAGCAGGGAGAAAATAAAGGAGTCTTCATAATCTCTGGGAGAGTTTAGGTAGGAAATTATGGATGAAGATGAGAGAAAGAGAGGACTTAAACCAGTTTTGGTAAAATACAAAAATACAAAAAAATAAAAGGAAGAAAGGAAATGGGATTTTACACAGAGCTGTTTCACAGTTAAAAATGGGATCTTCTTGTGCCTCCTGGGACCCCAGATGAATTGAAACTCACAGCTAGAAATTTAGCTCCACCAGGAATTAAGTAGTGGCTGTGTTGGTTAACATCTTTTTCTCATACTATCCATGTGACATTTTCATTAAGGCTGAGTGTTTACAGTTTCTAAATGGCTTTGAATAGTTTGCTTACATTGCAGAAGAATAAGGGGTGAGGTGAGAAAGGGTAAGGCTGTATACCAAAGAAACCTGTTGTTGTTCAGTTGCTCAGTCATGTCTGACTCTTTGTGACCCCATGGACTGCAGCACACCAGGCTTTTCTGTCCTTCACCATCTCCTGGAGTTTGCTCAAACTGATGTCCATTGAATCAGGGATACCATCCAACCATCTTATCTGCTGTCGTCCCCTTCTCCTCCTACCTTCAGTCTTTCCCAGCATCAGGGTCTTTTCTATGAGTTAGCTCTTTGCATCAAGTTTCCAAAGTATTGGAGCTTCAGCTTCAGCATCAGTCCTGCCAATGAATACAGGACTGATTTCCTTTAGGATTGACTGGTTTGATTTCCTTGCAGTCCAAGGAACTCTCAAGGATCTTCTCCAACACCACAGTTCAAAAGCATCAATTCTTTGATGCTCAGCCTTCTTTATGGTCCAACTCTCACATCTGTACATCACTACTGGAAAAACCATAGCTTGGACTAAACAGACCTTTATCAGCAAAGTAACGTCTCTGCTTTTTAATACATTGTCTAGGTTTGTCATAGCTTTTCTTCCAAGGAGCAAGTGTCTGAATTTCATGGCTGCAGTCACCATCTGCAGTGATTTGGAAGCCAAAGAAAATAAAGACTGTTAATGTTTCCATTGTTTCCCCATCTGTTTGCTATGAAGTGATGGGACCGGATGCCATGATCTTAGTTTTTTGAATGTTGAGTTTTAAGCCAGCTTTTCCACTCTCCTCTTTCACTTTCATCAAGAGGCTCTTTAGTTCCTCTTCGCTTTCTGCCATTAGGGTAGTGTCAAGTGGTGTCATCTGCATATCTGAGGTTATTAATATTTCTCCTGGCAATCTTGATTCCAGCTTGTGCTTCATCCAGCCTGGCATTTCGCATCATGTACTCTGCATATAAGTTAAATAAGCAGGGTGACAATATACAGCCTTGATGTATTCCTTTCCCAATTTTGACCCAGTCTGTTCTCCCATGTCCGGTTTTAACTGTTGCTTCTTGACCTCCAAACAGGTTTCTCAAGAAGCAGGTTAAGGTGGCCTAGTATTCCTATGTCTTTAAGAATTTTCCACAGTTTTTTGTGATCCACACAGTCAAAAACTCTAGTATAGTCAATAAAGCAGAAAAAGCCTGTGGCAGGGCACAACTCATGAGCATTTATCCGAGAAAAAGATATAACTCAAATGGGCTTCCCTGATGGCTCAGTGATAAAGGATATGCCTGCAATGCGGGAAACTCAAGAGACGTGGATTCGATCCCCGGGTCAGAAAAATCCTCTGGAGGAGGAAATAGCAACCCATTCCAGAATTCCTGCCTGAAAAATCCCATGGACAGAGGAGCCTGGTGGGCTATAGTCCAAAGGGTTGCAAGGAGTCAGACATGACTGAATGACTGAACACATATAGCTTAAGTGGAAAGAAAAGTCTGACTGCCTTGGGGGGATTTTGAACATGGTTTGGGGCTCATTAAGTAGATGACCCTTAAATGGAAAAATCTGCCATTTCATGTTCATTTTGAAACCTCGTGCTTGTCATGGCCCCACTGAAGGTGGCTAGTTCTTTATATAATGGCATTTTCCCATTTTCAAGGCTTTAAAGAGAAGAGAAGAATGTTCAAAACCACTGAAACTGCTCCAGGAGGCTGTAGAGCTTTCAAAGAATGGCCTTCTCCAAAGGGAGGAAATAAAAAGAAGCCCTTCCTTTCCTAGATTTTAAAAATTGAAGCCAATATGCTTTGTATTATACTTTTGGAAACTTGTCAGTGTCCATTGTTATCTGATTGTTTAGCAATCCAGGCAGGTTGACACGGTTAGTTTGATTCCACAGGCTATCTTGCTCAGAGTAATAAAATGTTTGGCACTGATGCCTGTAGCAGTTCTGTTTACCATGGAAGGGAAAATGCTTTGAGATTGGGCAAGATCTCAGTCACAACACAATGCCATCCTTCTTGGCCAGCAAGATGGAAGCTCATCAGATTTCTCAGCCATATTTGAAATGACTTTGAAACCAGTGATTTTTTTTTTTCTTTTTATTTATGGTTGATAATTTTTTTTTCTAAGAAGTCATTATGAAATTAAATTAAGAAGCTACAGAAGAAAGTTGTTCTTGCTAGACACAGTAATATGCACATGCCTGCTTTTCTTTTCTTTCCTTTTTTTTTTTTTTTTTTTTACAGCTTCTGTATTATGGTTTTGGAATAGTAACATACCCATTTGTTAATCAAATGCCTAAGTTAGGGGGCTAGTGCCATTTTTAGTGGATGGTTCTTCTGCCTTCCTAGATTCCAAACACTGGAAGCAATAATAAAATGGTTCCAAATACCTTTGTGTCTTTGCTTGGAAATATACATTTTCAAGAGATTCACCAAAGACCAAGTCTTGTCTAATGATGTTGCAGACTGCTTTATCTACTTTTTCTAACAGTGTAGCATGCCCTAATGTCCTTTAATCTTATTTTGTCCAACCATATCACTTATGTATTGTTCACCTCCTGTTTTTTGACTTTTCTCATTAGGTCATGACAGTTAAAGTAATGATATTTGGTATAGTTCCACCATATATACAGATTTAAACATGGGTAAAATCACACTTCAGTTCTGGCTCAAATAACTGTAAGGTGGTCTTCTAGCTTAATATTTAAAGTAGTAACTTATAATCAATATGAAAACCTAAAAAGTAAAGTGTAAAAGTTCTTGTGGAAAAATTGCAAACCACTGAGAATGAATTTATAAAATCTAATGCTAGTTGCCTACCCAATATCCATCTATCTTTCTCCCTTAAGGACTTTAAAAAAATTTACCCTCCCATATTACTTTACATTAAGGGGTTCCTGTTGGCATAATTTTGACTCATAAGATGCAAGCAGAAACCTATTAGAGATTTCAGAGAAAGCTTTACAGTTCTTTCATCCTTCCGTCCGTTTTTTCTTGTTTGGAACTTGAATATGATGCCTGGAGGCATGTCGCAACCATAAGGCAGCAAGTATGAGACCAAAGGCTCACGTGCTAGGGTGGTGGAGCGGAAGAGCGGTGAGTGGTTGGTTCCCGATGACGTCACTGAGCCACTTTATCAGCCTTGGTTTATCTACTCCTGGACTGTAGTTGTGGAGACCTCTATCTGTTTAAGTTAATACAGCAGGTTTTTCTGCTATTTGCAGAAGTATATGATTCTAGGTGAAATTCTCAGATTGTTTGAATCTGTGTACAGTTATTCTTTCTTTCATAAACCATGAAAATAATTGATGAGCAGCTTCTGTGTTTGGCCTTTCTATAAGATTATATACTTGTAACAGCTACTCCCAGCACCGTTTCTCTGAGTTAACTGATCTCAGTATCCCTTTGATTTCCTGTTCTTCAAATCAGCCAAGAATTTTGACTGGTAAGAATTAGGCAAAATTATGCCACCTGAAGTGTTCAAACTACATGGAACAAGAATCAGGATTCAGGTTGGGGCTCTCTAAAGTTAAGCATAATGGATGGTTGTAATTTTAACATGTTAACAGTCTAATTAGACACCTGGAATCATTGCTATTTTATTAAAAGAAGCATTTTGTGACTGCTTGTATGTAGGCAGCTAAATGATTTTATGGCATATCCACATGCCATGCTCCATTTGATTTGTATAGAACAGTTTTCCTCTCTCAATATAGTCATTATTTATACATTTAATATTTTATTAACATGTCCTCAAAATAACCTGAATGGGCATAAATACTGATGAGTTAAATGAGATTTAATCATAGTGATTTAAGGCTGTAGTTGTTCATTTTGAATGAACTATTATTGTCTTCCTTTGATTATATCATTATCATATGTATTAAGCACCCCTGTAACTATTGCATGATAATCTTTCATGTTTTGAACTTTTAAAAAATCTAAGATAACCTTATTGGACATGCATGCCTTGAAACTACAACAGACACACTTCATTTTAATATGAAAATTTTGTTATTGAGTTAAAAGACCCACAAGACTTAGAAGTGAAATCTAACAATTTTTATTTCCTATTTTTAAAAGGGGGACATATTAGTGACTGTTGGGGTATAAAGAAGTTTCCAGCAGAACCTTTGTAATCAGAATGCATTGATGAGGAGAGCTCAGGGCTGAGGCAGGAATTGTAGATAGTGGATCTGCTCTCCATGGCAAAGTGAGGGTAATTATTTTTCTATTGCTGTGGAGGAAGAAGAGAGGGAAAGAGAGGACTGAGCAAATTAATGCATGTCTAGGACCTCACTTGTGGAAACATCTGAGAACTCTTTTTTTTATCTAATGGTCTTTCAGTTCAGTTCAGTCACTCAGTCGTGTCCGACTCTTTGCGACCCCATGAATCGCAGCACACCAGGCCTCCCTGTCCATCACCAACTCCCAGAGTTTACCCAGACTCACGTCCATCGAGTCAGTGATGCCATCCAGCCATCTCATCCTCTGCCGTCCCCTTCTCCTCCTGCCCTCAATCCCTCCCAGCATCAGAGTCTTTTCCAATGAGTCAACTCTTCGCATGAGGTGGCCAAAGTACTGGAGTTTCAGCTTTAGCATCATTCCTTCCAAAGAAATCCCAGGGCTGATGTCCTTCAGAATGGACTGGTTGGATATCCCTGCAGTCCAAGGGACTCTCAAGAGTCTCCTTCAACACCACCGTTCAAAAGCATCAATTCTTTGGCGCTCAGCTTTCTTCACAGTCCAACTCTCACATCCATACATGACCACAGGAAAAACCATAGCCTTGACTAGACGGACCTTTGTTGGCAAAGTGATGTCTCTGCTTTTGAATATGCTATCTAGGTTGGTCATAACTTTCCTTCCAAGGAGTAAGCGTCTTTTAATTTCATGGCCACAATCCCCATCTGCAATGATTTTGGAGCCCCCAAAAATAAAGTCTGACACTGTTTCCACTGTGTCCCCATCTATTTCCCATGAAGTGATGGGACCAGATGCCATGATCTTCGTTTTCTGAATGTTGAGCTTTAAGCCCACTTTTTCACTCTCCTCTTTCACTTTCATCAAGAGACTTTTTAGTTCCCCTTCACTTTCTGCCATAAGGGTGGTGTCATCTGAGTATCTGAGGTTAATGATATTTCTCCCAGCAATCTTGATCTAATGGTCTTATTGAGGTATAATTCACATACTGTAAAATTCACTTTTTTGAAAGCATGCAATTCAGGGTTTTTAGTATATTTATAGTGTTAGGCATCTGTCACCACTGTGTAATCTTAGAGCATTTTCAGTACCCTCAAAGAAACCCTGAACCCATCACCAGTGACTCCGCACTCTCCCTTTCTCCTGAGTCTGACAATCACTCATTTAGTTTGAGCTGCCTTTCCTGCCCATCTCATATAAATGGGAACATACAATATGTGGTCTTTTGTAACTGGCTTCTTAGCATCATGTTTCAAGGTTCACCAATGTTGCCGTACATATTAATACTTCATTTTTTAAAAAATTGTGGAATAACATTCCATTGTGTGAATAAACCACATTTTGTTTATCCATTCATCAGTTAATGGACACTTGGGTTGTTTCTGCGTATTGGCCAGAATAAATAATGCTCATATGAACACTAGTGTACAAGTTTTTGTGCGCACTGGCAAAGGTTCTCTCCTTGACCAAACTTTAGCCAGGCTTCTCTGATCCCCTTCTTAACTAAGCCTTGACCTTAGCCCTGTCCTTGCCAGACCTGCATAGCCCAGTTTTAGCAAGTATCTTGCTAAGTCAAGTCCTCCAACCCTTGATATCTGATCACCCTAGGATCTGATCAAGTTCCTCAACCTCCCTTTTGATGGATAAATCCTTGATCTGCTTGCAGCAATAAATCCTACTAAGTTGGTTTAGCAAGAGTCCCTCTATCCTTCATGTCTTCTTTTAATAATTTTCCCTCCACTGACCCCTCACTTTGGTTTTCCTGTTCTCAAAGGACAAAGAAGAAAATAAGAGAACAAAGCCCATAAGAATGAGTGTCTTCCCTTCCAGATACCCGAATACTTTACCAAACGCGTTTGTATGTGTATGCATGTGTGTGCAGACACTGAAATGTGTTCTCTAAGGAGGGTGAGTACAAGATTATGAAAACTCTTCATAGCCTCCACTATATTCTCTGCCACAGTGGGGTTGGACACACAGCAAACACAGCGGATTGATTTTCCCAGCTTCTGCTTGCTCAGTTATTAAAAGCCTTGATAACTAAACAGCTTTTCTTCTGTGAAAGTGCAAGTCACATAGTTGTGTCCAACTCTTTGCAACCCCATGGACTATACAGTCCATGGAATTCTCCAGACCAGAATACCAGAGTGGGCCTTTCCCTTCTTCAGGGGATTTTCCCAACTCAGGGATTGAACCCAGGTCTCCTGCATTGCAGGCGGATTCCTTACCAGCTGAGCCACAAGGGAAGCCCTTCCTTCTGTAATATGTATTTTTTTAGAAGTCAGACATGGAACATTCATTTTCTTTTGAAATAGGCTCTTTTACAGACAAAATGTTGTAGGTCAATTACTTCATTTAAAAGATTTGTCTTGCCAGAAGTGAAACAACAACAATAGCGAAAGAACCTATCATCCCATTGATTAGAAATTTTAACTGAAGTAAATTTTTTCTAGTGCTGTAACTCAATGCCTTTGAAGTAGGAAGTAGATGGTTTTCCATGAAGACAAAGAGCTCTTAATTAATATTCTTAGCAATTGATGTATAATTTTGGTCACTGGAGGACTACTACGGTTTTCCATTGATGCAATAGAAATATCTTGAGGCCAACAGAAAAGTAATTAACAATTGAATATGAGAGTCATACAGTTAAATTATTCCCTATTTCATAGTAAGCTCTACATGCATACATAATTATTTTCTGAAAGTCAGATAATACAGAATATCATATTTTTCTTCTTCTCTAAATTGTGTGTTTTATGTTTTTTCTTAGGCACAGATGACTTTCGGTGCAATTTGGATAATTAAATGCTGAGCAGATCAAACAAGTGTGGAGAAGAATTTAGGAATAACGATAAGAGATATAATAATAGATAAAAGAAAAATTCTGCTGTATTTAAATTTCTTACATCTGAAATGTGGAAAGTGTTATTTAAACTCAGAAATTTGGAGTGTTTTAGTGTTTGAAATAGTCACATGGAAATCTGTGTTCTGATCTTCTTTCTAACACTGAATTAACTGGTGAAGATCAATAAGCTATTTATGTGTTTATTGGCCAGCAAATGCTCATTCCATTCAATTTAGTTCAGACCCACATAGCTACCTAGCACCTTGTTTTGCCAAGGTTTCTGGTGGTACCAAAAGACTCAGTCCTTTTCCTCAGGAAGCTTCAGAAGAAAACTGCATATGTGATTGTGGAAAGCTGTGGTTTATGGTACCAAAAGTACTTGGCATTTTTTTTTTGCTCTGTTGTTTTTAATGATTTTAATATACTTTTCAGAACAGTTTTTCTGGATAACAGCAAAGCTGACAGATAAAATATAATGTGACGTATGTAGCAATGTCCATTCAGGAATGTGTTCCTTTTAGATGCAGTCCTAACTTTTCTGTCCCCACAGTTGGCTAATTACATAATAAAAAAAAATAAAATAAAATAATAAAAAATAATTTAAAAAGGGCATGATCACCCTAGACTAATATTAGGTGCCATACTGGAGGCTGGACAGAGATGTTATTATATTAATTCCAATGTGCTTTCTGTCAAACTGTAGCTTTGGAAGATTACTATCTAAGAGAACTCATAAATATGGAAACTTTTGTTTTGAAATGTAATTCTATAATGATCCTCGTATGTCTCTCTGAGAGATGACATGCGTGTTTTACTGAACTCCATGTCTACTGCCTGGGAGAGGGGTGATGTAGGCTTTGAGTGGAGGCAGAGGAAGTGTGCTGTTGAAAGAAGTCTCTGTACTTTAATCTTGCAGACTGTGTGCTTGTTGGGGAATGGGATGGGCAGCAAGGGGATGCTGGTGGGATTAAGTAGAAGGGACAAAAGGTGCCTGAAAGACCTACACTTCTCACCCCCATCCCCATCATCTGTATGTTCTACTAGTGCATCAGTGTAGTTATCCAGCTTCTCTTAAGTGTTGTTTGTTCTGGGTGAGTAAGGCTAGTTATTCCAATAATCATATCAGCTAGACAAAGGGACATATAAGAGACAAAGAACACGGGTTTGGGAAATGAAAGATGGGTAAGCGGGATGTTCCAGGTGTGGAAAGTGGATGGTGAGCTTTAGAACTGGAGGAGAGGAGAGGGTGCTGGGTTGGGGGCCTTGAGGTCAGAGTGTGGGTGCTAGGGGTTTAATAGTATCTGCCCAGATTCATATATTGAAGTCCTAACCAGGATCTCACCATGTGACTGTATTTGGAGATAGAGCTTTTAAAGAAGTAATTAAGGTTAAATGAGATCATATGGATGGGCCCTTACTGGTATCCTTATAAGCAGCAGAAATTAGGATGCACACATACACGCATGGACACACACACACACACACACACACAGGGAGGCCCATGTGAAGACAGAGAGGGAAGCCATCATCTGTGATCCAGGGAGAGAAGCCTCAGAAGAAACAGCCCTGTTAACACCTGGATCTCGCACTTCTAGACTCCGGAAGTGTGAGAGAATGAATTTCTGTTGTTTGAGCCACCTGTCCTGGGTATTATATTATGGCACTCCTAGCAAATTGATACAATAGGACCTGGGGAGACAAATTCATAAGGAAGTAGGGGGTTGATAGAGTTGGCCTTCTTTGAAGTTTGTCTAAGGCCCTTGCCGCAGGTGGCTGGTGGCTGCGTGCTGGTGGTTGGCTGCAGTCTGGACACGAAGGCTGTCAGGCTCGTTTGGAAGGCTGCACAAACTCATCTCTGACTCCGCAGGCCAGCTTCTCTGGCTCTGTTCTCCCGGAGAGCCTTGATCCTTCCTGTCCTCTGCCTGCTTCTTGCTATGCTCAGAAGGAAGTGGGGAGAGGCCATAATGCCCTGGGGCAAGGGGGAAGGAGATATTTATTGAAGTCTTCCTGTGGGGAGCCAATAAAAGGATGTTTTGCCTACTGAGAATTGAAAGCAGTAATAAAACTGTGAGTTGGTGTGCTTCTCATTGTCACCAAGCTCCAGCAATTTTAAACAATGCCAGGCCCCGGCACCACTGCCTCCACCCCCAGCCAAATCACACATTTTGTTGGCCTAAGTACTCACAAATTGCTGGGGTTACTGTTGAGTTTTGTGGATATATATCTAAGCTTCCCATTGCACTTGTTTTTATTCCCTTTCCTTTAATAAAAATTGTGTTCTGTGTGGAAGAAAATTTGGAGAAGTCCAGATCATACAGTTGGCCCTGAAATAGGCCAAGTCAGCCATATGCATTGGTTTGGAGAGTAGGTTCTCTAGGGTTGGGAATTGTTCAGGCTCCCGTGGAGCAAGGACAGTTTCTGTCTCCCAGCTCATGGTACGTCATATTCTTGCTTTTAAACCATAGGTTAGACTCAGACATAGAGAACAAATTTATGGTTACCAAAGGGGGAAGATGGGGGAGGGATAAATTAAGAGGTTGGGATTAACAGATACTCACTAAATATATAATTAACAACAAGGACCTACAGTATAGCTCAGGGGACTATACTCAATATCTTGTAATAACCTATAATGGAAAAGAACCTGAAAAAGAACACTATATATTAAATATATATATGTATATGTGTATACACACACACATACCTGAAACTCACACAACATTGTAAATCAACTATTTACATTGTAAATCAATCAATTTTTTTCTTTAATAAAAAAGAACCCCCAAAACCCAGTAGGTTAGAAATTAACCATGGCAACATGTGACCGTAAAGATGAAAGAGGGAACTCGAGTTACTTCAATTCTGTCACACTTTGTGACTGGAGTTTCTGTTTGTGTTTAATATTTTAAAGAGAAAACTGAGCACAAATGGATTGCAAGGTGTAATCTTTTGTTTGGCAAGTGTACCTTCTAGTTCATTCGTGAGATATTTTACTGAATTTGAATCCTACCAGGAAAATTAAAAGTAAGATTTATTCATTTTAAATTGCTAATTAGAGCACTTCAAGAAAATAATGCTTGTGACAGAAAACAGTTTTGTTGTATGAAAGAGAGGGTATTAGGAAATGACCGGCTCCAAGCGATACATGTACCAGCTTCATCATTGTGTTGTGTTCTTTCTTCTCTCTTATCCCTAAGGGGAGAAGAGTATTGATATGGTTCCGGTGTTTTAGGGGATATTTAGACCTCATGCCCTGGGAACTTAGATGTTAGCCAATGTAAACTGGGGAATGTAAATCATAGTTTCTCACATTGGCATTATATAGGCATTCAAACATAAGGTGCAAACCAGGCCCAGATTAATGTGAAATTAATTCGCTTCCTGCTGGTATATTCCACCAGCTCCCCCTGAGGGCTGTGTGTCTGGCACTTTGCTTGGTACTGAGGATACAAAGATGATTAAACCTGATCCCTGCCCTTCAGAACTCCTAGTCTAAGAGGGGAGACAGATATTGAAGTGAACAATTGCAACACAAGGTGTGTGTGTGTGCTTAGTCGCTCAGTCATGTCCTACCCTTTGTGACCTCATGGACTGCAGCCCTCCAGGCTCCTCTGTCCATGGGGATTCTCCAGGCAAGAATACTGGAGTGGGTTACCATGCCCTACTCCAGGGGATCTTCCCAACCCAGGGATCGAACCCAAGTCTTCTGCATTGCAGGTGGATTCGTTACCATCTGAGCCACCAGTGAAGTGGGTAGCCTATCCCTTCTCCAAGGGATCTTCCTGACCCAAGAATTGAAGTGGGGTCTCCTGCATTACAGGTGGATTCTTTACCAGGTGAAGTACCAGGGAAGCCCAACTCAGGGTATAAAAGTTGTGAATATAGAATAATGAGCAAGTATTTCGCTCTGTTTGGTTGAAACTGGATGATGATTTTTAAATTGGTGTTTTCAAGGAGTGAGTCTTTGGCAGGAAAGACAGAGCAGAACACTGCAGAGAGGGAAAGAGCTTCCATGAGGTAGGGAGACATGAAAACACATGGAAAGTTGAGGGGGCGGTGAGTAGTTTCTGATGAGTGTGCACAGTGGGTGAGGAGGCTGGTGACTGGCTGGATGGGTGGGACCATCAAAGGATTTATAGAATAATGGTGACTCCATCAGACCCACAGTTTGGAAATAGCTTGGGTAGAATGAATCAGGAGGAGAGGCAGGAGGAAGTGGCTAAAGATAATGGGCAGGTTCTCTGTAAACAAGGCAGTTCAGATAGCTGGCACCAGGGCCATCTGGGGGTGGACCCCAGAATACCCACGTGTGCCTGCATGCTCAGTCGCTTCAGTCGTGTCCAGCTCTTTGCGACCCCATGGACTGTAGCCCACCAGGCTCCTCTGTCCCTGGGATTTCCCTGGCAAGAATACTGGACTGGGTTGCCATTTCCTTCCCCAGGAAATCTTCCTGACCCAGGGATTTAACCCATGTCTCTTACATCTTCTGCATTGGCAGGTGGGCTCTTTACCACTCATGCCACCTGGGAAGCCCAGAATACCCATGCCTCTCCCTCTAAGACACTCTTTCTACAAGTAATAGACTATCAAGCAAATGCTCTCAAGCACATGTGACTCTGCTCTGACTGGGCTGACTCAGCCTAAAAAATTTCTAACTTGCATGTGTCATTTTGTGTAATTTTATTACAGTCCCCATCTGTTAGATTTAATCGTGTTTTGCTAATAAGATCAAAAGTGGGGAATATATCAACTCCTAATAGCCTATACTTTGGTTTCTTTGAAAGGTAAATCTATAAAAAAGTATTTAAAGAAAGTTCAAATTAATACATTTTCTGTGATTTATTAGTATTCAAGAATTTTACTGTCAATATAGGGGTTCCCAGTCCTGTTAGGCAACCACTTTTCATGCTTTTGGCTAGTCTTCTGGTATTTACCACCATGGTTTTGAACCACCAGTTAAATACATCAGTAGGATATGTTTTATGCTTGTATTCATGGAATATGTGAGGTGGTTGAGAATTTTTGGAATGAAGCCGAAGGGTGAATCTCGATGTTCAGTACTTGTTGTTGTTCAGTCTCTAAGTAGTGTTTGACTTTTTTGTGACCCCATGGAATGCAGCATGCCAGGCTTCCCTGTCTTTTACTATCACCCGAAGTTTGCTCAGACTCATGTCCACTGAGTTGATGATGCCATCCAACTATCCCATCCTCTGTCAATCCCTTCTCTTCCTGCCTTCTGTCCTTTCCCAGCATCAGGGTCTTTACTAATGAGTCAGCTCTTCCCATCAGGTGGCCAAAGTATTGGAGCTTCAGTTTCAGCATTGGTCCTTCCAGTGAATATTCAGGGTTGACTTCCTTTAGGATTGACTGGTTTGATCTCCTTTCAGTCTAAGAGACTCTCAAGAGTCTTCTCCAGCACCACAGTTCAAAAGAATCAATTCTTTGGTGCTAAGCCTTATTTATGGTCCAACTCTCACATACATACATGACTACTGGAAAAACCATAACTTTGGCTGTACAGACCTTTGTTGGCAAATTACATCTCTGCTTTTTAATACGCTGTCTAGGTTTGTTAAAGCTTGTCTTCCAAGGAGCAAGTGTTTTTTAATTTCATGGCTGCAGTTAACACTGACAGCAATTCTTCATAGCCAAGAAAATGAAGTCTGTCCCTGTTTCTATTTTTTCCCCATCTATTTGCCATGAAGTGATGGGACCAGATGCCATGATCTTTATTTTTTGAATGTTGAATTTTAAGTCAGCTTTTTCATTCTCCTCTTTCACCCTTATCAAGAGACTCTTTAGTTTCTTTTCACCTTCTGCCATTAGACTGGTATCATATGCATATCTGAGGCTGTTGATATTTCTTCTGGCAATCTTGATTCCAGCTTGTGATTCATCCAACTGGGCATTTTGCCTGATATACTCCGCATATAAGTTAAATAAGCAGGGTGATAATATACAGCCTTGGTGTATTCTTTTCCCAATTTGAACTTGTCTGTTGTTCCATGTTTGCTTCTAACTGTTGCTTCTTCACCTGCATACAGATTTCTCAGGAGGTGGGTAAGATGGTCTGGTATTCCCATGTCTTTAAGAATTTTCACAGTTTGTTGTGATCCACACAGTCAAAGGCTTTAGTGTAGTCAATGAAACATAGTAGATGTTTTTCTGGAATTCCCTTGCTTTCTCTCTGATCCAATGGAAGTTGGCAATTTGATCTCTGGTTCCTCTGCTTTTTCTAAATCCAACTTGTTCAGTACTTAGCCCTACACTTAACTCTCTTGATTTCTGTGTAATCTCTCTCTCTCTCTCTCTGTATTGTTCCTGTTACCGTGAAACAGGATCTTCTCCATACATAGAAGAAGTGACTGTAGAAGTTCTAACTACTCTTGATCCTCAGATTTCCTTTATTTTTTTTTTATTGAAATATAGCTGATTTAGAATGTTGTAATAGTTTTCAGGGGGCTTCCCAGGTGGTGCTAGTGGTTAAGAGCCCACTTACCAATACAGAAGACATAAGAGATGTGGGTTCAATCCCTTAATTGAGAAGATTCCCCTGGAGGAGGGCATGGGAATCCACTCCAATATTCTTGCCTAGGGAATCCCCATGGACAAAGGAGCCTGGCAGGCTGTAGTCCATCAACTGAAGTGACTTAACACACTCATACACATTAGATTCAGGAGGTGTACAGCAAAGTGATTTAGTTATACACACACAGACATACACACATTCTTTTTCAGATTATTTTCCCTTATAGGTGATTACAAGGTATTGATTATAGTTCCCTGTGCTATACAATAGGTCCCTGTTACTTGTCTATTTTATATGTAATAGTGTGTATCTGTTCTGGAGAAGGCAATGGCACCCCACTCCAGTACTCTTGCCTGGAAAATCCCATGGATGGAGGAGCCTGGTAGGCTGCAGTCCATGGGGTTGCTAAGAGTCAGACATGACTGAGCGACTTCAATTTCACTTTTCACTTTCATTCATTGGAGAAGGAAATGGCAACCCACTCCAGTGTTCTTGCCTGGAGAATCCCAGGGACGGGGGAGCCTGGTGGGCTGCCATCTCTGGGGTCGCACAGAGTGGGACACGACTGAAGTGACTTAGCAGCAGCAGCAGCAGCAGCAGCAGTGTATATCTGTTAATCCTCAAATCCTAATTTATCCTTCCCCTCATTTTCTCTTTTCGTAACCATAAGTTTGTTTTCTATATCTGAGTCTCTCTGTTTTGTAAGTATCTTGTATCATTAAAATGTTTTTATATCAAATTTTTAAGATTCCACATATAATTGATATCATATTCAACTCCCTTGGTAGAGTACCCACCTCACTCATGCCTCCTGAAATGACTGATGCCTCTAACTTCTGAGCATTTCCTAGTTTGGGGGTATGAATTAATTCTGTCTCTAGCCACTTGGCACTCAGCTTTCTCCTCACTCTTGTTTTTTGATTCATTTTACCTTTTCCAAACATGTTAATTATTTCTCATCTCCTGTTGTTTGTGCTTTGTGGATTTGTATCTGTTAAACAGTATTATTCATATTTTGCTTCCCTTTTAGGGAGCAAAGGGAAATGTGTGTGTTGTTTCACCATGGTGAACTAAAAAGCAAATGGCATAACGATAACAACCACCATCTCAGTCAATTACTGTTTTAAGCTAATGAATGCACTTTAACATTTCATTTGTTGCTTAGAAATCCCTGTGAGGTGGTATGAAGGATTTATATGTCTGTTACATGGACTCCCACAAACAGGTAAAGTAACTGGTCCAGTTTCATAGGATGCATTGGTAGAAGCATTAGGATTAGAACCTGGTTTTCTGACTCCCAGCCAAGGTTCCTTCCATTAACCTGTGAGGTTTTCTGGAGGTTAATATTAGGAATAAAGCACTTTTATCTCTTTTAGATATGAAACTGCAGATAATTTTAACAAGAAATGTCAGTCCTTTTCCTCCATGACTTTTATAACTTTACATGATTGCATATTTCTAAAGATAAGCTTTTTTTTTTTTTGCATGTGTAATATACTACTTGCCTAATGGATCTTGAAAGCATGAATTTTCCCTTATGGGCTTATGATCTAATGAGACATATAGGACGTAAGGGCAGAACATGAATAAGGAGAAGTGGGGTAATTCTCCTTCGGTAGACATATTTGGCATCTGGCTTTGTGTTCAGAGGGATTTTTCTCAGTTGAATCTTCAGGCACCCCCAACCCCAGCCCCATTTAAGAAGGGGGCAGGACTTCTGAGGAGAAATTTAAAGAAAAGAAACAAAAGTAATCACTATAGATTTTGGATATAGAGCAGAATCTTAGGGTTACAGTATGTGAAATAAAACATAACATTTTCCTGGTTTATGCACAACAAAATAGCCTGCCTAGAAATAAAAGCTCAATGAACACAGAGCAAGTGATTGCAAATATTTTATAAATGTTTGCTCCCAGATTGTTCTTCTCTCTCTATTTGTTATCTCTAGAGTGTTAGTCTGAAGACATCTCCTATCTAGCCCAAGGACATTTTCAAACAAGGATGGAAAAACATTACAAACCTGATTGCCTTGTTGAGAGACTCTCAAAATAATCACACTAATTTTACATTAAGATTTTAATTTTATTTGTCTTCCTAGTCCCTCCTTTGATCTGCAGTTTAGTACAAGGATAAAAAAGACCAAGGTGAGTATAGGCTCCAATGGCATTTTCAGGGTGGTTTTTGAGTTTTTTCTCAAGGAAAGGGATAGGGGAGGTGGCTGGGGCTTAAACCAGGGGATCCTAGAGAAGAAGGAGCAGATTTCATCACACCTAGTGTTCCAAACCACGAATCTGAAAAGAACAAGGGATTTCTTGTATTCCCAAACACCTGGGTACATAATGGCTGTCCCCCAAACTTCCCCCTGCCTTTACTCCATTTTTCTAATCAATAAGAGATATTTTTCTTGGGACATTCTAGGGCACAGCCTGTGATGTCAGCCCACTCCAGTCTACTTTCTTTTGTGGAGTCTCCACCCAGCCATCATAATTCTCCCTCTAAAGCAGTTGATGAGGTTACAGTGGGACAGAGTTGAGAGAGTATGGGTACCAGTATCAGATTACCTTGCTTTGATGCCTGACAGTTCCACATAGCCAGCCCTATGATCTGGGACTGATTACTTCTCTGAGACTCAATTTCTTTATATGTAAAATGGATATAAAATTGTATTTGCTGTACTCCACAGGTTTCTTTAGCAGATGAAATGATATAATGAATGCATGATGCTAAATCAGTACCTGGCATACAGTAGATACTCAATAAAAGGCAACTAGAGTCAAATTTATGAGTAAAATGTTTATAAATTCTGCTCCCTTTCCTTTCAAATTAAGAATAAAACTCAAAAATGCACTTAAACTTTTAATTGTAATGTTTTTATGTAAAGCTTAGAAATTAAAGCAGTCAAAATAGAAAATAATACTAACAATATCAGATAACTAACTTTGGTGCTGATATAAGTGATTGTATCAAGCTCATCAGAATAAACATTGATTCAGCAACTAGTATATGCCACATATTTTTTATGTGAAAAGAATGCACACATAAATAAATTTAGTTCTGGTTTCATAAAACTCAGTCTTGAGGGAAGTAAGGCTTAAACCTAAGTATGCTATCAGTTCAGTTCAGTTCAGTCTCTCAGTCGTGTCCGACTCTTTGCGACCCCATGAATCGCAGCACGCCAGGCCTCCCTGTCCATCACCAACTCCTGGAGTTCACCCAGACTCATGTCCATCGAGTCAGTGATGCCATCCAGCCATCTCATCCTCTGTCATCCCCTTCTCCTCCTGCCCCTAATCCCTCCCAGCATCAGAGTCTTTTCCAATGAGTCAACTCTTCTCATGAGGTGGTCAAAGTACTGGAGTTTCAGCTTTAGCATCATTCCTTCCAAAGAAATCCCAGGGCTGATCTCCTTCAGAACGGACCGGTTGGATCTCCTTGCAGTCCAAGGGACTCTCAAGAATCTTCTCCAACACCACAGTTCAAAAGCATCAATTCTTTGGCACTCAGCCTTCTTCACAGTCCAACTCTCACATCCATACATGAACACAGAAAAAACAATAGCCTTGACTAGATGGACCTTTGTTAGCAAAGTAATGTCTCTGCTTTTGAATATGCTATCTAGGTTGGTCATAACTTTCCTTCCAAGGAGTAAGCATCTTTTAATTTCATGGCTGCAGTCACCATATGCAGTGATTTTGGAGCCCAGAAAAATAGTCTGACACTGTTTCCACTGTTTTCCCATCTATTTGCCATAAAGTGATGGGACCGGATGCCATGATCTTCGTTTTCTGAATGTTGAGCTTTAAGCCAACTTTTTCACTCTCCACTTTAACTTTCATCAAGAGGCTTTTGAGTTCCTCTTCACTTTCTGCCATAAGGGTGGTGTCATCTGCATATCTGAGGTGATTGATATTTCTCCCGGCAATCTTGATTCTAGCTTGTGCTTCTTCCAGCCCAGCGTTTCTCATGATGTACTCTGCATATAAGTTAAATAAGCAGGGTGACAATATACAGGCTTGACATACTCCTTTTCCTATTTGGAACCAGTCTGTTGTTCCATGTCCAGTTCTAACTGTTACTTCCTGACCTAAATACAAATTTCTCAAGAGGCAGATCAGGTGGTCTGGTATTCCCATCTCTTTCAGAATTTTCCACAGTTTATTGTGATCCACACAGTCAAAGGCTTTGGCATAGTCAATAAAGCAGAAATAAATGTTTTTCTGGAACTTTCTTGCTTTTTCCATGATCCAGTGGATGTTGGCAATTTGATCTCTGGTTCCTCTGCCTTTTCTAAAACCAGCTTGAATATCAGGAAGTTCACAGTTCACATATTGCTGAAGCCTGGCTTGGAGAATTTTGAGCATTACTTTACTAGCATAAATTCAGTGTTGGAGACAGGATGCCATTGGAGAACAAAGAAGCAATGACTGATCCTAATGAGTGGGTGGCATGAGTGTAGCTTCACAGGGTGATGGGTGTGGTTTGGATGAGTAGGATTTGGATGTAGTCAGAAGTGAAGAGGAAGGGAGCTCTAGATTAGGAAGAAACTCTAGCAAACGATTAAGTGGTGGAAGCTCATGTTCAAAGGTGAGCTCTAGTCTTGCTACCCATGAAGTTTTATAAAAGGAGATAAATAAAGATGAAAAGATGTTTGGGGTACATTTTCAAGGCTTTATATACCTTGTAAGAAGTCTCTGTTGTAGTTAAGAGGTGATGGGAAACCAATGAAGGTATTTGAGCCTAAACAATGACATTGCCCAGTTAGAATGTTAGAAGAGATAGCTCTGTGGAAGGAGAACTGCAAAGGGTGGAAATAGAGTCAGGAAGCTCAATCAAGCAGTGAGCTCCTGGGCTATTATGTTAATATCTGAGACACTCAGAGAATTGGCAGGGGTGAGGACAATGTGAGGGAATGGTTAGATTTGAACATCATCTCAAAAGTAGTATCTGTAGCATTGGATGGCTAGTTGACGCAGGTGAAGAGTTGTCGTTCCTCAAAAAATCCATATTGTTTTTCTTAAAAAAGTAATAAAATCCTGGATGTAAAAATTCAAATACCATCAAATAAAATGAGAGATGTTAAAGTCCCTCAGAGATAACAGCTGTGTGCTTGGTAATATTTTTGGGGAGAAACTTTGGAAAAAGGGTATATGGATTATACGATTGTATATTGTATGATGGTTGCTCAAAGGTATGTTTCCAGCAGCGGAACTGTTGGGCTAAGGAGTAACTTCCATTTTGTGAAGAAGTAGGAAAAGGAGGCTCTGCCTCAGAGAGAGAGTATGGAAAAGAAAAATGGATTGACTGATGGCGCCTTATCCTGGGTGAGCCAGGAAAGCTAGGACTGCCATACGGAGTGTGGAGTTAGCTAGGAAAGGGGTTGGCCCCTGTTTCCTCTAAAGTCAGCGAGGAGGAGGAAATGATGGATGAAGGAAGGTGATGAGGGGCTAGAAGGTGAGTGATTCTGATATTCTCAATTATTTCAGTGAATTAATCATCAAAATAGTCATTAGTAGGGTCAGAAAGTGGGAAAAAGGGAAAAGGCTTGAAAAACACATTTTGGAAGATAGAAAAGAGAATCCATTGGGAGAAAAGTGAAATGTTTTCAAGCAACAGTTAGCTGGGACCCAACTGAGGTTGTGATTCATGAATTTGTATTAGAATATCCAACATGCATGTAAAATTGCATCAAAATGGGCTATCATTCTCAATCTTACCCCGTAAAACCTTGGAAAGTAATGCAAGATTATTCTGAAGGTCTCTTGCAAATGCAGAAAGGAAGCAATTATATCATATTATATACAATAAAACTTCTTGAAAGTAAATTTTAGTGTTTCCCCTCCATCGTGTCACTTATCATGGCAGCTGTTACTGCACATCTCTCTTTTCTCTTTCATAGACTCTACCCAGTGTTGCCTTATCCTCATTCTCTGTCCCTTCTTTCCCCACTGCCTCCTCGAGGCTCTTAGATTTTTCACTTTACTTTTGAGGATAATTCTGTGGCCTATTTTATATAAATCAGTTTTACCTTTCTGGACTTCCTCCAACTCCCTGCTCTACTCATGGTCTTGATCATTTCTGCAAATGGCCAGGACTTGAGTGTCGCCAGCAGATAGTTCTCTCGAGAAGAAAGGACAGAGGGAAAGATAGCAGATACATATTTTCACCTGTCAGACAGCAGTTCTCAGCAACTTTGGAGTAGCAGCAGAGAAAACTGGGGTTTGAGTCGGTCCAACGATCTATCAACCCAACTATTAAACATGTAATTATCAAAGATAGATTGAAGTTGTAGAGTCATGTATGAATAACATTTATTGGTATGCAAGTTGTTCTAGTTAATATATATATGGATGATTCTGATGTAACATAATTCTCAAATATTTCTTTCACTGTGCTTTTATTTTGTATCAACTTCCTTGGTATGTTTTGAGGCTTACTTACAGGTATTTCTAATATTTTGAATTCCTGAATTTTTACTTTATTTTCTGAACAGGTTTGCTTCAACTGATGCTCTTGTTCCTTTTGAACATCTTTGGGATGTTGCCCAAGACTGTTCCTTTCCCTGAATTGCTTTTTTCCCCAGATCTTTGTATAACTGGACCATTCTCATGCTTTAGGTTCTAATTCAAATATCAATTTTCCGGAAGGTCTTCCTTGACTGGCTTATCTAAAACAGTACTATCTTTATTCTCAATCTGTTTCATTTGATGGTTTATTTATTTACTTATTCTTGCATATCTTTTCTCTAGAATATAAATTCCATTAGGAAAGGTTTTTTTTTTTCTGTCTCTTTTACCACCGTAATCCCTACAGGGTGAAGGACACAGATTTCAATTTGATAGATTCTTTCTGGATGCTGAGGTTGTTTATTTGGCAATTAGGATTTTCCTAGGGTGATACTTTCTACATTAATATGTACATGTACTTATGATCCTTTTATTCTCCTTCTTAATTAAGTGCCAGTGGATTTATGGTTGATAATAACTTATAATAATATTTGAAATTACTTTTATATTACTGCTATTAAATTTTTTTCCTGAATTCTGTGACCCTTTGATAGTATTCTCTAGTAAGGCAAAAAGCTTAGGCATGATGTCAAGCAGGTAATTGTTTTACAAGAGAAAGGTGACTCCGAAAGGGAAGAAAGTTCAAGAGGGATGGGGGCTCTTGGGATGAAATTTGGAATGCTCAATTATGGAAAGTGTGGGTGCATGTTGGTTCTTTGAATGTAGATTTTAAAGGAGCAGATATAGGTGGAAAAGAGGAAAATATGACAAATACAAACACCCTCACAAGGTTTATGAAAAATGTAAAAACAACAAAGGGATGCTTTTAGAGTGATAGTAATAAAAGGATAATCAAGAATTTTCTCCTAGTTGTAGATGGTGTGATGCAAACAGAAGGGAGATGGCAGAGACTGTTCAAATTCAATTCTGATTTTGTTTCCTCAGGGAGAATGGTGCTCAGACTGGGCAGATGAGAGCACAAGTATTTGATATGTGATTGAAACATGAGATGAATAGTCTCACTCATTGGGTAGTCTCTGACTATTAAAAAACAAAACCTCAAGGTTTTTGATGGATGACATGATCCCGGGCCACTAAAGGACCCAGTGCATGTAATAGTGGATTTTTGTTTGGGGCAATTATTTTAAAATCATGGAAAAATTAAGATCTAAATGATCAAACATGAGAAAATGGTGTCTGTATTATGAAAATGGGAAAACCTGTCAGACACGTGGAAGTTCAGCACAGTTCTAGAAATATACCAGGGACATAAGGAGGGAGATTCATGGCTAGTTCATATCCATTCCCAAAGAATTTAGTCTAATGAGTGACTTTTCCACCTGGAAAACAGTATTTAG
This sequence comes from Bubalus bubalis, assembly GCF_019923935.1. NCBI lineage: Eukaryota > Metazoa > Chordata > Mammalia > Artiodactyla > Bovidae > Bubalus > Bubalus bubalis. The sequence goes on along the minus strand of NC_059173.1, from coordinate 53,335,477 downwards.
ACACTCTTTAAACAGAGGTTTAAATCTAGTTAAATTTGTTCAAAATCTGTCTTGGATTTTTTTTTTATCCATTATTTGTATAAAGACATAAAAGTTGTGCTTATCAAATTTGTGGATGACAGAACCTGGGAGAGAAAGATAATATGATGGATGAGAATCATCATTCAAAATGACTTCATCATATTGGAAAGATAGGTAGAACTCAAAAAAATCATATTTCAGGTGGATAAAAGTGACATCCTGTATTTAGGATTAAAAAAAGGGTTTTGCAAGTGTTGTTAGGCAAATACATATGATGAAGACACCTGGGATGTTCAGTACATTCCAACAAAAAGCAATGAAAGCTTGCATTTTATGAAAGTATATAACCTAGATCAAAGTTGGCAGTAATTCCTATGCTCTTCTGACTGTGTCTGAAACATTATATTCACTGTAAGTAGGGCACTGACAAAACTCAGTGAAAAGACAAAGATGATAAAGGTCTTGTGAATTCTAGCCCATGTGGAATAATTGGGAAAACTCTAGACATTCAACCAAGAGAAGACAAGACTTAGGAGAACTTGAAGGCTGTCTCTCAATGTGTGAGAGGATGCTACATAAAAGATGTGAAACAGGAAACCAGAAGTCTACAAACCTTTTTCTGGCTGCACTTCAAGGGCCTGCAGGATCTTCCCTGATCGGAGATCGAAAATGCCTACCGTGCAGTGGAAGTGCAGTCTTTTTTCAAAACTTTTTTATTTTGTGTTGGGGTGTAGCCGATTAACAATGTTGTGAGAGTTTCAAGTGAACTGTAAAGGGACTCAGCCATACATGTATCCATTCATGAATCCACCCGCCAGTGCAGGAGATGCAGGAGATGAGGGTTTAATCCCTGGGTTGGGAAGATCCCCTGGAGTAGGAAATGGCAACCCGCTCCAGTATTCTTGCCTGGAAAATTCCATGGACCAGAATACAGTCCAGGGCATCTGGAAGCACAGAGTCCTAACCACTGGACCACCAGGGAAGTCCTAAAATGTTGTTACATGTAAGATTGAGTAGTAGGTATGATTCTACAGAGTAATGGTTTATGGCTATCACTAATATTTCACTTTCCCAGGGGAGACATGTTATAATTGCTTATGACTCTCTTGGTACATTTTCACCCCATTTTTACTTCTTATACTTTTCAGTATATCATCATTATAGTACTATCTTACATTGTATAGGTAGTTACACCTTATATTTTATAGATATGGTTCACATTGCACTGATTGGATCTTTATAACAAGTGTGGAAGATAGTGAGGGGGTGATTATCATTCCCATTCTGTAGAGGAGGAAGTTGAGTCTAAAGAAGAGGAAGCTGAGTCTAAGGAAGCTGGTGACGAATTTTCCCCAAGGTGTGCTCTCTTTTGGGTGGTGGCAACGTACTTGGCTGGGCAATCCCATGGACAGAGGAACCTGGCAGTCTACAGTCCATGGAGTCTCAAAAGAGTCAGACACGACTTAGCATCTGAACAACAACTCTAGACACAATTTTTGATTTTTAGGGCTTGTGCTATTTCCACTAATACTTGCTTCTTTTAAAGGTAAAACCTTTCCAATTAATTAGAACTCAAAACAGTATATATATATATTTTATTTATTTTACAAGAAAAATGATCGGTTCATGCTCTTTCCAACGAGTCCTTCCGTTCATTACCTTGGGCATGTGGCATGGCACAAACCCTAATAGTGCTTATCAACTGAAGTGACACAAGGCCTTGGGTGAAACATACAAGAAAAACAATGAGCCAGTACAGATTTTAAGGGAACGGGAAAGAGTTCCTCTTTAAAAAATTGGGTCAATTTTGAGGGCAGAAAGAGCTTGAGGATGATTAGTTTGCATGTTTTTCCTATTACACAATTTTGGTTTTGGTTTCAGCACCTTTTCCCTTCTTTCAGCAAATTTTTTAAAGTGATTAATCTTTAGATTAATCACTTTAGAGCATGTAAAGACTCTTAGAGCATATAAATATTCTAGCAAAGATGGAGATAAATGTTTAAATTGTTGCGAGTTGCCTATGTTTATAAATTATAACAGGCTATTGTACAGCTTCCAAAACATTCGCATTCACTAATATTATAGTGGTTAGGAGGGTGGCCTCTGGCATATTGTTGTATGACTCCTCCATTTTTGGCCTGTGTGGCCTTAAGCAAGCTATTCAACTTCTCCAAGTCACAGTGTCCTCATCTGCAAATGGATACGATAATATTGACAGAATAGAGATGTTGTGACAATTAAATGAGATAATCCTTTTAAAAATGCCTAGAACAGAATAAATGATCTATACATAGTAGCCATTTCTATTGTTCGCTATGTAGTTCTTAATTAAGGTTGGGATGACGCTAAAGGAGAAGAATGATTAAGAAATTTGCTCCTTCTCTCTTTGCGTATGGGGATGGGGAGAATTAGTGATACTACACAGGTGTCTGGATCTGTCAGCTGATGTTTGTTTTTCTCTGGCAGAGGCAGAATATGTGATGTGGAATGTTGGCTTTTTGCATCCTGGAGTTTGTGCAGTTTTTGGTAGAAGCGGGGTCACCAAGGCAAATGCATATTTCTGACTCATTTTGAAGCAAAGGGGTGGATTCTCCCATTCTGAGATTTCACAGCAACTTCTTTTTCCAGAATGCACTGATATTATTTATGGCTTTATTTGATCTTCATACAGCATAGACTGCTTCAGTGCCTTAGATTTATATGAAGGGAAAGAGCTGAAGACCTCTGTTAGTTGACTTGCTAAGATTACCTAGAAAATCAAATTTTAGAGCTTTTCCCAGGAACTTTTCAGTAAAGTTCAGCATTCTAATCATCAGAGGGACTATGAAAATCAGAGCTACCCTAAGTGTGATTAGTAAAAACAGAGCAAGGACCATCCTGAAATGTCAGGCATTAGTGATGAACTTAAACAGTTTTTTCATAATAGAGTTATATTTTCAACATGACATTTGCAAATGAGCTCCCAGCCCAAGATGATTACTTGAATCTTTTTCCCTGAACTATGATTTTTCTAATAGCAGACAGTGATATTCTGGGTATCCTTGTTGCCTGGCTTCTGACACAGTGACATATTTAATATGTTTTAGTGCTGGAATAAATCTTCTTTATCCATTTGCATGGACCCACTGCCCATGCTGCTTAGCTCTCTGTGACCCATGGGCTTACAGTACATGGAACACTGAAACGTTTTCCTGCAAAAAGCCCAACAATTTAAAAGATTTTAACATTTCAATATACTGTTTTATAAACTTACTCAGTTTTCTACTTTATGATTTTTTAGTATAATTCACATTTTCCTAGAAGATTATTCATATCATATAATCTTTCAAATATACTATTGTAAAATTTGACATATGTTCTAACATTTACTCTCTTCTCAGTTGGTGTTTGTGACCCTACCTCTTTTCTAATGACGTTTCAATTGTATTTTTATTCTTGGTAAGATTTTCTAAAAGGTTATAGTAATTATTGTTTTCATTTTTTTGGATTAGAAAAAGATTTTAACAAATTCTGATGCAGTTTTGGTAAAAGTGGCTGCCTACTTCCTTGCTTTCCTAAACAGAATATGCAGAACAGAATTTGAACATTTGCTTGGAATCATTGGAAGCTGAGTCACTGTGTGGAACATATGAAATGGGATGGTGTTAGGGTTTATTCACTGGTGCAGGCTGTATGCCTATGACATAATTGCCTCCACTCTGAGAACATTTGCTTTTGTTTACTTACATATATATATATTTTTTTATTGAAGTATAGTTGATTTATAATATTGCGTTTTAGGTGTATAGCAAAGTGATTCAGTTATACATATTTTTTCAGATTAACTTCCATTATAGTTAATTACAAAATTAAAAATAATCATTGGAGTCTAGTTGGTTTAAAATATTGTGCTAGTTTCAGGTGTACAACAAAGTGAATCAGTTATATATTATATATATACAATCTATTATATATTAATGTATAATATATATTATTTTACATATATTAATTATATATAAAATAATATAAAATATAACATAATCAGAATAATATAAATTAATATATATTAATTACATAATAATATAGTAATTGTATATATTATATACATTATATATAATTATATATATAATCGATTATATATATATGTATATATCTATATCTCCACTTCTTTTAAAATTCTTTTTCCATATAGGCCATTACAGAGTGTTGAATAGAGTTCCCTGTGCATACAGTAGGTCCTTATTAATTATCTATTTTATATTTAATAGTATGGAAAGGGTACATATGAACTTGTCTACAAAACAGAAATGGAGTTATATGTGTAGAAAACAAACTTACGGTTACCAGGGGTAAGAGGGGGAGGGATACATTGGGAGATTAAGAGTGTTTGCTTTTGATTGTCTTTCTGTTCCTTCTGCTCTTGCCAAACTACATACTATTTATTTTTGTATTGGTGTGACTGTCTTTAGCAGTTTCTTCCAATTTTCTCTCTTTAATCATCTGTGGGCCAGGATAAAAAGTAAGTGGTGGTACACAGAATATGGGAAAATGGGTACTGAGTTAAGGTGGATGAGACATACTTGACATACAAAATACTTGAGTTCCAGTGTTTGGAATTTGCTTTGTATGTTTTGACCGTGAGGTATGATCTTCTTTTTCTGTTTTAACTTCTTGTGCTTGTCTGTGTTTGAAAGTATGTGCCTGGGTTTTGGAGCAGTGGCCCGTTTCGTTTCGCTGTCACTTTGAGAACTGTCTTTTCACTCTTACTGTTGTTTGTAGCTCTTTTATAGAACTCTTGTTTCTGTCTTGCCCTCGAGTTAAGTGTATGTCCGATGTAAGCTACATGTTCAGTAAATATTTGTGGAATAAATGAATGTTCCTCCTATTTTATGTCATATTAAATTGTGAACTTTGAGATTTGTCTGTGCTTCCACCCAGCACCATGTATACATTCAAAGTTTGCCAAGTGACTGAGTAAAGTTATTAAACTACACAGCGTTGTTGGTAATAAAAGAACTCCTGAGGATTCTGAAACATATTTTTATTATAGAACTTGATTACTAGGGGTAGAAACATAGAGGAGAGAGGAATCCATGGGGAACATGATAAACTAGAGAGTTTACAGTAAAATAAATGTTAAATGCTTACTAAATTCTGTTTTATATTCCAGAAATGTGTTTCACTTTTTCTTGGGTCAAAGAATGATTGGGAATGTGTGAATGATTGAGGCTTCAGGTACCGAGGAACAGAGGGAGCCTGAACTTAAAGGGAATATGGAGAGAAAGTGGATTTGCCAGGCGAAACCATTCTAGGACAGGGTAGACTCCAGGTCCTGAAAAGGTTGCTTTTGATGTCATTCTAATTCATTCTTTCTTAATTGTTAGGAAGTTAGAGAACTGTCACAAATCATTTTTTTAATGTCTGTGTGGTTAATTACTGTTTTCAGAAGTAACATCACTGTATTAGTTTCCTAAAGCTGTTGTAACAAATGAGCTGCTGCTGCTGCTGCTAAGTCCCTTCAATCGTGTCCGACTCTGTGTGACCCCATAGATGGCAGCCCACCAGGCTCCGCCGTCCCTGGGATTCTCCAGACAAGAACACTGGAGTGGGTTGCCATTTCCTTCTCCAGTGCATGAAAGTGAAAAGTGAAAGTGAAGTCACTCAGTCGTGTCCGACTCTTCCATGGACTGCAGCCAACCAGGCTCCTCCGTCCATGGTATTTTCCAGGCAAGAGTACTGGAGTGGGGTGCCATCTCTTTCTCTGAACAAATGAGCACAGGTGGCTTAAAATGACATAAGGTTATTATCTTATAGTTCTGCAGGTTACAAGAATACTACAGGTTTCAGTGAGCTACAAATCAGGATGTGGGCAGGACTACCTTCCTTTCTGTGGTCTCTTGGGACAAATGTATTTCCTTGTCCTTTCTAGTTTCTCGATGCTGCCTGTGTTCCTTGTCTTGTGGCCTCCTCCTATTTTCTAAGCCAGCAAAGGAGGGTCGATTCTTTCTCCCATTGTATCATTCAGACACTAAGTTTTCTGTCTTTCATATCCACGTTTAAGGGACTCTTGTGATTACATTGGTCGCCTCTAGCTAGTCCAGGATAATACCCTTGTTTTAAGGTCAGCTGATTAGCAACCTTAATTCCATTTTACCACACAGCCTAACAGATGGGTTCTGGGAATTAGGATGTGGACTTATTTGTTGTTTAGTTGTGAAATTGTGTCTCTTTTGTGACCCCATGGACTGCAGCCCAGCAGGCTCATCTAAAGTGAAATAAGAGAAGAAAATTAGTGGTGAATTGAGATATAGAACCTAAGAATCATATTTTCCATATACCATCCAGGTCTCTTTCCATGGTAAGTGGAAAGAATGAGTCACTTATCCACAGGCTTGATTCAAATAGAAGGACGGATTGTGGTACAGATAATAGCTAATGTAATGCCAGACCTCTCTCAGGAACTGTGGAGACTTCAGATCGATATGTAGTCAAAGAGTACATGGTGATGACTTTCTGAAAACTTGATCAATAAGTATACATCACCAAGATCAGAATTTATTTAAAATTACGAACAGCCTGGAAGACTGCCAGTGCCTGAGTAATAACTCCAGGCAGTCCAAATTCATGCCAGCTTTCTCCGTTTATATAAATTGTTGGAATCTCTCATGCCTGACCCCTCTGATGTATCAGCTTTGTTATGTCAGTTTAGATATAGGTAAATTTCCTATGGGCATTTATTAGCTTTATTAAAAAAGAGGCAATTGTCCAAAGGCCTCTAGGCATATGCACCCAAAACATAAAATAAAAGAATGAAATTAAATACACAGGCTGCCAAACAACTCGTAAAAAAGTCAGGCCGGTTTAGCCTACTGAGCCTGTCAGACTGGCAGGCTCAGGCTTGTGTTTTACCCCTGAAGGTTCACACACTCTTCTACTGGCTGGTTGGATGGAGAAATAAATTGCAAAGGCAAAGGCCATCAGCAACTGTGTTTGGGGGATTCAGATTTGGAGTCCTTTATTAGAAGTAGGATGGCTGATTTTAATATATTTGAATGAGCCAGTGGATGGGAGAAACCCTCACAGGAAATCTCTTTCTTTATTACCACATACCTACCCAACATTCTCTGACTTCCTGTACCAGTTTGATTGATGGCTTTCAACCCCCAGAATTCTTCACCTTGTCATTTCCACAAAGCCTAACATTATTCCCTGTCTGCCTTCTAACTAAAACAATTATTCAGAAACCTTATTGCTCTAATCAGTGATTTTCCACCCATAGCAATTCTGCCTCCGGGGGGACATTTGGGATCATCTGGAGACATTTTTGGTGTCATGACAATGAAAGGAGGGAAGCTTTGGCTTCCAGTGGATAGAGGCCAGTGACCATGGTAGCATTTCTACGATTTTCACTACTTTTGTCAAATACACATACAACCTGCATTGTTTTTTGCATAGTGTTTTCCCCAAATGGAACTCACTTGAAAAAATTAAGTATATTTATTTTAAGTTGAAATGTTGTATTACTATCATAAACAGAACGACAATCACAGCTTTCATGAAAGTAAAGCTATCGTAAAGAAGTACATCCAATAAAGACAAAACAGTATCATTAAATTATAAGTTGATATCTGATGGCTGCTGTCTTTTTGATGAAATGAGAAAGTAGCAAGTTTTAGGGAAGTGCTAAAGAGAAGCATCAAATTTAAATAAAGTTAAATGAAATGGGTTGATGGATTGAAAAGAGAATAGCTTTCTCATTCTGCACCTCGTTGGTGTTTAATTCTGTGTCTTATATTCATTTAATACTGAAAAACTGTCTTCCCCACTGATTAAAGTTATCATGAACACGTCTCACATTTTGTGAAATGCTGAATTATGTTATTCCTCATGTATATAGTCTTCTGCCTTGATTCTTGGTTTTCTGTTAGTTTGCCATAGGTTGAACCACTGCTCTGGGCCCATTTTTTAGGGTGTGGATTTTCAAATGGTGCACCCAGATAATGGCTACCTATAACTGGGGCTGTTGCTCTGAATCCAAAAAAATCAGAGGAATCTTAAATTGCAAAATAAACACCTGGAGCCTATTATTCCCAACCAGTGGCAAATCCCCTCCTGGAGCTTTATTGCCCACTCCCAGCCTATTACAAAGGCCATTTAAAATGAACTTATAATTCTTTCTGTAGTATTAAAGTGACTCTGCTTCAGAATGCTTATTAGAGTAATTATTCTGGGTCATAATATTCTAAAGAGAAGGACTACATTCTTTGATATTAGCTGATTGCCCATTAAATGTTCCAGTGCTTGAGGATGAGTCAGTATCATTATTCACGATCTCCACTTTGGGTTCTAATTTTTATCATGTGAATCAGTTTACAGGTAACATCATGTTTGTAAACTGCAGGACATACTGCAGGGATCTGCTATCTTTCCTATTTGCTGGCTGGAGGACCTGCAGCAAAATGAGTGAGATGGCATCCTGGGTGCCATGGCAAAAGGATGGAAAATGGCAACGGGCATGCACGTAGAGCTTTAGAGTTCCCACTTGCCACTTGGTGCTTTAAGTCAGAGCCTCTCGTCCAGGAGACTGACATTATGAGAATTTCTCCCCCTCGGGAAAAACCAGTTAGTGTTTCATGTTAAAAGGTAGCTCTACTGCGTTATGAAAACAGTCTGGGCTTGGCTAAATTATTTTCTCTTTCTGGAATTGGTTTCTATACCTATAATTATCTTCAAGCACCACCAAAAAAGCCCTCCAATCTTTACCTCATGTTGTTCTTCCTTTGGGGCATGGGCTCTGGACCCATCCAACTTTTCTACCAAGCTATAATTAGTAGAATTATAACTAATAATTCCTCCCTTATTCCGAAGGGAGCAGAGCGGCATCCACAGGGGCAGATAATGAGGGTTACAGAGGTTCTGCCTGAACTGTATCACCCTAGTCCTAAGCCAGCAGTAAGCTGCCGCTGTCACAGAGCATCAGCCTCAACCACCCAGCAGCCTCTGCGTCGGTGACAGGTCCAAGCCAGGGAGAGACACATGCTACCCACGTTTTATTTCTCCTCCTGTTGACTAAAAAAGCCATCTCCTTAAAAGAGCATGCACAGTACTGCTCTGTTCATAGCTCCGAGATTTTGTCAGGTGTGGAAAAAGGTATTTCCAAATTTCCTTCAATGTAGGATTAGGTATTGCATTATTGATTCATTTCACCAGTGGGATTCAGGCCCACTAAAAGATATGCGATTTTAGAGTGAGATGAACAGAACAAGATCTCACTCACTGGAGAGTTTATTATTTTACTCTTAATGTGAACCATCATGTATGTTACTCCAAATGCTTATTAGAATCTCTTTTTGTGAGAAGTCGACAGTATGAAATAATTTTCCCAACAGTAAAAATTATATATGAAAGGGCACAAATACTCCATGTTTTTGTTCTTTCAGAAAACAGACTCCTTTTCCAGACACTTGTTTTGTTTCTATTTGTTCTAAAAGGATCCTAAGTAAAATGGTTTTGCTTTTAGATTTAGAGGAGGTCCCGCCTGACATGAGCTCAGATAAAAGAAAAGCATTTATGTGTAATCTCTAGAAGATAGTGAAACTGGTTTTTATATAGAGTCATAAATTTTACTGCTGGGAAGGACCTTAAGTAACATTTAGTTCAACCCCTTGTGGGTGGTAAATGGAGGTAACAGTGTGGTACCATTAAGATTGAAGTGGAAGTTACTCTCTGAAAAGAAACTTAGGGAAAACAAAACGAACAACCAAAGCATGGAAAGAAGGTGATCAGTCATTTATAGAAGCAGTTGATCGAAAGACATAACCTGTAAAAGACCAGTCCCCAAACCCAATTCTGAAGACTTGGTATTATGTGAGGTTTGCGTGACTTCCCCTTCATGGATCACAGCTTTGTTGTGGCGAAGGGGCTTATGGAACCCAGGGAAGCTATGAGCCATGCTGTGCAGAGCCACCCAAGATGGACAGGTCATGGTGGAGAGTTCTCACAAAACATGGTCCACTGGAGGAGGGAATGGCAAACCAATCCAGAATTCTTGCTGTGAGAACCCCATAAACAATATGAAAAGGCAAAAAGACGTGACACTGGAGGAAGAGCCCCCCAGTTGGAAGGTGTCCATTATGCTACTGGGGAAGAGCAGAGGGCAATTACTAATAGCTCCAGAAACAGTGAAGCAGCTGGGCCAAGGCAGAAATGATGCTCACTTGTGGCTATGTCCGGTGGTAAAAGTAAAGTCCAATGCTATAAAAAACAATATTGCACAGGAACCTGGAATGTTAGGTCCATGAGTCAAGGTAAATTGGATGTGGTCAAGCAGGAGATAGAAAGAGTGAACATTGACATTTTAGGAAGCAGTGAAATAAAATGGATAAGAACAGGTGAATTTAATTCAGATGACCATTGTATATGTACTACTGTGGGCAATAATCCCTTAGAAGGAATGAAATAGCCCTCATAGTTAACAAGAGTCTAAAATGTAGTACTTAGTGACAATTTCAAAAACAACAGAATGATCTCCATTCATTTCCAAGGCAAGCCATTCAACATCATAGTAATCCAAGTCTATGTCTTAACCACTAATGCCAAAGAAGCTGAAGTGAAGACCTACAAGACATTCTAGAACTAACACCAGAAAAAGATGTTCTTTTCATCATAGGGGATTGGAATGCAAACGTAGGAAGTCAAGAGGTATCTGGAGTAATGGGCAAGTTTGGCCTTGGAGTGAAAAATTTAGCAAGACAAAGGTTAACAGTTTTTTCAAGAGAACACACTGATCATAGCAAACACCCTATATCCACAGCAGAAGAGATGACTCTACGCATGGAGATCACCAAATGGTCAATACCAAAGTCAGATTAATTATATTCTCCGCAGCTGAAGATGGAGAAGCTCTATACCATCAGCAAAAACAAGACCTGGAGCTTACTGTGGCTCAGATCATCAGCTCTCCATTGCAAAATTCAGGATTGAATTGAAGAAACTAGGAAAAACTACTAGGCCATTCTGATATGACCTAAACCAAATCCTTTGTGATTATGCACTGGATTAGACTAAACAAATAGATTCAAGGTATTAGATCTGGTAGACAGAATGCCTGAAGAACTATGAATAGAGGTTTGTAACACTGTACAGGAGGTGATAACCAAAGCCATCTCAAACAAAAAGAAATGTAAGAAGGTAAAGTGGTTGTCTGAGGAGGTTTTACACATAGCTGAGGAAAGAAGAGAAGCAAAAAGCAAAGGATAAAGGGAAAGATATACCCAGCTAAATGCAGAGTTCTAGAGAATAGCAAGGGGAGATAAGAAAGCCTTTTTAAGTGAACAATGCAAAAAAATAGAGGGAAACAATAGCATGGGAAAGACTAGAGATCTCTTCAAGAAAATTGGAGAGATCAAGGGAACATTTCATGCAAAAATGGGCACAGTTAAGGACAGAAAGGGCAAGGACCTAACAGAAGCAGAAGAAATTAAAAAGAGGTGGCAAGAATATACAGAAGAACTATACAAAAAATGTCTTAATGACTTGGATAACCATGATGGTGTGTTCACTCACCTACAGCATGGCATTATGGAGTCTGAAGTCAAATGGACCTTAGGAAGCATTATGGCAAACAAGACTAGTGGAGGGGATGGAATTCCAGTTGAGCTATTTCAAATCCTAAAAGATGGTGCTGTTAAAGTGCTGCATTCAATGTGTCAGCAAATTTGAAAAACTCAGCAGTTGGTCATAGGACTGGAGAAGTTCAGTTTTCATTCTAATCCCAAAGAAGGGCAGTGCCAAAGAATGTACACACTACGATACAGTTGGGGAGTTCCTGGTAGCTCAGCTGGTAGAGAATCTGCCTGCAATGCTGGAGATCCTGGGTTGGGAAGATATGCTGGGTTCAATTCCTGGGTTGGGAAGATCTGCTGGAGAAGGGATAGGCTACCCACTCCAGTGTTCTTGGGCTTCCCTGATGGCTCAGCTGGTAAAGAATCCACCTGCAATGTGGGAGACCTGGATTCTATCCCTGGGTTGGGAAGATCCCCTAAAGAATGGAAAGGCTACCCACTCCACTATTCTGGCCTGGAGAATTCCATGGACTGTGTAGTCCTTGGGGTCGCAAAGAGTCATACACAACTGAGTGACTTTCATTTCACTTCACTTCACCATGTAATTACACTCATTTCACATGTTAGTAATGTTATGCCCCAAATCCTTCAAGCCAGGCTTCAACAGTATGGGAACCGAGAACTTCCAGATCTACAAGCTGGATTTAGAAAAGTCACAGGAACCAAAGATCAAATTGCCAATATTCACTGGATCATAGAGAAAGCAGGGGAATTCCAGAAAAACATCTACTTCTGCTTCATTGACTACCTGAAAGCCTTTGACTGTGTGGAACACAACAAACTGTGGAACATTCTTAACAACATTGGAATACCAGACTACCTTACCTGTCTCCTGAGAAACCTGTATGCAGATCAAGAAGCAACAGTTAGAACCTTACATGGAACAATGGACTGGTTCAAAATTGGAAAAAGAGTATGACAAGGCTGTATATTGTCACCCAGTTTATTTAACTTATATTCAGAGTACATCATGCCAAATGCCAAGCTGGATAAATCACAAGCTGGAATTAAGATTGCTGGGAGATATATCAACAATCTCAGATATCTAGATACCACTCTAATGGCAGAAAGTGAAGAGGAACTAAAGAGCCTCTTGATGAAGGTAAAAGAGGAGAGTGAAAAAGCTGGCTTAAAACTCAATGTTCAAAAGATGAAGATCATGGTATCTGGTCCCATCACTTCATGGCAAATAAAAGGAAAAAAAGTGGAAACAGTGACAGATTTTATTTTCTTGGGCTCCAAAATCACTGTGGACGGTGACTGCAACAATAAAATTAAAAGATACTTGCTGTTTTGAAGGAAAGCAATGACAAACCTAGACAGCGCATTAAAAAGCAGAGACATCACTTTGCTGACTAAGGTCCATATAGTTAAAGCTATGGTTTTTTCAGCAGTCATGTATGGATGTGAGAGTTGGACCATAAAGAAGGCTGAGTGCGGAAGAATTTCTGCCTTCAAATTGTAGTGCTGGAGAAGACTTTAGAGTTCCTTGGACTGCAAGGAGATCAAACCAGTCAATCCTAAAGGAAATCAACCCTGAATATTCATTGGAAGGACTGATGCTGAAGCTGAAGCTCCAATACTTTGGCCACCTAATGCGAAGAGCCTACTTATTTGAAAAGACCCTGACGCTGGGAAAGACTGACGGCAAGAGAAAAGGGTGGCAGAGAATGAGATGGTTAGATAGCATCACCAACTCAGTGGACATTAATCTGAGCAAACTCTGGGAGATAGTGAAGGACATGAGGCCTGGCTTGCTGCAGTACATGGGGTCACAGCTACTAAAGAACAAGAAATATGCACAGCTTTGGATGGTCCACCTAACTAATTGTATTGTACTTGTGTTATGGATGTGAATGACATGTGGATGTGGGCAACCTGCCACAGAAATAAAGAAAAGTCAAAGAGAATTTCCATTACTGTTACAGCCAAAGACATTTGGCCTGTATGATGAGAAGGTGTGATACTCGTCTAGCGAGGGGTACGGGGGCATGGCAGGCTTCAGACACAGGGCCTCAGGCTCCACATCTTGTTCCTTCTCTTCTCACCCAGTCTTTAGGTGGCTTCATCCTGAGGCTAGCAGATTGTCTGCTGGTTAAAGAAAGAGTCTAGTCAGGGAAACTGACATGTGGGCCACAACAAGCTACATGGGGCCCAATGTGGGGAGACAGCACAGAAAAGAGGTTAACCCTTGGTATATTCTTGATGGATAAAAGTAATGGACCAGGTAGAGACAGAGGAGAGAATGGTTTCCATGGAGAGGGAAAAACACATAGAAAAACATAGTGATGCAGAAGATATGGGTGCACTTGGGAGTGGGAAGTAGTTTGGTGTGTCTGGAATGGGGTGTGTGTGTGTATGTGTGTGTGTGAATGGCATAAGACAATGCTAGAAGTAGACTGGGGCCACTGTTGGCCGAAGAAAGGAGATTAACTTCATCCTTGAAGCACTGAGAAGCAGGGAAGGGCTTTAGTAGGTGAGATGATTAATAATGTAATTTAGAATGATCACTCTGGCTTCAGTTTGGAAGATGAATTAGAAGTGATAGGTCAAGCCAGAGAAATGACTGATAACAGTTGTCCTTGTGAAAAGTTATAAGGGCCTGAACTGAGGCAGTAAATATAGGAAGATGGTGTCAGATTCTCAAGTTACTAAGGAACTGACATCAATAGCACTTTGCTTGGGGAGGAGGAAGGTGCCATATGGGAGGAGTCCAGTTTGATTTCCAGAATTCTTATCAGTTTGACTTGGTAAGTTATAATTTGATGAGAGAAAAGACTGAGGAGGAGGAACATGTTTGAGAAATAGGTCCAGTTTGAGTTTCCCTGGGAAGATCTCATTGTTGTTGTCACTAAGTCGTGTCTGACTCTACCATCCCATGGACTGTAGCATGTCAGACTCCTCTGTCCTCCACTATCTCCCATAGTTTGCTCAGATTCATGTCCATTGAGTCAGTGATGCTATCTAGCCATCTCATCCTCTGCCACCCCGTTCTCCTTTTGCTTCAGTCTTTCCCAGCATCAGTGTCTTTTCCAATGAGTCGGCGCGTTCCATCAAGTAGACAAAGTACTGGAGCTTCAGCACCAGTCCTTCCAATGAATATTCAGGGTTGATTTCCATTAGAATTGACTGGTTTGATCTCCCTGGTGTCCAAGGGATTCTCGAGAGTCTTCTCCAGCACCACAATTTAAAGGCATCAATTCTTCAGCTCTCAGTCTTCTTTATGATCCAACTCTTGTGTCTGTAATCTGTATATAACTACTGGAAACACCATAGCTTTGCCTATACAGATCTTTGCTGGCAAAGTGATGTCTCTGCTTTTAATATACTGTCTAGGTTTGTCATATCTTTTCTTCCAAGGAGCAAGCATCTTAATTTCATGCCTACATGGGAAAATCTCTATTGATACTCAATTGGCAGTTGGCTTTATGGGTCTGGAGCCCCAGAATTGGCCTGTGATATATTTCCAAGGGCAGGGGCAGGTTCCCCTGCACTTGGATGATTTGTGCAAGTGAGGAAAGAATAGGGGTCGGATATACATGCTAGAAACAACAGCAGTGATATGACACACATACAGAGTAGCCACAGGACTGTTTGCAAAGAAATTAAGGAGACAAAGCAAAATTTCAAGAGAGTATACATTAGAAACACAAGAAATCCAAGGATAGGGAGCCAGTATTTGGCAACCTGGAGCTCATAGGGGCACATGGAGAACAGACTGGCTGTGTGGTAGCGGTGGGGGTATCCTCAACAGTTGAGAAGTTGATGAAAGCTGATTAAATGGTGGCCTGGAGGCTGACTACTCTGCTGAACCCAGAGTAGAGGTGACAGGTCCTATCAGGCTTTGCTCATGCTGTTTCTTTCATGGTTAGCTCCTGCTCTTTGGCCACTTCTGCCTGCTCAACTCCTGGTAGATCTTCAAAACTCAGATGACAGAGTAGAGAAAATGTATGCTAGTGTGGTGTCTATTTCAAGATGTCTCTGAATGTTGCGTTTTCTTTTTCTTCTCACATTCTGACAGGGTCAGAGACAAAGTCAGTGTGGAAAATGATCCTGAACTTGACTTGTTGCCCTAGTCATAGCCTACCTCTCATTGCATCATCAGAGTTTCTTTTCCTTCTTTCTTCACACTGTGAATGTTGTAGAAGTAAGGATCGTTCTTGTTCCATTATCACCATCATCATCACCATTGACTTCTTTATTTACTGCTGAGGCCCAGTTCAGTTCAGTTCAGTTGCTCAGTTGTGTCCGACTCTTTGCGACCCCGTGAATCGCAGCACACCAGGCCTCCCTGTCCATCACCAACTCCTGGAGTTCACTCAGACTCACATCCATCGAGTCAGTGATGCCATCCAGCCATCTCATCCTCTGTCATCCCCTTCTCCTCCTGCCCCCAATCCTTCCCAGCATCAGAGTCTTTTCCAATGAGTCAACTCTTTGCATGAGGTGGCCAAAGTGCTGGAGTTTCAGCTTCAGCATCACTCCTTCCAAAGAAATCCCAGGGCTGATCTCCTTCGGAATGGACTGGTTGGATCTCCTTGCAGTCCAAGGGACTCTCAAGAGTCTTCTCCAACACCACAGTTCAAAAGCATCAATTCTTCAGTGCTTAGCTTTCCTCACAGTCCAGCTCTCACACCCATACATGATCACTGGAGAAACCATAGCCTTGACTAGATGGATCTTTGTTGGCAAAGTAATGTCTCTGCTTTTGAATATGCTATCTAGTTTGGTCATAACTTTTCTTCCAAGGAGTAAGCGTCTTTTAATTTCATGGCTGCAGTCACCATCTGCAGTGATTTTGGAGCCCAAAAAAGTAAAGACTGACACTGTTTCCACTGTTTCCCCATCAATTTTCCATGAAGTGATGGGACCAGATGCCATCATCTTCGTTTTCTGAATGTTGAGTTTTAAGCCACCTTTTTCACTCTCCTCTTTCACCTTCATCAAGAGGCTTTTTAGTTCCTCTTCACTTTCTGCCGGAGAAGGCAATGGCATCCCACTCCAGTACTCTTGCCTGGAAAATCCCATGGATGGAGGAGCCTGGTGGGCTGCAGTCCATGGGGTCTCTAAGAGTCAGACACAACTGAGCAACTTCACTTTCACTTTTCACTTGCACGCATTGGAGAAGGAAATGGCAACCCACTCCAGTGTTCTTGCCTGGAGAATCCCAGGGACGGGGAGCCTGGTGGGCTGCCGTCTATGGGGTCGCGCAGAGTCGAACACGACTGAAGTGACTTAGCAGCAGCAGCAGCACTTTCTGCCATAAGGGTGGTGTCATCTTTATATCTGAGGTTATTGATATTTCTCCCAGGAATCTTGATTCCAGCTTGTGCTTCAGTGTTTCTCAAATGCATTAATATGTATGTATCATTGAAGGAACTGGGGATGTTTATTCTGGAAAGTCTACAGATGTAGTTTTACACCATGAACGTGTTCTCCTGAGGCAGTGCTTTTTCAGGTCATGAGATAAGATATGAGGCAAGATGTGTACAGATCATGTGAAGATGGCACATTCCTACTGACCTGGTGGATCCTGACTTGGCTTGTGGCCTTGGCCTTACAATGCTTGCTCTTGTCATCTGAGCACTGTTTATACATCCTGTAGGGTAAGTTTATTGAAAGCAAGGGGCCACATTCACAAATTTGCAAATCTCTTTATATTCTTCATGAAAAAAGTAGTGTTGGTCACTCAGCTGTGTCTGACTCTTTGTGACCCCCTTAGCCTGCCAGGCTCCTCTGTCCATGGAATTCTCCAGGCAAGAATACTGGAGTGGGTAGCCGTTCTCTTCTTCAGGGGATCTTCCCAACCCAGAGATTGAACCTGGGTCTCCTGCATTGTAGGCAGATTCTTTACCATCTGAGCCACCAGGGAAACCCATATTCTTCTTTGTACTTAGATTACCAACAGAACATATAGTAGATGAAGTGAAAGTGTTAGTCGATGGTTGATAACTATTTGTTAGGCTGAATTTGAATAGGTTGCAGGGAATCACTCCATGAGGAGCGGCGGCCGAGAGGAGATACCCTACGCCCAAGGTAAGAGAAACCCCAGTAAGACAGTAGGCGCTGAGAGAGGGCATCACAGTGCAGATAGACTGAAACCACAATCACGGACAACTAGCCAGTCTAATCACACTAGGACCACAGCCTTGTTTAACTCAATGAAACTAAGCCATGCCGTGTAGGGCCACCCAAGAAGGATGGGTCATGGTGGAGAGTTCTGACAAAATGTGGCCCACTGGAGAAGGGAATGGCAAACCCCTTCAGTATTCTTGCCTTGAGAACCCCATGAACAGTATGAAAAGGCAAAAAGATAGGACACTGAAAGATGAACTCCTCAGGTCGGTAGGTGCCCAATATGCTACTGGAGATCATTTGAGAAATAACTCCAGAAAGAATGAAGGGATGGAGCCAAAGCAAAAACAACACCCAGTTGTGGATGTGACTGGTGATAGAAGCAAGGTCTGATGCTGTAAAGAACAATATTGCATAGGAACCTGGAATGTCAGGTCCATGAATCAAGGCAAATTGGAAATGGTCAAACAGGAGATGGCAAGAGTGAATGTTGACATTCTAGAAATCAGCGAACTAAAATGGACTGGAATGGGTGGATTTAACTCAGATGACCATTGTATCTACTACTGTGATCAGGAATCCCTTAGAAGAAATGGAGTAGCCATCATAGTCAACAAAAGGGTCCAAAATGCAGTACTTGGATGCAATCTCAAAAAAGACAGAATGATCTCTGTTCGTTTCCAAGGCAAACCATTCAATATCACAGTAATCCAAGTCTATGCCCAAACCAGTAACGCTGAAGAAGCTGAAGTTGAACGGTTCTATGAAGACCTACAAGACCTTTTAGAACTAACACCCAAAAAACTTATCCTTTTCATTATGGGGGACTGGAATGCAAAAGTAGGAAGTCAAGAAACACCTGGAGTAACAGGCTAATTTGGCCTTGGAGTACAGAATGAAGCAGGGCAAAGGCTAATAGAGTTTTCAAGAGAACGCACTGGTCATAGCAAACACCTTTTTCCAACAACACAAGAGAAGACTCTACACATGGACATCACTAGATGGTCAACACCGAAATCAGATTGATTATATTCTTTGCAGCCAAGGATGGAGAAGCTCTATACAGTCAGCAAAAACAAGACTGGGAGCTGACTGTGGCTCAGATCATGAACTCCTTATTGCCAAATTCAGACTTAAATTGAAGAAAGTGGGGAAAACCACTAGACCATTCAGGTATGACCCAAATCAAATCGCTTATGATTATACAGTGGAAGTGAGAAATAGATTTAAGGGACTAGGTCTGATAGACAGGGTGCCTGATGAATTATGGATGGAGGTTCATGACATTGTACAGGAGACATGGATCAAGACCATCCCCAAGAAAAAGAAATGCAAAAAAGCAAAATGGCTGTCTGAGGGGGCCTTACAAATAGCTGAGAAAATAAGAGAAGCAAAACGAAAAGGAGAAAAGGAAAGATATAGCCATTTGAATGTAGAGTTCCAAAGAATGGCAAGGAGAGATAAGAAAGCCTTCTTCAGTGATCAGTGCAAAGAAATAGAGGAAAACAATAGAATGGGAAAGATTAGAGATCTCTTTAAGAAAATTAGAGATACCAAGGGAACCTTTCATGCAAAGATAGGCTCAATAAAGGACAGAAATGGTATGGACCTAACAGAAGCAGAAGACATTAAAAAGAAGTGGCAAGAATACACAGAAGAACTGTTACAAAAAAGATTTTCACAACCCAGATAATCACAATGGTGTGATCACTCACCTAGAGCCAGACATCCTGGAATATTAAGTCAAGTGGGCCTTAGGAAGCATCACTACAAACAAAATTAGTGGAGGTGATGGAATTCCAGTTGAGCTAATTCAAATCCTGAAAGATGATGCTGTGAAAGTGCTGCACTCAATATGCCAGCAAATTTGGAAAACTCAGCAGTGGCCACAGGACTGGAAAAGGTCAGTTTTCATTCCAATCCCAAAGAAAGGCAATGTCAAAGATGCTCAAACTAGTGCACAATTGCACTCTTCTCACACACTGGCAAAGTAATGCTCAAAATTCTCCAAGCCAGGCTTCAGCAATATGTGAACTGTAAACTTCCCAGATGTTCAAGCTGGTTTTAGAAAAGGCAGAGGAACCAGAGATCAAATTGGCAACATCTGCCGGATCATGGAAAAAGCAAGAGAGTTCCAGAAAAGCATCCATTTCTGCTTTATTGACTTTGCCAAAGCCTTTGACTGTGTGGATCACAATAAACTGTGAAAAATTCTGAAAGAGATGAGAATATCAGACCACCTGACCTGCCTCTTGAGAAATCTGTATGCAGGTCAGGAAGCTACAGTTAGAACTAGACATGGAACAACAGACTGGTTCCAAATAGGAAAAGGAGTATGTCAAGGCTGTTTATTGTCAACCCTGCTCATTTAACTTATATGCAGAGTACATCATGAGAAACGCTGGGCTGGAACAAGCACAAGCTGGAATCAAGATTGCTGGGAGAAATATCAAAAATTTCATATTTCCAGATGACACCACCCTGATGGCAGAAAGTAAAGAAGAACTAAAGAGCCTCTTGATGAAAGTGAAAGAGGAGAGTGAAAAAGTTGGCTTAAAGCTTAACATTCAGAAAACTAAGATCATGGCATCTGGTCCCATCACTTCATGGGAAATAGATGGGGAAACAGTGGAAACAGTGGTTGACTTTATTTTTGGGGACTCCAAAATTACTGCAGATGGTGACTGCAGCCATGAAATTAAAAGACACTTGCTCCTTGGAAGGAAAGTTATGACCAACGTAGACAGCATATTAAAAAGCAGAGACATTACTTTGCCAGCAAAGTTCTGTCTAGTCAAGGCTATGGTTTTTCCTGTGGTCATGTATGGATGTGAGAGTTGAACTGTGAAGAAGGCTGATCGCCAAAGAATTGATGCTTTTGAACTGTGGTGTTGGAGAAGATTCTTGAGAGTCCCTTGGACTGCAAGGAGATCCAACCAGTCCATCCTAAAGGAGATCAGTCCTGGGTATTCATTGGAGGGACTGATGTTGAAGCTGAAACTCCAATACTTTGGCCACCCGATGCGAAGAGCTGACTCATTTGAAAAGACCCTGACACTGAGAAAGATTGAGAGCAGGAGGAGAAGGGGATGACAGAGGATGAGATGGTTGGATGGCATCACTGATTCAATGGACATAAGTTTGGGTAAACCCTTGGAGGTGGTGATGGACAGGGAGGCCTGTGGTGCTGCGGTTCATGGGGTCGCAAAGAGTTGGACCCGACTGAGCGACTGAACTGAACTGAACCACAGGGAATCTAGCTTCATTAAAATTAGCACTAAAACTACATTATACACCTGAAAAATCAAATACTGCATAGATCTTAAATTTTCTTCTTGTTCTCAATAGATTGCGTACTACTTTTGTCATTTGTTTTATTCGAGAACTTCGGTGGTTTCTTTGTCACGTCCCAGGAAGGGTACATTGAAAATGGAGAGGAAACCAATAGAAGAAGAGGAAGAAGGGCAGTTCCTTGCTTTAGCACTGACAGTTGTCTGACTTTTAGAAATGTAAAAATTAGACTGACTTATCCTTCCCTCCTTCTTCCCTTTCCTTCCTCTCCCTCCTCCCTCCCCTTCTCCTCCTCTTTCTTCTTCTTCTTCTTCTTCTTCTGTTGGTTCACACAGAAAAGCATTTCCATCAACAGGGAACCCCATGGGCCTGAATTGGGCAATTCTTTAAATTTGGATCTCTGGACTGAATTTTTGAGTGTACACTTGAAAGAATTTGTATTTGGAACTTGAGGTCTTTAGATCAATTTCAGGAGAAGTTGTCCAGCCCAGTAGTTTAACATATATATAGGCTTTGAGTTAGTAATACTCAGAACTGGAGTATTGCTAACAAATTTACTTAGAAGCTTCAGTTTCTTTACCTACAAAGTGTCTGATAACTATACCTAGTTGCAGCTAAGAGGGTTAACCATGATGATATATTTACTATGCTTATCAAAGAGGTAATATATAGTAAACACTTAATAAATGGGCTTCCCTGGTGTCTCAGATGGTAAAGAATCCACCTGCAATGCAGAAGACCTGGGTTCGATCCGTAGGTTGGGAAGATCTCCTGGAGAAGGGAATGGCAACCCATTCCAGTATTCTTGCCTGGAGAATCCCATGGACAGAGGAGCCTGACAGCTATAGTCCATGAAGTCAAAAAGAATCAGACATGACTGAGAGACTAACACTTTTCACTTTTCACAAGCACTTGATAAAGAACACCTATTTTTGTCCTGATGAGGAGATGTCAGGGGATTTGCCTCAGTTTGTAGGTTTACCTCAGGTTGACAGGACAGTCTGACAAAGCTCAGGTGCAGGCCGTGGGAGCCAGATGTATAAAGACAATTTCTGACTAATGAGTTTCCAAATTGTGTGGTCGTATCTCAGCATAGCTGGCATTCCATCTGCCCTTGCCTTTGCATGCTTTCTTTGCATGCATGCTCTCCTGACCACATCTAGGCCCTCGTAACCCTTGTTCTTGGAAATATTTTGTCACTGCACTTCCCTAATTCATTTTTGGGAAGATGACTCTTTTATAAATCCAGATTTGATATTAACACTCCTTTGTTTAAAACCTCCAGTGACTTTCCATTATCCGTTTAATCTCTGTAAATGGTCATTTGAGGCCGTCAGGGCTCTTCTTTCTGTGGCTTACTGAAGTACACTTGGGCTTTGGTACTTTAGAAGCTCGTGTTTAAACATGACTCTGGCACAAGTATTTGACCTTGGTCCTTATTTAAATTACCTGAGCCTCTGTTTTCTCATTGGTAAAATGGAGATTATGTTATTTGCCTTGTGGGTTGATATAAGGCTTAGAGATGATGGAAGTACAGTTGTTGGCTCAAAAACGACAGCAGTTATCCTGCTAAAGTGCTTTAGCTCGTCCTTGTTCTTTCTTACCCCAGGGTCTTTTCTCAAATCCACAGCACAGATCATTCCTCTTTGCCTCAATTCTTTATCTTTACCACCCTTGCCCACCCCATGCCTTTTAAACATCCCTTACTTTAAGAATTGAACATGATCATACTTTATAGATTTTTACCCAGATTGTTATAATATGTAAGCACACATATTAATGAAGTCATCTTCTTGGGTTTTAAAGAAACCAACAACTTTTTCACTTTAAAACTTGACTTTAACAGATGTACTTCCCTATGTCAGAGACCCATAGGAGATATAAAAATGAGCAGTTAAATACTGAATTTAGGAAAAGCAAACATGGACAGGGTTTCTACATAGTGATTGCCAAGGAGACAACAGAGGATCAGTTTTTTTTTTCTACATCTTGGCTTGACATTTTTTTCAGCATACTAGGTGTTCAAATTAGTAAATATTCACATTTACTGATTCCACTGTACATTTCATCTCCCTCAGAATCATGTGCAGAATATACCTGAAATGAGTATATTTTTGGCAAGAATGATGAATTACAGAATATCTGAGCCATAACAAATATATCTGAATTTTAAGTTTCAAGTGGTTTATTTTGATAAGTAGAAAAGGCATGAATTCATTTGGAATTAAACATTTGAAATATTTCTTACTGTATTTTCAGTTCTTGTGGGAAAAAAACAGTGTATTAGAGAGAGTACAACAGTGTAGGTTTAAGCTGTTTCTTCCCAAGAGGTCCAGGCAGGATCAATTTATTGATAATTGGACAGAAGATATTTCTACCTCTTTATGAAAAGGGGCCAATAATTAGAGTCTTCCCAACATATAGTAAAGAATTAGGATGAAATGTAATCAAAAGGCATTTAAGAAACCTACGGACTTTCCTGGTGGTCCAGTGGTTGAGACTTCACCTTCCAATGCAGGGGGTACAGGTTCGATCCCTAATTGGGGTGATAAGATCCCACATGTGTTGTTGCCAAAACATAAAAAAGAAGTAATATTATTACAAATTAAACAAAGAATTTAAACATGGTCCACATAAAAAAAAAAATCTACAAAAACAAAACAAAACAAAACAAAAACCCGAGAGAGCAGATAATTAGTTTCATTTGGCAATTGAATGGTGATGGTTTTATTCCCGCTACCCATCTGTGCTCATCTACAGGCAATGCTTGAACCTGAATCTTCCCATATTTCTTAAAACTTTTAGCTCTGCTGCAGGGTCAAGGCCTGTCACACACACAGTGGATTCTGTAGCACTGAAGATCAACATGAAGAAATGAGATTGGTTCTGTTATTATTCAAAGCTGGAATTTTGTTTGTGAAATAAAACAGGTGTTCACAGGCTCAGATGATAAATTGGCCTCATCATCTAAGTTTCCTCTGTATATTTCTCCAGTATTCTTGCCTGGAGAATTCCATGGACAGAGGAAGCTGGCAGGCTGCAGTCCATGAAGTGACAAAGAGTTGGACACAACTGAATGACTTTTCACTTTTTTTTCATGAATTTGCTTAATGGACACATCAGTTCACTTTACCATTTTTTAATTCCTTGCATCTACAGTCAAGATTCTAGACTTTATCCCCTTGTCCAGTCCTCACTTGTCTTCAAATTTAGACATGCAGGGGTCTCATGCCCTGACTCCTACTTTGCCTCTAACCTAGACCACATCCAACTGATGCTACCATGTTATATCCTCCCCTTGGCTTTCATTCCCTATTTGCCCAACTTTATAAACCTTTGCTCATAAAAGAAAGAAAGAAACTATTTATATGAACCATAAGCACTTCTTTTGAATACTTATGCATTTAGTTTTTCTTATGGCACTTCACCCATAGAGCTGAATTTCCTCAAAATATAACTTGACAAAAATCTTTGAGTAAGGTAACTGATGTTCCGTAATCTAGCATAATAAAGCAATGTAATTTGGTTAAATGATAGTTCTGTATGAGAAGAAAGGAGTGGGGAGGAAAATAGAATGAGCTTAAAAAATTATTTTCTCTTCAATTTACCTTTGTAGGAATCTGTCTTTGTATATAGAGCCTTTTATTTGGAATACAGCTTGGAGTCACTGAAGCAAACATTGCTTTATATACACTATGATACCAGATCAATAATGCAGTTGGTGCATTGAGCAAAAGGAGCTCAAGATTATGTTGCTGTTTTCTTTTACTGTTCAGTCAACAGAAAAAGAGCCAAAAGAAAAGAAATAAAATACAAAGAAAGACATTTTCATCTCCTGTTTTCAGAGATTTCATTCTCCTTTAACTCCCAGGGAACTAGTATGCAACATCATGTAATTACCATTTTAAAAGGCAATTACAGAACTTAAAAAAAAAAATCTAGGATATTATGTTTTCACATGTATGGATGAAAAGGGCTTCCTTTTGAAATTTATTGAAGCATAGTTAATTTACAATTCTTTGTTAATTTCTGCTGTACAACAAAATGTTTCAGTTACAGATATATATTCTTTTCCATTATGGTTTGTTACAGGAGGTTGAATATAGTTCCCTGTGATATACATTAAGACCTTATTGTTTATCCATTCTATAATGGAGTCTGCTAGTCCCAAACTCCCAATGCATCCCTCCTCGACCCCCTTTGGCAAATACAAGTCTGTTCCTTATATCTCTGTGTCTGTTTCTGTTTTGTTAGATAAGTTCGTTTGTGTCATACTTTAGATTCCACATGTAACTGATACCATATGGTGTTTGTCTTTGATCAGATCAGATCAGTCGCTCAGTCGTGTTTGACTCTTTGCAACCCCATGAATCGCAGCACTCCAGGCCTTCCTGTCCATAACCAACTCCTGGAGTTCACCCAGACTCACGACCATCGAGTCAGTGATGCCATCCAGCCATCTCATCCTCTGTCATCCCCTTCTCCTCCTGCCCCCAATCCTTCCCAGAATCAAAGTCTTTTCCAATGAGTCAACTCTTCGCATGAGGTGGCCAAAGTGCTGGAGTTTCAGCTTTAGCATCATTCCTTCCAAAGAAATCCCAGGGCTGATCTCCTTCAGAATGGACTGGTTGGATCTCCCTGCAGTCCAAGGGACTCTCAAGAGTCTTCTCCAACACCACAGTTCAAAAGTATCAATTCTTCAGTGCTCAGCCTTCTTCACAGTCCAACACTCACATCCATACATGACCACAGGAAAAACCATAGCCTTGACTAGACGAACCTTTGCTGGCAAAGTAATGTCTCTGCTTTTGAATAAGCTATCTAGGTTGGTCATAGATTCCTTCCAAGGAGTAAGCGTCTTTTAATATCATGGCTGCAATCACCATCTGTAGTGATTTTGGAGCCCAGAAAAATAAAGTCTGACACTGTTTCCACTGTTTCCCCATCTATTTGCCATGAAGTGATGGGACCAGATGCCATGATCTTAGTTTTCTGAATGTTGCGCTTTAAGCCAACTTTTTCACTCTCCACTTTCACTTTCATCAAGAGGCTTTTGAGTTCCTCTTCACTTTCTGCCATAAGGGTGGTGTCATCTGCATATCTGAGGTGATTGATATTTCTCCCGGCAATCTTGATTCCAGCTTGTGCTTCTTCCAGCCCAGCGTTTCTCATGATGTACTCTGCATATAAGTTAAATAAACAGGGTGACAATATACAGCCTTGATGAACTCCTTTTCCTATTTGGAACCAGTCTGTTGTTCCACGTCCAATTCTAACTGTTGCTTCCTGACCTGCATACAGATTTCTCAAGAGGCAGGTCAGGTGGTCTGGTATTCCCATCTCTTTCAGAATTTTCCACAGTTTATTGTGATCCACACAGTCAAAGGCTTTGGCATAGTCAATAAAGCAGAAATAGATGCTTTTCTGGAACTCTCTTGCTTTTTCCATGACCCAGCAGATGTTGGCCATTTGATCTCTGGTTCCTCTGCCTTTTCGAAAACCAGCTTGAACATCAGGAAGTTCACGGTTCACATATTGCTGAAGCCTGGCTTGGAGAATTTTGAGCATTACTTTACTAGCGTGTGAGATGAGTGCAATTGTGCGGTAGTTTGAGCATTCTTTGGCATTGCCTTTCTTTGGGATTGGAATGAAAACTGACCTTTTCCAGTCCTGTGGCCACTGCTGAGTTTTCCAAATTTGCTGGCATATTGAGTGCAGCACTTTCACAGCATCATCTTTCAGGATTTGGAATAGCTCCACTGGAATTCCATCACCTCCACTAGCTTTGTTTGTAGTGATGCTTTCTAAGGCCCACTTGACTTCACATTCCAGGATGTCTGGCTCTAGGTCAGTGATCACACCATCGTGATTATCTGGGTTGTGAAGATCTTTGATATTGTATGGTATTTGTCTTCACTTATCATGGTAATTTCTAGGTCCATCCATGTTACTGCAAATGGCATTATTTCATTAAAGGTGTTTTTTTTTTTCCTTGCTGTTCTTTTTTATGGCTGAATAGTATTCCATTGTTTATAGGTACCACATCTTCTTTATCCATTCATCTGTTGATGGACATTTAGTTTGTTTCCATGTCTTGGCTATTGTAAGCAGTGCA
The DNA here is from genome assembly GCF_019923935.1 of Bubalus bubalis. NCBI lineage: Eukaryota > Metazoa > Chordata > Mammalia > Artiodactyla > Bovidae > Bubalus > Bubalus bubalis. The sequence continues at coordinate 53,308,372 of NC_059173.1, read as the reverse complement.
GCTAGGAATGTAGGGGTACATGTATCGATTTGAATTGTAGTTTTGCTCAGTTAAATGCCCAGGACGGGGATAGCTGGATGATGTGGCAACTCTATTTCTAGTTTTTTGATGATGCTCCATACTGTTTTTTTACCTACCCTTGTAGGAAGGTTCCCTTTTTCCGCACACTCTCTCCAGCTTTTGTTATTTGTCATTTTTACTAGTGTAAGGTGGTACCTCCTTATGGTTCTGATTTGTACTTTTCTAGTAGTTAGTAATTCATGTAATTAGTAATTGGTAATCACCTCAGATATGCAGATGACACCACCCTTATGGCAGAAACTGAGGAAGAACTAAAGAGCCTCTTGGTGAAAGTGAAAAAGGTGAGTGAAAAAGCTGGCTTAAAACTCAACATTCAGAAAACTAAGATCATGACATCCAGTCCCATCACTTCATGGCAAATAGATGGGGAAACAGTGGAAACAGGGAAACAGAGGCTGACTTTATTTTTCTGGGCTCCAAAATCACTGCATATGGTGACTGCAGCCATGAAATTAAAAGACGCTTACTCCTTGGAAGGAAAGTTATGAGCAACCTAGACAGCATATTAAAAAGTAGAGACATTACTTTGTCAACAAAGGTTCGTCTGGTCAAGGCTATGGTTTTTCCAGTAGTCATGTATGGATGTGAGAGTTGAACTATAAGAAAGCTGAGTGCTGAAGAATTGATGCTTTTGAACTGTGGTGTTGGAGAAGACTCTTGAGAGTCCCTTGGGCTGCAAGGAGATCCAACCAGTCCATCCTAAAGGAGATCAGTCTGGGTGTTCATTGAAGGGACTGATGTTGAAGCTGAAACTCCAATACTTTGGCCACCCGATGCGAAGAGCTGACTCATTTGAAAGCCCCTGATGCTGGGAAAGATTGAGGGCAGGAGGAGAAGGGGATGACAGAGGATGAGATGTTTGGATGGCATCACTGACTCAATGGACATGGGTTTGGGTGGACTCCAGGAGTTGGTGATGGACAGGGAGGCCTGGCATGCTGTGGTTCATGGGGTCGCAAAGAGTCGGACACGACTGAGTGACTGAACTGAACTGAACTGAATCATGTAATTATTAATTAGTGATCATGTAATTAGAAATCATGTAATTAGTAATTCTAGTAATTAATAATTCATGGCAAATAGATGGGGAAACAATGGAAGCAGTGATAGGTTTTATTTTCTTGGGCTCCAAAATCACTGCATATGGTGACTGCAGCCTTGAAATTAAAAGATGCTCGCTCCTTGGAAGAAAAGCTATGACCAACCCAGACAGCATATTAAAAAGCAGAGACATTACGTTTTTGGTGTTGTTGAGTTGTATAAGCTGTTTGTATAATTTGGAAATTAAGCTTAAGAAGTTTTTTCTAATAAAGTTTCAGTTAGGCTGCTAATAATATTAGACAACCATTAATACAGTATACATTTTCCCATTCTTTTAACCCATTTGTGTTCTTATTTTTAAATGTAGGTTTCTTACAGTAATCATATATAGTTGAGTTTTGCTTTTTTTGGGGGGTCCAATCTGAAGAATTTGGCTTTTCATTTGGGGTGTTTAAACCATTTACATTTAATATGACTATTGATATAGTTGGCTTTCAATCTATATCCTGATATTTATTTTTTATTTATCCTGTATCTTTGTTCTTTTCTCTCTTTTGGGTTACTTTTAATTTTTCTATTTTATTTCTTTTGTCTGGTAGTGTATTAATCTAACTCTTTGTTTTGCATTTTTAGTGGTCATTTCACGGTTTATAGTATACATCTTTAACTTGTCTTAATCTGTGTTCAGAGATAGTATACCACTTAATGTGTGTAATTAAACCTTACATAATAATTCCATTTCCCATATACTGGACATTGTATTATTATTGTCATACATTTTGCTTCTACATACATTATAAACCCCACACAACATTATTGTTTCTGTTCTAACAAGTTGGTTTTTAAAGGGTATGTAAAATTTAAGAAGATTTTAAATTAAAGCAAAGATTATATTTGCTCATGTATTTCCCATTTCTGGCACTCTGTTTCTTTTTGTATATGTAGATTTCCATGTGGTTTTCTTTCCACCTGAGTGGCTTTCTTAAATATTTCATGTACAGCAGGAAAGCTGGTGACTAATTCTTTAAGATTTTATATGTCTGAAATGTTTCTAATTTGACTATTTTGCGGTATGGAATTCAAGGCTGACTCTCCTGCCCTCCTTCCGTACTTTTAATATGTTGTTCTGGCTTGCATTGTTTCCAAAGACAAGTTCACTCTCATTCTTATTTTGTTCTGTCCATGATGTTTCTTTTTATCCTGGCTGCTTTTAAAGTATTTTTCTTTTATCATTGGTTTTAAACAATTCTATTATGATGTGTCTTAGTGTACTTTTCTCCATGCCTCTAGGCTTGAGGTTCTTGGAACTTCTTGGAGCTCTGTTATAATTTTATAAAAAGTTTACTATTTTCATCAAATGTGGAAAAAAATTGGCCACTACTTTCTCAAATGCTCCTTTTCCTCTCCCTTGAATGTAATTCTTTCACAGATCATTGTTGCTTCATTCATTTTTTAAAAATTTCTTCTTACTCTTTGTTTCATTCCTGAGCGTCTTTATTGCTATGGATCCATTTTCACTCATGTTTTATTTCTATATTATCTAATCTGCTAGTAGGACAGATATCTTCTGACACCCAAGATATTTCTTTCATCTCAGTCATATTTATTTTTAATCTCTGGAAGCTTGGTTTGATCTTTTAAAGAATTTTTCTTATGTCTTTATTTAACATGTTCAACTTTTCATCTAGCTTTTTGAAAATATGGAATAAAGTTACAATAATCATTTTAATATCTTTGTTAATTCTACCAATTGTGTCATTTCTGGGTAAATTTTGCTTGATTTATTTTTATACATATTATGGATCATATTTTCCTACCTCTTTTCATGCTTGATAAATTTTGATTAGATGCTAGACATTGAGATTTTATCTTGTTGAGTACTAGATATTTTTGAAATCTTTATAAATGTCCTGAGCTTTGTTTAGGGTTACAGTTAAATACCTTGAATAGTTTGATTTCCTAGGCTTGCTTTTAAGCCTTGTTGCTGCTGCTGCTGCTAAGTCGCTTCAGTGTCTGACTCTGTGCGACCCCATAGATGGTAGCCCACCAGGCTCCCCGTCCCTGGAATTCTCCAGAGAAGAACACTGGAGTGGGTTGCCATTTCCTTCTCCAGTGCATGAAAGTGAAAAGTGAAAGTGAATTTCTCAGTTGTCTCCAACTCTTAGCGACCCCATGGACTGTAGCCCACCAGGCTCCTCTGTCCTTGGGATTTTCCAGGCAAGAGTACTGGAGTGGGGTGCCATTGCCTTGTTAGGCAGGACTAAAGCAGCATTTAGCTTGCATCTAATATTGTCCCAATACTGAGGCAGGACATTCTGGACACTCTATTTGATATCTCACGAATTTAATGATTTCCCACTTTGACTAGGGGAAACAGACACTATTTTTGATCTATATGAATTCCAGAGATTTTTTTTCCTCTGCTTCTTTTGTGTTCCACTTCTTTCCTGAGTCACAGGTAGTTTCCTTATACACATGTGCTGACGAATATTACCCTGAAATTTCTACTGGGATTTTCTGTAATTTCTGTAGTTTTCTCCTCTCTCTACTCTGCCCTACAAAGTCTAGGAGTCTTGTCCTCCCTGCACTCTCAGCTTTATTCTTTCAACTCAGAGATACTTCTCTGTCTCTCCTGGATCCCTCCTCTATGTGCTACACCTTAGAAATTCTCTCCAGTCGGTTAGCTGAGGTATTATAGGACTTGTTTGCTTTTCCCTCTCTTAGTAATCACAGTCCTGTGTTGCCTGATGTTCAATGTCCTAAAACTATTTCCCCACCATATATTTTGCCTGCTTTTCAATTCCTTTAGGTGGGAGGATAAATCATTTCTCATCTCTATTGTGATTGATAGCAGAAATCTCTGTTAATTGTATTTATTTAAAGCTTGTCAACCTATCAAAGTACACTTCTAGAACTGAAAAAGTTTCACCTGCCTTTGAAGGAAATGTATTGAATCTGATCAAGTTTTTCTATTACTTGAGTTGTCATTGGTTAATATGTCATTTAACAAAAATACAGTAATATCTTCTATCATCAATTTATTAGTCAGTTATTTTATATGCAAAATTGATACAATACTATCAGCTTTTAATTTTCATAGAGGGATATATACCTCTTTCATAAAGGTACATAGAAATATTTAATATCGGGCAACGATTGAAAAATCTTTGGAAATGGAACTTTATGAATGCAAGCTATATCAGTATATATTTCATGGCTAAAACCTGAAGTATACTAGATCTTTCCATTTCTAGAATTCTCTAATTTGATGATATTCTCAAAGTGGGACAAATTTAGAATTATTGTCTTTAATATTTGCTAATAGAACTCTTAAAAAATAAATCTACCATGTTCAGCATAAATGGAATATCAAAGGCTTTTTAAAAAATGAAATGAAAAATTTAGGGATATAAATATTTTTTGAATAATTAGCTTTGGGAATGAAAGGCCAAGAGAACTAACAAAAAATAAATTCCTTAATTATGCTCTTTTCTTGAAGATGTTGTTGATTTTTGTGAGTTCTTTCTCTTTCCCTGTCTACATGCATGTTTATACATATGTATATCTGTGTTTGGGTGTGCATGTGTGTGTATGTTTGTGTGATTTTATTACAACTGGAAGAACTGTATGCATAATCTACTACCACTCTGATCACTTAAGAGGAACCTCTACCTATGTAATGTTTCTGGCACAGTAGGACTGAATACACATCTCCTAACTCCCAACCCAGCAAAATTCTCTCTTTGCTTGTTTCTGTATTTTTACTTCATTTTTGCAATGGAAATATAAAGTAAAATATCTAGAAAGATTTGATATTATCTTATATCACAACTCATTTTTTTCTCATTGAAATGATTTTTTCCCCCTACCCATTAAAAACAGCTTATGTGAGCAACAGGTTATTTGATAGTTGGGCATGGTTATTTAGGCCATGGATTCATCATATCCTATATTCAATGTTGAATTACAAAACCATTTTATCTTAGATGTTAGTATCTGTATCGTATTTGTTAATCTATCAATTTATAGTAATTATTAAAGATAGAGGGAAGAGTTTCTTATAGTTTTTGGTACTTTTTACCAAAATAATTTACCAAATGGACCCAGCATTTATCAAACATTCAATCTGTCCTTCTGTACTTTCGATCCCTAAAATACAATAACGCAAGAAACAATTATAAACCACTTTTATGGCACTAATCACTCTTCAGTACTCAGGTCAATAGTGTTAATGAAGTGCAGCCTCTTCTTCAGATAAAAAAGTCTAGTGTTACATGAAGTACAGTTTTACAGAATAGTATCTTTGGTAGATAAATATGGCCACAAATGCTTTATAATTTCTCCTATCAAGAGATGGGCTGATGGCCTCACTATTTGTGTCTGGGGTACCTTGAGACTTACTTTGATAAGTATGTTATGGCAGAAGTGACATAATGTGAGATCTGAGGCGAGGTCTTGCAAGGCTTTGAAGTTTTTGTTTTAGGTCTCCTGGAACCTTGTCTCCTGAGGGTGAGAGAGACCCAGAGACCCCAGTTATCTTGGCCATTCTTCATCCCAGCTGGGACGCCAGACATATGAGTGAGCCCAACTCAACCACATGGAACAGAGATGAAATCGTTTCAGCTGCATCTGTTGCAAATTGCTGACCCACATATTTAAAAACAAATTTTTATTTTAAGGCACTAAGTTTTGGAAATTCTTTGATGTTCCAGTGGCTGGGACTCTGCTTCTACTTGGGGTGCGGGTTGGTCTCTGATCTTAGAATTAAGATCCCACTGCTGCTGCTGCTGCTGCTAAGTCGCTTTAGTCGTGTCCGACTCTGTGCGAACCCACAGATGGCAGCCCACCAGGCTCCCCATCCCTGGGATTCTCCAGGCAAGAACACTGGAGTGGGTTGCCATTTCCTTCTCCAATTAAGATCCCACAAGCCAAGCCAAAAAAAAAAACAAAGAAAAGAAAAAAGCTTCTGCCTTGTGGTAGTCCCTTACACAGTGAGAGATGAGTGTCTACTGTCCAGGTGAATCCTCCTCCACCTTTGCCTTCCTTCCACCTTCCTTTTAATCAGCCCTTCTAACGACTTCAATTTCTCTTCTCTAGGCCCTTTAAAAAATATCTCGTTTGTCATAACATATTCTGTGCAACCCATTTGCTATTAACTATATAATATTTTATATGAATACAATCTTTAAAAAAGTCTTAGTTTATTAATTCTAGAACTTTTATGAAATAAACAGATGGCAGCAGTATTCCATTTTATGATGATGAAACAGTGTTTTGGATTAATACTTTTTTTTAAGAGAGGCTCACTTAGCTTTGTAGACATGATCTCACCATTCCTTTAAATGTGCAGTGAGAAAGATAAAGTGTGATGAGCAAACTGAATATCTTCATGGGATTTCTGGCAGTGCTTAGACCTTGCTACTGTTCCCTTCTTTTGTTGGATTATTATATATGAGATAGTAGGTAGTCCATGTGGGTAATAATCACAAAGACATAACAGAATGCTCTACTCTGTTTATACAGAACCAAAAAACAGGCAAAATTATAGATTTTTGAGCTTGTTTGAGGAAGATAAAAAAATTTACCCTCTTTTTATTCCATTCCTAACATTTTCCTTCTTAAATTTTTATACTTTAAGACTTAAAATGATCTAATTTGGCTTTTTTTTTAATGGAGTCTGTGAATTAGTTATGTCCTAAATTTTATTTTTTATTAGAAAGTTTGTAAATGGAATGTCTGTAGACAAGCATCCTGTATTTCTTGGAATTGAAAGACCTGCCTCATGCTTCAAAAACACTTTAAATGTAGCCACCACCTCATCACAGGGCATAGTGCCTTCACATTCCTAAGCTCAAGTAAAGATTTGACCTTAAATTTGTGATGTGGAAACACATTAGTTTATGATGAAAATCTCTATCCTCAGGTCTGTAAAAGAACTAAAATGATATGAAATGTGTGTGGATGTGCTTTTTTTCTACTACTGGAAAAACCATAGCTTTGACTATACGGACCTTTGTCAGCAAAGTGATGTCTCTGCTTTTTAATACACTGTCTAGGTTTGTCATAGCTTTTCTTCCAAGGAGCAGCCCAGTCTATAATGTTCTGTTATAGCAATAGTTTTCATCAGCTTTTCAACAAACCTGTTGGTCCCCAGTGTTTGAAGCAGTATCCCAGGAGTTTAGATTTTATAATATTTCTCTATTCCTCCTTCAATTCCACCAAGAATTATGGCCCCAAAGCACCATTCATGTAATCCAAATATGTAATTTCCTTCAAAAGAGTAGTCCATTCAAGGGCACATGAAGAGCAACAGTTAGTGTTAGGAAATGAACAATGAAATCATGTCATGGAGGAAATTCTTGTAACGGTATTATCTTAGTTTGAGCTGCTATAACAGAACATTATAGACTGGGCTGCTCCTTGGAAGAAGAGCCCTGACAAACTTAGACAGTGTATTAAAAAGCAGAGACATCACTTTGCTGACAAGGATCCATATAGTCAAAGCTATGGTTTTTCCAGTAGTCATGTATGGTTATGAGAGTTGGACCATCAAGAAAGCTGAGCACGAAAGAATTAATACTTTTGAATTGTGGTGCTGGAGAAGATTCTTGAGAGTCCCTTGGACAGCAAGGAGATCAAACCAGTCAATCCTAAAGGAAATCAACCCTGAATATTCATTGGAAGGACTGATGCTGAAGCTGAAGCTCCAATATTTTGGCCACCTAATGTGAAGAGTTGACTTATTAGAAAAGACCCTGATGCTGGGAATGATTGAAGGCTGGAGGAAAAGGGGGTGACAGAGGACGAGATGGTTGGATGGCATCATTGACTCAATGGACACGAATCTGAGCAAACTCCGGGAGATGGTAAAGGACAGGGTAGACAGGTGTGCTGCAGCCCATGGGGTGGCAAAAAATCAGATACAAGTTAGCGACTGAACAACAACAATAGACTGGGTTGTTTAAACAGCAAGCATTTATTTCTCTGGAGACTGGAAGTTGTGCAGTTCTGGAGTCTGCAAGTCTGAGAGTAGGCTGCTAGCACCAATGGTTTCTTGGTTTGTATTCTCATGTGGAAGAGAGGGAAGGAGCTAACTCTTATCTGGGCACTGTGCCCATCATAGGGGCTATACCCTTATGACCTAATTACCTCCCAAAGACCCTGCCTCCAAATACCATCACAGTCAGGCTTCAGCATATGACTTTTGGGGGACACAAATGTTGCCTAAAAACAAGTATTAAGCCACATTATATGTTATTAGAATTAGAGCGGAATGTTGTTCAAACTGTGCTATAGGAAAATCAGAATTACCTGGTCCGTCACCAAACAAATGCATAGGAACTTTAAGAAGCAAGGAATTGGAATCTGTATTTAGACAAATTTCTTTGATGATTTTAGCATTCACTGAAATTTTAGACCACCAATAGGGTCGATCGCTGGGTCAGGAAGATCCCCTGGAGAAGAGAATGGCAACCCATTCTAGTATTCTTGCCTGGAAAATTCCATGGACAGAGGAGCCTGGTGGGTTACAGTCCTTGGGGTCACAGAGAGTTGGACATGACTGAGTTGTGCGCGCACACGCACACACACACACGACAGTATACTGGAAAACTACAATCTATTTTTCTCTTTTAATGAAAATGAAATCAAATACACAAAGAATATAGATCTCTTTCAAAATGCAGCAGGAGTTATTATCAGAGAGTCATGTGATCAACAAAATGTAATTAATTTCATGCTGGATTTAGCTATGGTCATTTTTAAAAAAGTGATGTAGTGCCTGCATAGTAAAGGGAAAAGTGACATCTCTTTGTTGAGACTGTTTATGAAATGCTATCTTTTGAGAGAACACTTAGATGGCACTGTGTCTGTCTAGTGGGAAAAGGTTTTCAGCTCTTGTCTGTTGATCTTGAGGTCTTGTTGCACTAGGGAATGAAACACTCAGTGTGTTATATCCACAGAAGCAGAAAGTACTTTCTTTCCCCTAGCCCCTTCTTCCTAAGATGTCATATCTTGAAGAGAAACAAAACAGAAAAGGAACAAATTTATTCTCAGGGAGCTTGGAGGAGCATGAATTATTTATTCTCAGAAATCCTCTACTATCTTTGCATGAAAGAGAGCCCTATTATTAAAAGTGAATGTTTCTTTTTCTGCATGTCAATAACTGGGAGATCAGAACGGACTGGCTGTTAGATAGCTCCCTCCTTGGAGACCAAGCTCCCCGAGGCAGACTCTGCAGTAGCCAAGTTATTTTTAAGACAATAAAATCACTGAAACTGATATATTAACACCCAAAATTGATGTGACAGAGGTCTGCCACTGAGGCAGTCTAAAAGGAAGAAAGGGCCACTAGAATGATCCCAATTACTTTTTCATTATGAATTAACACATTTGCAAAAACCACATCCCAGAGAATTTTTGGTTGTGTGCCTGTGTGTATGTGTGTAAACTGCCTAGCTTTATGAGGCTCCTTATTTTTGTTCAGCTAGGTCAGGCAGTAAATTCTCCACAGCCTTCATCCTGGAGCACAGGAAGTCAATTCTTCTTGCCTGGGGAAAATTTTAAGTTTTCCCTCGATGCCCATAATCTTATTTTCTTTCCCACACAGTTGTGCAAATGAGAACAATTGTTTTGTATTTCCCAGTTCACACTGGGTTTCTCTAGAACTGAAAGAACATGGCGCTTCTTGATATAATAAATTTCGGTTAGCAAGAAGTAGCTGGGCAGTTTAATCCTGGAGGGATAGAAACTAAAAGGAGAATTACAAATTGGGTTTGTCATTCTGCCCGGCAGTGGCTCTGGGAGTCCCAGCCTCTGGTGGCCTGCCAAGCAACCTGGTTCACTTTGCTCTATGGGAGGTGGTTAAGTTGTTGGCATTTTATTCCTGGAATAAAATACTAGCAGTTTGGAATCAGCTCCTCTTGTCATTTTCAGAGTTTTAGGAGACCCCAGTATTTGAATTATTGTTAAGCAGACCGCTGTATGTCCCATGTATGCATACTGTCCTGCTTCACTAGAGAAAAGGCCATGCTTGTTGACTTTCGTTTGTTAAAATAAGTAACCTTTTAAAGAAAAATGTCAAAGCTGGTGGAGGGCAAAATTCTCAAGAAAACAGTTGATTTGCAATGTCACAGTCCCCCAGCCCACATCTTAGACATTCCCACCCCGACAAAGGCTCACAGCCTTTGTGCCACTGACCACCTCTCCCACTCAGATTTCCATGCTTGTTTCCTTTCTGCCTTCCTGTCTTTTTCTTCTTATTATCTAAGAGCTTGATATATTTCTATGAAGTGAAAGATTAGAAACAACCCAAATGCCCATCAATAGAGAGGGCTGGTGAAATAAAGTGTAGCACATCCATTTAATGAAATACAATGGAGCCAAAATAAAGGATGGCGACGCTGTATGTACTGATAAGCAGAGATCTCCAAGATTCATTGTCAAGTGAAAAGTAAAAGGCACAGGACAGTGTGTATATCGTATCTTTGGTGCTATCTTTTGTGCAAAAAAAAGTGGTGGGGAAATAAGGATCTGTATCCCTATTTACTTGTATATACTTGAAAGAAAAACCTGTCTGGAATGATACATTAAAAAAAGAAATACATCCTAGTAACAGTGGCTGATGTAAGGTGGGAAGTGGTTAGCTGGGGAGAAATATTTCACTGCATACTTTTTGCTTAACATTTATGTATTTTTACATAAAAAAATGGGCTTTTCATTCAAGTACAACATATAGTCAAAATCACAGAGCCTTAGTCTGCAGCTCAAGGGGCTTATCTGTATAATCAGCGCTCATACCTGGAAAAAGAACATACTACCACTTCAGCAGCCCCCTGGATGCCAAGAGTCCCATTTGCCTTAGGTACCCTTCAGTTATTACCTACAGGTACCGTTCAGTTATTACCTACTCCTACTATCATGACTTCTTATCCTTATTAAACATGAATCCATAAACAGAAGTAAAATCATGACTCTCATACAAATATGCATATGGGTCAGCAATTTTTTGACTCATTAATTAATGAGGAAACTGGTAAAATATAGAACAATGACAACAAAAAGCAAAATCCAAAACAGTTCAAAGGGAATCCAAAGGACAGACACACGTATAGCCAATTAGGGATGTTGAAATGAATTAGCTTATAGATGCAAAATCAGCCAGTATCTACAGGGCAGTAGTCAATTACTCTTTACCTGACAAAATTCATTTGTGTATGTATAGACAAGTAATAAATTGTATTACTATCCATTGTCTACAACTTAAAGAGCTATATAGTAGATCTAGGACAATGAAAGGCACAGACCAGTAGAATCAGATAACCCAGGAGGTTGGTTTGGGCAACTCCCATTATGTCATTGAAAAGATCCCCAGTAATTTTTTTGCCTGTTCAAAGTCTTTCAGTATTTTTTCTGATATATCATGTGTTAGTTTTGTCTGAACATTGTATAAATAGAAACAAGTCTAATTCTTCAAGATCTATTGCAGCTTGGACCAAATACACCACAAGAGCATTTGAGTCTTTCGGTTCTAATTCCATATTCATTAAGCACAGTCCCAATTATGAATTCAGTTTCCCAAGATCCTTTGCATGGCAGACACCCCTTATACTTTGCCTCTCATCCTTTTGGAGTCACTTCTGGTTTCAACTATAGCAGAGGAGCTGACTGTGGTCTGTGCAGGTTTTGACTCCCATTGTGCTGATGGGATCTTGGCTCAAGCATGCCTCCTGTGACTTTGACTTTTGGCCCTGGGACTTCTTCAGTGACACAGCCTTTGTGGGACACAGAAGGGAGCTGTGAAGTGGGAATGTTGGAGAGTTAGTGTTTCCCAGGGCAAGGCTCAACCAGTGATGGATAAATGCTTCTTCCAAGTAAGAAATCAGTTCCTGAGTCAATCCTAGCCCCTGAACCAATTCCCGGAGGCTTTATCTTCAGTTCAGTTCAGTCGCTCAGTCGTGTCCGAGTCTCTGCGACCCCATGAATCGCAACATGCCAGGCCTCCCTGTCCATCACCATCTCCCAGAATTCACCCAGACTCATGTCTATCGAGTCAGTGATGCCATCCAGCCATCTCATCCTCTGTTGTCCCTTTTTCCTCTTGCCCCTAATCCCTCCCAGCATCAGAGTCTTTTCCAATGAGTCAACTCTTCGCATGAGGTGGCCAAAGTACTGGAGTTTCAGCTTTAGCATCATTCCTTCCAAAGAACACCCAGGGCTGATCTCCTTCAGAATGGACTGGTTGGATCTCCTTGCAGTCCAAGGGACTCTCAAGAGTCTTCTCCAACACCACAGTTCAAAAGCATCAATTCTTCGGCGCTCAGCTTTCTTCACAGTCCAACTCTCACATCCATACATGACCACAGGAGAAACCATAGCCTTGACTAGACGGACTTTTGTTGGCAAAGTAATGTCTCTGCTTTTTTCTTCCAAGGAGTAAGCGTCTTTTAATTTCATGGCTGCAGTCAGCATCTGTAATGATTTTGGAGCCCAAAAAATAAAGTCTGACACTGTTTCCACTGTTTCCCCATCTATTTCCCATGAAGTGATGGGACCAGATGCCATGATCTTTGTTTTATCTTAGGCAGCATAAAAATTAGATTCTTTTATCTTTTAACCCCTGCACAAATGTGATATCTGTGATCCATATTCAGTTGAATACACTTAAATTCTCGAAAAATCTTGTAAATTCTGTGTGAAGTTTGGACCCCAAGGCCTGGGCCAGAGAGGAAAGTTGACTCCACAGTCCCTCTGAATATCTCATCTGTGAACTGTGACTGCAGACCCTGTCTAAATTTTGGAAGGTCCTGTGGAAGATGCCCCAGTTCCCAGCCCACACATTATCCCTGTACACCTGCTTCCGGCCAGTGGTCATGAAGATGCCCTAACTAGTGCAGTAACTTTCTACTTTCAGGGCAGTCAGGCTTTTGAGCTCCATGTGACTCCATCTTACACCAGCTATTTCCCAGACCTTCACACAAAGCAAGCTCCTCATACAATTACAGCTTTAACTTTCACAGTGCCCCCCTACCATTGATGAACATTTCTGTTACGATAGCTGACCTGACCTTAGTCCTCTGCTGCCCTCTGTGTGATAGAACAAGAACTGCTATAGAGCCACAGCTTGGAAGCACTGCACTGAGAAAAGAGATCAGATATCCAGCTGGAAGCCTGGGTTCGGCTCTTCTTATGCCATAGACATGATCTTTGAGCATAAATCTAGGAAAGTTCTTATACCCCTATCAAATGTTTCAAGTCATAACTAGGAAGATATCTCATTTCTTGCTCCCCTCCTTCAGGTGTATATTGGAAGACACTGTTTGGACCCTGACTTGTAGCCTATACTCAGCATGACCTGCTCAAGGGTTTCAAAGGGTGCAGAATCTGGTGGAATGGGAGGTCTGTGAGCTCACAAGGCTGTACCTCAAAGCTCATGTTTCACCTTCAGTGTATGACTACTGTGTAAGAAGCCTTTCACTAGGCACATACAGAATCTCTGACCCCATCCAATTAGCACAGATTCTGTTATATTCTTTGCATCTCTTCTCTGTAGTTCTGAATTTTTTCTTTCTTTTTTAAAATGTCATCTTTTCTGTTTCCCTCTCTTACTTTCTCCCTCAGTTGGCAATTACTACTTTAGGCTTTTATTGAATAGAATACTGTGTTTTGAGTGCCGAATTTAAATATAATGGGGGGGGGGCAGCTTGGATTCCAGTATAACTTGTGGAATTTTTTTCCCCACTGTAAGCAAGTGTGTTTTGTGTTTCTGGTTATATAACCAGCCCTGTGATCTCAGGTGAAGCTGTTTTTGTTCTGGACCTGGAGCAATTGCATTCAATAGTTGGGTTCTGATCCTATCACTGCTACTCCTGTGGCTGTTATGTTGCTCTTCTCAGTGTGACAGATGTGAACTGTTCTATTACAGTGATGTTGTATCAGTCAGAGTCCCAGCAGGAAATAGATGACATACTTGAAACAGGTTAATTGAATAAAAGTGTATTCTCAAAGGCTCTACTTAAAATGGCACAGTATCAGGGAAGCACAGGGATGGTTAGTAACCTGGCCTGGCAGAAGTGGGGGTGTTGCCACCCTCAGGTCTGTGGCACTGAGAGAGAGTGCTGTAGCTTTAGCCTCCTAGGGAAGAGCAGCATCCTTTGCAGGGGGCATAGCCAGCTTCAATACACCTTGCTGGGAGGGAGCCTCTACTCTTCTTCACAGAACCACTGGAACTTCCCATTCACTGAACTCAACTGGAAGCCAGAGTATTTTGATGTTATCTGCAAGTTAGCTGCCTGGGAGCAGAGACCGAGATGGAGGAGAGAGGAGCGTAGCTTTGGAGAGCAAATGGGAGTTATCTGGAACAACGATACAGCCTTTTCCAGTCTATATTCTCCTGAGTCATGACTAAATATTAATGTCATTTAAGCCTCACCACTAAGGGTGAGGAACCCAATATTTTTAATCAACACTTATTTTGGGTTACATGTAGAGCAACTTCTGTAGTCCGGACAAGATGTCTTTTCGCCGTCACTCCGGGCTGCACGTAATGCCTCATGGAAGGCTGGTCTTCCACTGTCTCACTGGGATTTCTACTTAGGGCAATCCAGCTGCAATATCTGTTGAGTGTTCCTTTTCACAGTTCATAGGTCCTCCTCTTGGAAACTATCTGGCTTCTTCTATTTCCAGTTCCTCGTGTTGGTCCCTTCACCTGCACTCAAAACACACAGTCTCCTTCATTTCCCCCTTTTGACAATCTGGCTGAATCTCTTAGTGAACTTAGATCAGCATGTAACACATTCCTACAGAGGCCAGAGCAGTATAAATTAGTGTTTCAGGGGTAAGTATAGGGTGGAGCTCTGAGTTGAAGAAATCTTCCACATTTCTTTCACTTTACAATCAGGTAAATCACAGGGCAAACATGATGTTAAATGACAGCTTAAGCTTGAATTCAAGAAATACTGGGGCACTGGCTTCTTTGCTTTAGTTGTTTGCTGCCATTTGGGAATATAGGCTCTTTTAAGACACACTGGTAATTCAGATTTACATGTAAAACCTCTCATTTTTTAAATACTGACAATGGGGAACTATGGCAAGTTATAAAGACAAGTATTACAGTGTCAGTTGGAGAGGATTAAGAAATTATATTTTTTGAGGGGAAGTTTACAAAGCTGAGGGTCAAGAATAGGAATGTAGTCCTCTGTCCCTTCATCACCCCACAGGGGAGTGTGCTAGGTCAGGGAAGGCTGCTGGACATGCAACTTCCTTTGGAAGAATCGCGCACATCTTCTGCTTCTAATAATGCAAATGTGAAAAGCCATCTGGGTGTAGGGAAAAGAGTTCTGAGCTCAGGCACCGAGCAGTGTGGAGTAAATACAAGCTATGCGGGGAATTTGGAAATGCCATCTGTCACATGAGAAAGTCATAAGAGGTTGATTTGCCCTCCTGAATAAAGGAGGCCTTGGTCCCCTGGAAAGTTGGGCCTATCAAGTGCTGGTCAGGTCATTGCTAAGAACTTTGAGCTCTATTGTTTCTCTCCACTGCAACTAATTTACAAACTTTTAAACACTGAATACACATCAGACGAACCAAACTGAAAGAAAGAATGTCTTGGGCCACCAAACTGAAAGAAAGAATGTCTTGGGCCACCAGTTTGAGAACTCACTCTTGAGTGGACACTGGAAACCAAAATGCCTACTGAGGGATTTATACAAAGCTAAAGACCTGACTTTTATCTCCTTTTCAACCTTCACACTGGAAAAGCATCCTCCTTTCCCCTGAGGTCAAGGAAAACCCAAATATTTGATTTGGGAGGAAAAATTACATGACTGACTATTCTCCTGGGGAGGAGAGAGATACATTTCATTTAGTTCTGATGAGTCTGTAGCAGATAACAGCAAAATACAAGTAATTTTTCAATACCCTGTTACAGTAGATTCTTTTTTTTTTTTTAATTTTATTTTATTTTTAAACTTTACATAACTGTATTAGTTTTGCCAAATATCAAAATGAATCCGCCACAGGTATACATGTGTTCCCCATCACTTTTCTATACTGTGTCAAACAACAGTCAATATTGAGGTTGCAAAGAACAGAGAGCTTTATTTGGTGTCTTAATTTCAATTCAAGAGACAAAGATTAGATAAAACCCAGAGTGTCCTATGGAAGAGAGTCAGGAGCTTAAAAAGACAAAAAGCAACAAGGTTGTTAAAGTTTCCTGGCAAGAAATGTGATTGACTCTAGGCAAGTTGGGGAACATCTGTCCTTAAGGAATCACTAGTCGCTTCAGGCTAAGTGTCTGATAAGTATCTTGAGCCAGACAATAAGTAGTTGAAAGGTCAGATTCCAGGCAGGCTGAGATGTGCATAAGTCATGCTTCCTCAGTGGCCTCCATGCTCCATTTAAGATAGATCTCTTAGCAATATCAACTCCGTTTTGATTTTCTTTTCACAGTAGAAAAAACAGAATCTTTAAAACTGACCAGAGAAAGAGAATGGGAGAAGCTCCTGATGGGAAGAAATGACTGGACTAGAGTATCTTTTCCTTTTCTTCATGAACCCACTTTTTAAAAATAATGCTCATGGCTGCAGTGCTGCCCACCCTCACTGGCTCAGCGCTGGGGTGTGCAGCGTATGTTACTCCCTTTCTAGGCCAGGTGTAGATTCAGCCCCCTTTTCTTTGTCTCCATAGCACAGCTAGACCGGGTTGTCCTATTTAAATAAGACTTTTGTGATGACATTAGAAAATATTCAGTCACTCGTCATTTAACAAACGTGTATGGATGCTTCCTGTATGTTAGGCATTGTGCTTCTTGTTCAGTTGCTCAGTCGTGTCCGACCTTTTGCAACCCCATGGATTGCAGCACACCAGGCTTCCCTGTCCTTCACTATCACCCGGAGTTTGCTCAAATTAATGTCCATTGAGCCAGTGATGCATCCAACCATTTTATCCTCTGTCGTCCCCTTCTCCTCCTGCCCTCAGTCTTTCTCAGCATCAGGGTCTTTTCCAGTGAGTCAGCTCTTTGCATCAGGTGGCCAAAATATTGGAGCTTCAGCTTCAGCACCAGTCCCTCCAATGAGTATTCAGGGTTGATTTCCTTTAGGATTGACTGGTTTGATCTCCTTGCTGTCCAAGGAACTCTCAAAAGTCTTCAGCACCACAGTTTGAAAGCAAAAGTTCTTCAGCACTCAGCCTTCTTTATGGTTCAACTCTCATATCTGTATATGACTTTTGGAAAACCCATAGCTTTTGCATTGTGCTGTGGTTAGAGGTTTGTTGGTGAGCAAAATAGACACAGTCCCTCTTTTCCTGGTAATCCTTCAGGGTTCATCAGGACAGGGTGGTATAAATTGGATAATCTTAATTATAATGCATGTCTTGCTCAATGTCCTATATTCTATTATACAGACCTTTCTTAGCTCCTGGTCTTCTTCCAGGTGATGGGAGCAGCTTTACTTACCCTTGACTACATACATATCCACTCTCCTCAAAATCCAGGCCCAGCAGAAGAAGCACAAGACTTCTTCATTTTCCAGGCTCCACGAGTCAGTCTCATCTGGCTTAGTTTCCTTTTTTGAAGACAATTTTCCTTTCCCGGGCAGACTTTCTCTAGCCATGAGTGTCCTAGCCTATTTTCAAGGGATAAACATCAGAAGGCAACATAACAACCCCAGATACATAACACAGAAATAGGGTTGTGGTGGGTAGTCACTTCAAAATTATATGCTTGAGATTTCCTCCTTTTAAAGAAAGGAATAAGAGTTGACATGATATTGCAGAAAAGCAATAAAGTTGATCAGGTCTGGAAACTTGTCTCTGAATATTACTTTTAAAAAGCATATTCTATTTAGTTTTACATTTCAAAATTAAACTTAATAGCTCTTTGATGTTTGGTGTAATTTTCAAGAGCTACTGAGCATTGATTTCCCTTCGGTAGAAGAGTATTTGTAAGTGATCTAAAAATTAATTCTCCACTAATTTTGAATCTGACCAGTATTGAACACATGTTTTGTATCAGATACTGTACTGGGTATTGAACAGTAACCTATATAAGAACTATATTATATATAAATAATTTAGTAAATAATTATGAAATATATAATGTGTGTGTTTGTATATATGTGTGGTCTAGCAGTTAGAATTCATTTGAGAAAGCAGAGTCACTCTGTGCATTCTGGAAGAAAGGATAAATTATAAGAATGAGTCCCTATGCAGCTGTGAGATGAGTTGGGGAGGTGAAGTTCTAGAAATGGGAGTCAGATCAGGGAAGAGCCCTCAGTTTGCTGGGAGTCCTGCATGGGTGGACAAGCTAGAGCTTCCACATCCAGCTCTTGCATTGGGAGAGTTGTGCAGAGGCCTTGGGGAAGATGCTGCCCCTGGGGGCCCACAGTTCTGTGTCTGGTTGTGGACCTGGGGCCATTGCATGGAAGCCAGCAGCCAGGAAGAAGAACTCAGTGCAGAGCAGAGGCTCCAGAGGGCAGAACTTGTCTCTGACATGACCATGTCTGACTGTGCTTACTCTTTTATATCCACATTCCGAGTTTTGGTACAAGTTCCTTTATTTTGGTCCACTTTAACCTGGAACCATACAGAGAAGGATATTTTGGGGCAGCATAGTTTGCATCTTTAATCAACTTGACATTGCATAATCCAGAAAAATAATGATATAAAATAAAGGGTGCTAAAATCTTTGACATAGGATTATTTTGAGCTGAAGGCACTTGGAAAACAGCAGATGCAGGCAGAGGTTTCCTCTGAACTCCCCTTACCTGCCTGAGGACAGATCCTCCCAAAGGAAGTAAATTGTCATCAATACCCTCCCCCTGAGTTTCAACAACTAGGAAAGATTGACTTTTATTGCAGGAGAGACTGGAAGTCTCACCACTTTGACTTCTTTGTCACAAACTGACAAACTTTGTCACAAACTATCATACCTCGCATCTATTCTAGTAAGGGCTCATTCATCTTTCCTAAAAACCACTTATTCTGTGGCCTACACCTCCACTCCCCTTCCCCCATTAAGTCAGAATATAAACTCTCCAATCTCACCACTTTTGGGGGATGTTTATTGTTTTCCTGTGATGTAGTATTAAAAATGAATGAATCCGTATACCTTTTTTCCTGTTAATCTGCATATTGTCAATTTATTTAATAGACCCAGTTATTGAATATTGGAGAGAAGAGGAGTGTCTTCCTTGTATAAGGAATCACACACACACAATCTAGGTCTGTTGTGATTTATAACAAAACTTTCCTAAAATTTGAATACATTTACATGGACACTGTGATTTCTAAGATGGTACTCTTTCGGGTCATAATTTATTTTAAAATGATGCTAAATAGGATTTTTTTTTAAAAGCAACCAAAGAGTCTAACAGATTTTTGTCCCTCTTGGACACATACCATATTTGGCAGAAAATCTTCCTCATCATAAGAGCTTAAAATAGTACGTGTAACCCTGTGACAGATACTGTATGGTTTCCTCCGTTTGAGAGCCTTTGTGGATGTTAGCAGACTTCCCATCAGTTAGAAACTCTCATAAATCACAAGTTCTTGTTGTCTTGTTAGGTGTTCAGTTCTTGTTGAGTGAAATCCATTTAGAGAACATACACACCTCTGTTTAACTCTTATGCCCTCCAGAGAACCAGCAACAAATATCGGTGTTCTCAGATGACAAAAGGTTTTACTTGGCAAGGGCTGCAGAATCTGAGGCAAAAGCAATCATCAGGGATTTTCCTTAATGATTGTTGTCAATTCATGACTACAGAATCCTTGAGACTCTTGGGTAAATACTGTTACAACGAACACATAATTACTACAAAAGGAATTTCAGTCTTTTTTCATCTGCAATTCCTTTTCTTGAATGAAAAGAGAAGGCCATCTCTTATATTCTGGGAAGTTGATCCCAATGCTCCTTTCACTTTATTTGATGAGAAAAATCTCCAGGTGATGAAGGGCCAGAAACCCGAGGGAGAGGAAAGAACTGGGTTTCTCTGTCCACAGTTTTACTTTCTGTGGCTTGGGGCTATTAACCATTATGGGTTTATTCCCTCTTTTTCTGCCAAATGGGCACCTTAAAGGATTTTTGTGAGGACAAAATGAGATAAGTAATTCAAGTACTTAGCTAATTGTAAGTACTCCATAAATGTTAATTTCTTTACTAGCTACTCAATACAAAGTTATTTTATCATGGTAATAATGCATACTTCTCTCCTAAAGCTATCTCAAAGAGGCTTTTGTGAGCATTGATTTTCCTCGTAAATAAAGACTGATGCTTCCTGTATAGGTAATGATAGATTTGCCTGGCTTCTTACTGCTTTTTGCATTGAGGTGGGACCATGGCTGATACAGGTTGTCAGAATAAGAGGCATTAAAGTAAATTTTTAGGCCCAAAATGGAGTCACTCCTGCCTAGGGTGCCATGTCAGCAAACGGAACATTCATTTTCCTGTAAATGCTCTGCTTGACCATAAACCAGTATTTCCAATCAACCAATCTCTAAATGCCAAGCCAACTCTGGACTTTATGTGTAATTCCTTGATCTTTCTAAGTAAGGTCAGATATGCAGCCCTAGCCAATCAAGCCCTCTTTCTGCCCTGCTGCTTCCAACACTCTGTAAAACTCACTGTTGTCCAAAATCCCCAGGGAAGAGGGCTCCTCTGCTTGGGAGGCCCTGTACTTCCCTAATCCATGGATTGTTTTTCCTAGAATAAAGGACATCAACTTCATTACTAAATTTTAGTTTTTTCATTTGACAGTGTCTACTGGAAAGATGGAAAAAAAAAATCTCTAGTCATGTTCTGAAAGATGTTTGATATTTTTAATAGAATGATTGGAAAACTGTTTTGCTTAACAGCAGGAAGAAGTTAATCTATTCAAATCTCAATCAGCCATTGGATTGAGTCGGTCATGTAGAAATGGAAAGAGTTGTTTAAGTTATTTACTGTTATAGAACACAACCAACCATTGATGGACTAGATTTCCAAACAGGCATGTTTGTGATTTCTTCACTCTACTGCCACTGCTGCGGCTAAGTCGCTTCAGTTGAGACCTAGGTTAAAACATCTTGCTGTTTGCCTCCTATTCTTGACACCCATAGAAATATTTCTTGACTGGAAAATCTCATATTCTTATTAAAAACAAAGGAGTCTAGGAAAAAAAACACAAGTCCTGTAGTACCCCAGATAAAATATTTTTCTTAGGTTTATGCAGATGAATATAAGTTTCTAGCTAGGATATTTCATTGTCAGATTATCCTTTACAATCCCAGGGGGAACTCAGATGTGAGCCAAATTTCAGATTTACAGTAGATCTCCTCGGAAATTATTTTAATAAGACATAACATAATGTACCACTGAGGCTATAATTTACTCTAGTGTTATGTTCTTCTTATAAAAGAGTTAAATAGTTTCTCAGTATAGCTTCTGAATTAGAGAACTTGTCTCTATGTATAATCATTAAATTTTATATAAATGTATATGTGAAATTATATTGTAATCACAAATCATGCACATTAGCATATCAGATGTATCTATTTTGACTTTTACTGGGTCCAGAATGAGTCAGAAGTTCCTTAATTGAGATGGAAGTCTGTATTAAAATAATTTGAACTGTGATTTGGCTAAAAGACCTTTGGACAAGGGTTCAGAAGACCTGGGCCTGCCATGTCCCTTCTCTGGGTCAAGGTAGCCTTGTCTATTAAATGAGTGGGCTCATCTGATGGCCTCAGGCATTTCGATTACAGGAAATCACCTTCGGCACAAGGACTGGAAGGTATCCTTGCTGATGAGGTTTTCTCAAATAAGAAACGCAGTTCTCCCCTTTATATTATTTTAATTGATTTTATGATATAAAATCCTTTCTAAATCTTTTGTCTGGCCTCTTTTCTCCTCACTTAATAATGGTTCGCTTGTTAGTCCTTGTGATAGGTACTAGGGCAAAAATAAAAAATCACAAAATAAATGGAGTTGGAAGGGATCGTGACAGATCATCTGGCCCAGCCATCTGCAAGTGCAGCATGCTTTAGTGTTCACTTGCTCTATAAATAACCAGAGTATCCAGCCAAAGCTGCCTCACTTTAACATGGCCCAGAGTGCTGGTCAAACTTAGGAACTTTCCTTTATTTATCCTTGGAACTCTTTTGCTTGACTTGGCTGTGGTTTCTGGAAAACCATCTGATTCCAGAGTGAAGTCTGAGATGAATAAGTTACAGAAAATTGGGTTCTATAGGTAAGGAAACCAGACAATTTTGCATAAACTGTCTCTGTTTCTACCTCTATCTCTGTTTTTTTTTTTAAATTTTATTTTTAAACTTTACATAATTGTATTAGTTTTGCCAAATATCAAAATGAATCCGCCACAGGTATACATGTGTTCCCCATCCTGAACCCTCCTCCCTCCTCCCTCCCCATTCCATCCCTCTGGGTCGTCCCAGTGCACCAGCCCCAAGCATCCAGTATCGTGCATCGAACCTGGACTGGCAACTCGTTTCATAAATGATATTTTACATGTTTCAATGCCATTCTCCCAAATCTTCCCACCCTCTCCCTCTCTCACAGAGTCCATAAGACTGTTCTATACCTCTATCTCTGTTTTGAGGGCAGTCCTAGCTCTGCCTTCAAACTCTTGTTTCATCCCTATTTCTTTGGGGCTTAAGAAGAGAATGGGCTTCCCTTGTGGCTCAGTTGGTAAAGAATCTGCCTGCAATGTGGGAGACATGGGTTTGATCCCTGTGTTGGGAAGATACTCTGGAGAAGGGAAAGGCTACCCACTCCAGTATTCTGGCCTGGAGAATTCCATACACTGTATATAGTCCATGGGCTTGCAAAGAGTCGGACACGACTGAGTGACTTTCACTTTCTTTAAGGAGGGAATGCATGGAGCTTAGTGCAGTGCTAAGCATGGCGTTTCACTTTCATGCACTGGAGAAGGAAATGGCAACCCACTCCAGTGTTCTTGTCTGGAGAATCCCAGGGACGGGGGAGCCTGGTGGGTTGCCGTCTATGGGGTCACACAGAGTCGGACACGACCCAAGTGACTTAGCAGCAGCAGCAGCAAGCATGGAGTAGGCGCTCCAGAATGGCTTTGCACAGCTTCTGCAATGTAAGTTCCTTATGTCTTGTTTCCTGCTATTTTCTGCACACCTAGAATAGTGCTTACATAGGGGGTGCTTGGTAAATACTTAGTGAACTTACTAACTTGCTTCTGTCTAGTCAGTTGCTTCTCCTTCCTCTATTTTCCTCCGTCCCTCCACTCTTTCTGAATACCCATTTCTCTCTTCTCTCACTTGAAAAAACCAAAGTTATTAAGGGGAAAAGGAGATGGGTAGAGAGGCTCTTCTTTCGACACTGGTCATTGACTAGAAAAATGGAAAATTTTGGTGAGTGCATGCACGGGACAGGATGAAGGAGCTTCTGAGAGACAGATTTCGCCAGCTTATTTGAGAACCAGGATTCCCCATGGAAAAGGCTCACATAAGCTAGTTTATCCCAACCACAAATTCCACCTTGAGATGTTTTAGAGAGGAATGACTGACGGGCTCATATAGAAGCAGCCAGAGGTTAGCAGTTAACTCATGTCTCCACGTTTCCCCCAAAGGCCTCAGTTACCTGGTGGGTACATGGTTCCTTATAGAAGAGGCCTGCCTGGCTTCTTAGAGCATGGGAACCCTAGTCCTTGTGATGGTTCCCTTTCTTTTTCAAGTTCTTTAAGGTCTATATAACATCACTGACTCAATGGACTTGATTTTGAGCAAACTCTGGGAGATAGTGAAGCACAGGAAAGTCTCGTGTGCTGCAGTCCATGGGATCGCAAGGAGTGGGACATGACTTAGTGACTGAACAACAACAAGGTCTATATTTTCCTGTCTTTCATTATAAACTGCCCCAGAGCAGTTTGTAATGTTCATTGACATACCAGGATCTTGTCAGGAGTGTTCAGGCAGTCTTGAGAAGTGCTCCTTTAAATTGTAGAACAAGCTATAAAGCCCTTGCTATGCAGACGTTCCTTACTCCCTCAGCTTGCTGCTTCTCTATGAGCCAAGTGCAAACAATACCTGAGCCATATTAAATTCCTTTTTTCTCCCCAAATCCTTCTTGCTCTCTTGCAATTTCGAAGCCTTTGCAAGTGTCTCATATTCTTCCTGAAATGCCGTTCTCTGACCCTTTATGTGGCACGTCAAAAGTAGACCCCGAAAGATATCCATGTCCTCATCCTTGAACCTGTGAATGTTACCTTCTGTGGAAAACGAATGTAAAGGATCTTTGGATATGTGATGAAGTTAAGGATCTTAACATGGCAAGATAGTCCTTGATTACCTGCGTGGGCTCTAAGTACTATCAGCTGTATATGTTTACGAAGAAGGTAGAGGGAGATTTGACCCGCACAGAGGAGAAGGCACAGTGAAGACGGAGGCGGAGATTTAAGTGGCCTGGGGAGAAGCCAGCGAATTCCAGCAGCTCCCCAGCAGCTGAAAGAAGCAAGGAACTGTTCTCCTGAGAGCCTCCAAGGAGTCGCGGCCCTGCCAGTGTCTGCCTGGGGATACTGACTTCAGCCTTCAGAACCGTGAGTGAGAACATTTCAGTTCTCTTAGCCACCAAGCTTGTGATAATTTGTTTCAAGAAACAGAAGAAATGAATATGTCTTCATTCATACGAGGCTAGCACCTACTTAATCTCAATAGTTCAAGTGTTGCTGCTGCTAAGTCACTTCAGTCGTGTCCGACTCTATGCAACCCCATAGACAGCAGCCCACCAGGCTCCCCCATCCCTGGGATTCTCCAGGCAAGAACACTGGAGTGGGTTGCCATTTCCTTCTCCAATGCATGAAAGTGAGAAGTGAAAGTGAAGTTGCTCAGTGGTGTCCGACTCTTAGTGACCCCATGAACTGCAGCCTATCAGGCTACTCCATCCATGAGATTTTCCAGGCAAGAGTACTGGAGTGGGGTGCCATTGCCTTCTCTGAGTTCAGGTGTTACCTCCTCTAAAGAGTTCTCCCATATCCGCCTTGGGTCCAAGTTATATGAACCTCTTACAGGTTTCCAAGGCATCTTGTGCGCCCTTTCATTAGAGACCCGCACACTTTTACTGTGAACGTCTCTTGTTTATTTCACCCCTCAATCTTGGCAACCTGAGGGGAAGCACTGTGGCTTTCAACGCTGTCTTGTGTGCTGCCGAAGAGGCCACAGGCAGGTTACAGGTTACGTTAGTTGTAAATGTTGATTGGCATGTGACGTCTGTCATTCTTATAGCTGTGTGTAATTCTGGTCAGAATGCAATATTTACCGTATCACACTTTATTTTCAACTTCTGATTGGGGAGATTAATCATCCTCTGTTGTCAGGATTCCTGGGCAAGTTAACCCGGGGGGGTGTGGGGCACTTTACCCTGCAGTTTTCAGCTGAGGCTGCTGTGATGTCCTGGCTTGTGTGGCAGGCTCCACACAGCACTACCCCCTCCCCCACAAAAAACACACACACACACCTTCACACTCCTCTCAGAGGAGGAGTCTGATCTAGCTTGCCTTCTGGCTGGTGTCACTGGGTCAAGACAGGTTACACTGAGTCCTTGTTGCTTCTCTGGTGAAGGGCTCAGCGCAGGTTTTTGCTTAATTCCTTCATGTTCTTTAAGATCTGTGTTTTTCTGCTTTTGGACCCTGGCATTGTTATTGCTGATCCAGGATGTGAAATTTTGTGCCAATGCAGATGATTTGTGCGGGTGAAACAGCCCTATGATAAAGTCTTGCTTTGTGAAGATGAACCTCATGGTGTCATTCAGGTCATGTGATAGAAAGAATGAGTTTCCAGGTTCTAGTCGGAAGGTTGTTGCAGGAATTTGGATATTGAGCCATGAGGATCTGGATTAGGATGATGATGGGGCAAAGAATAAAGTGGGAAGGGATTAAATTAAAACATAGCTATCATTGCTTGCGTTTCCAGTCCATGCTAAAACTACCCAATTCAGACTGGAACTTGAACCCATGTGCAGGGACTTGAACCCATGGTCTTTTAATTGAAATCACACACCTGGTCTCAGGACTTAATGAAGCTCAGGTTCTTAATGGCTTGTCACTGAGTTCAGTGAGAGATAAAGTGATAGGTAAGAAGTGGAATTATTTAGAGAGGGACTTACATTTCATTGATAGAATGAAGTCCATCTCAAAAGGCAAGTAAGCCAGAAAGAAAAACACCAATACAGTATACTAACTCATATATATGGAATTTAGAAAAATGGTAACAATAACCCTGTGTACGAGACAGCAAAAGAGACACTGAAGTATAGAACAGTCTTGTGGACTCTGTGGGAGAGGGAGAGGGTGGGAAGATTTGGGAGAATGGCATTGAAACATGTAAAATATCATGTATGAAACGAGTTGCCAGTCCAGGTTCGATGCACGATACTGGATGCTTGGGGCTGGTGCACTGGGACGACCCAGAGGGATGGAATGGGGAGGGAGGAGGGAGGAGGGTTCAGGATGGGGAACACATGTATACCTGTGGCGGATTCATTTTGATATTTGGCAAAACTAATACAATTATGTAAAGTTTAAAAAAAAAAAAAAGTCAAGAATGATCTTGGGAGATATACACTACACAGGCAAGAGTATGGACCATCTCGGAAGGTGAGAGGCCCCCAAATATTGCGTGGATAGTTTATATGGGCCGGGTAATTTCATAGGCTAATGAGTGGGAGGATTACTGTTACAGGATTATTATTCATAGTTGTAGTATTATAATACAACTCTTTCATGGAAGGGGTGGGACTTTCCAGGAATGAGGCCACTGCCCACTTTGGGCTTTTTATGGTTAGCGTCTAAACCGTCATGACACCTGTGGGTGTGTCATTTAGCATGCTAACGCATTACAATGAGCACATAATGAAGCTCAAGGTCCACTGGAAGTCCGATCTTCCACCATCTTGGATCTAATTGGTTCTAGCCAGTTTTTGTCATGGCATATGGAACACATGTATACCTGTGGCGGATTCATTTTGATATTTGGCAAAACTAATACAGTTATGTAAAGTTTAAAAATAAAAAAAAAAAAAAAAAAAAAAAGAGTGCTCTGTCCCCTTCCCTCCTGTTTCAATACCAGTCTGAATTTTCTATATGAGCATAAATAGTCATTGATATTGAGTTTGCAACTGCTGTGAATTTTTTTAGGATATTAGTGTCTCTCATGGTCCTACTTTAAATTTTTTCTTTCAGAAGTCATGTCTTAGTGGACCTTCTCCAGGCTGCTAGCAAACAGCCCAACCAGGGCCTCAGTCTATCACCTCTTGAAGCTCCAGTCTACTCGTACAGCTCACTCTTCTGGTCCTGTTTTTTCTTTCATTATTCCCAGTTAGGTTAGAACCTTTACTACACAGTTCAGTTCAGTTGCTCAGTCGTGTCCTGTTCTTTGCAACCCCATGGACTGCAGCACGCCAGGCTTCCTTGTCCTTTATCAACTCCCAGAGCTTGCTCAAACTCATGTCCATCGAGTCCATGATGCCATCCAACCATCTCATCTTCTGATGTTCCCTTCTCCTCCTCCCTTCAATCTTTCTCAGCATCAGAGTCTTTTCCAGTGAGTCAGTTTTTTGCATCAGGTGGCCAAAATATTGGAGCTTCAGCTTCAGCATCAGTCCTGCCAATGAATATTCAGGACTAATTTCCTTTAGGATTGACTGGTTTGACCTTGCAGTCTAAGGGACTCTTAAAAGTCTTCTCTAGCACCACAGTTCAAAAGCATCAGTTCTTTGGCATTCGGCTTTCTTTATAGTCCAACTGTCACATCCATACATGACTACTGGAAAAAGCCATAGCTTGGACTAGATGGACCTTTCTTGACAACTAATGTCTCTGCTTTTTAATATGCTATCTAGATTTGTCATAGCTTTTCTTCCAAGGAACAAGTGGCTTTTAATTTCATGGCTGCAGTCACCATTTATAGTGATTTTTGAGCCCACAAAAATAAAGTCTCTCACTGTTTCCATTGTTTCCCCATCTATTTGCCATGAAGTGATGGGACTGGATGCCATGATCTTTGTTTTCTGAATGTTGAGCTTTAAGCCAGCTTTTTCACTCTCCTCTTTCACATTCATCAAGAGGCTCTTTACTTCTTCTTCGCTTTCTGCCATAAGTGTGGTGTCATCTACATATCTGAAGTTGTTGATATTGCTCCTGGCAGGTTTGATTCTAGCTTGTGCTTCATCCATCTGGCATTTCATGTGATGTACTATGAATATAAGTTAAATCAGCAGGGTGACAATATACAGCCTTGACGTACTCCTTTCCCAATTTGGAACCAGTCTGTTTTACCATGACTGGTTCTAGCTGTTGCTTCCTGACCTGCATACAGATTTCTCAGGAGGCAGGTCACGTGGTCTGGTATTCCCATCTCTTGAAGAATTTTCCACAGTTTGTTGTGGTCTACACATAACTGATACCAAATTCATTAAGTAAGATTTTACTGACAGTTCAGGGATAATGGTGGAAAACACCATGGGAATAAATCTTCAACCAGCTATGAGACTTGCATGCTCTTCAACATCTCACAGTCCTAATTGGCCTCTGGCTGGAACCCCCCAAAAGCCCCATCCTCCATACCTCCCCTTTCCCTCTTCCAGGGCTCTGAGTAGCTGCTCTGAAGCCTAAGCCCAATTACCATGTGGCTCAAAGAGGGAGAGGAACTCCTCAAACCATTTTTTGGTTCAAGATGATTGCCTATGGGAATGTCCTTTCCCTTCAGGAGAAACCACCCAAGATCTTGCCCAACAGTGCCCAGCAGACCAACATCTGGGCATTCTGGCTTTGCTGTCTTTTGAAAACCCACAGCATGAGAGCTAAGCACTGCCCAGCATAGCTCCTTTTCACAACTTCTCCTCCAATGTGAATTGAAGACAAAGTCTGTAAGTTTTTCTGGCCATCTTTTCAGTGTCAGATCTCTGTTAACTATAAAAGGCAGTGAAACACCAACAGCAACACAAATCACACAAAACCCCCTCCACAATCACAGGGAGTCATTTGAAACACTGCATCAGTGATACTGAACCCAAACTAACATCCTCTACCCACACCCCACTCTCCTCTCTCCTATCCAGACAATGGCAGATCCTAAACAGAGTCGTCTTTGCTTATCAAAACAGCACACTCAACCTGTCTAAAACAACTTTTCTGAAACTTGAAACAGGTTGATGGTGACTTCAAAGTTTCCTTCAGGATCGATGGATCAATTCTTTACATTTGTGTAATTAAAGGACCCATTCTGCTGACTTCCCCCAGAGAAAGTATGTTCCACAGGTGGGGGCATTTCTGCTGCCACCTCTCAGGAGGCTTACTTAAGAAGACCTCAAGGCTTTGAAATGATAGTTTCCGGGGCTTCTGCTTATTAAGGCTTCAAAAGCCCTGGTATCCAGGCTTTGGTAATAAAATTAACCCTTTCCCAGATAAAGTTCTGGCAGAACACATGGCTCTCTGATACAACAGTTACAGTGTAGAAAGATTAAGGTTTTCAAACCTGGGTCTGTGTGTGCTATTGATAGACTTGTGGTGCTAAGAAGAAAGAGTGGTTTAGGATGATAAGATAAAACTTAGGGTCCAGGTATGGTGAATTTTTTGGGGTCAACTCCAACTCCCAGATGTGGGATTTGGGTGAAGCTCTAGCTATGATTGTTTCCAAAACCAGGAGCAGATGTGGAGAGTCATGCCATCTTTTCTTGTCATTAGAATATAATGAAATAGTTTTTCCTTTATTTTAGGCTATGGAGGTAAGAAATTCAGTAGCTTTTTTTTGCAGTTCAGAGTTCCCCTAAAAATAGGACTTATTCAAGGCTATTTTTTAGAGTAGAATTTTCATCTGAAATGGGATTTTTCAGAATTTACAGTTTTCACAATAGTCCGATTTAGATAAATTAGCAGATGGTTTTAGTGCAATCTTAAAAACTATATTAATTCCATTAATACAAGGTGAAGACACCTGTTAAAAATCATTATCTTTATTGCCCAGTGTTTCTCTAGAATTTGATGATATGAAGTAAGGTCTCATGAATAACACTTAATTCTGTTTTCATCATTATGCATAGTTATGTTACTACTTTATCTGCATACATACAGAATCTAATCCATTAATTGTAATTATAATTTTATTTTAATTACTGAAGTGTTGTATTTTTGAAACTACCCTAGAGGGTCATTTCATTTCCTCAGGTAGTAAGCAAATAGCCATTTCTCACCCTTATTAAAATAACTTGTTTTTTCTTTTCAATGTAAAAAAATTAGTAATAGTGATAATTGTTCTTGGTATTTAATTAATGCATTGCATGTTTGGTCTTGTTAATGAAACATTTTTATTTTTCCTGTTTTTTCTTGCTTCTAGACCTTTCTCTTATTTAGAGGCAAACACATACTTAGCTGATTAACAGTACCCTTTAATCTTTCCACAATGTATTTCTTGATGTCTGTGTTAATCTTTAAATAAGCTTCTTTTTCAATTTCAATATACTGGAAACAAGTCCATTTAGCTTATTAATGACTTATTTATTGACACCTATTTTCTTGTTGGATTAAAAAATAATTATATTGACATATGCTTGATAAACTTCTTAGTAAATCACTTCAATGTTCTTATCTTTCTGTCTTCAATTTAAGATAATGAAAATCAGTCTTCTGTAGGTACACTAAAATGTAACTTTTTCCTACTGAATCTTAATAACCTTCCTGCATCTGTTACCGAGAATGCAATGATTATTTCTTCTTGTTTCAGAAGAAGTTGGTAACGTCTATATTCATTGTCTCCTAAAGTATCCCCAATTTTTCAACATCTTTATTCAGTCTCATTTGAATTTGTGAGAACTTGAGCTTTTCTTTGAAATACATGTATGGAAATTAATGAGTACTGGAGAAAATACTTGGAAGTCATATATCTGTAGAAGAACTGATATCTAGGATATAGAGATAACCCTCAAACCTCAAGAGTAAAGAAACAAGCAATTCAATTAGAAAATGGGCAGAAGACATGGACAGACATTTCACCAAAGAGAAAATGTGGCAGGCAAATAAGCACACATACCCCAAACTGTTCAACGATAGAACCATTAGGGAAGTGCAAATTAGACCACAGGGAGCTCTCACTACACACACACACACACACACACACTAGAACAGCTAAAATCCAAAACAGTGACAGCATCAAATGCTGGCAAGGATGTGGAGAGACTGGGTTAGTCATATATCACTGGTAAATATGAATTGATACAAGCATTCTGGAAAATAGTCTGATTTTTTTTTATACAACTAAATATGCACTTAGCATAAGCCCCGGAATTACACCCATGGCATTAAGTGCAGAGAAATAAAAATCTATATTCAAATGAAAACTTGTACATCAACTTGTACAACAGCATTATTTGTGATAACCCCAGCCTGGAAACAACCCAAATGACACTCGGTAGATGAGTGGTTAAACAGACCTTGGTACATCCATACAATGAAATACTATTCAGCAATGAAGAGGAATAAACTATTGATAATACAGCTTGGATGGATCTGAAGGGCATTTTGCTCAATGGGGGGAAATCAGTCTCAAAAGGTATACATGCTATATGATTAATTTATGTTAGATTCCCAAAATGATAAAACTTGAGACAGAACAGTGGTGGCTGGAGGACAGAAATAGCATTGAGAGGATATTGAGTGGGTATAAATATAAAGCAATTTAATAGCATGAGTGAGTCCCCCTGTGTGATGGAACAGGTCAGGAACACAAATTTTTCATGGAGTCAAATTGCATAGAAACGTGAACACACACATACAGAGGAAAGCATATAAACACTAATGAAAGCTCAGTAAGTTCTGCTGTCTAGCAAATAGCATTGTCCCAATATAAATTTCCTGGTTTGATAAGGTAGAATGGTTACACAACATACAAACATTAGAGAAGCCGGGGGGAAAGGATGAAAGAATTCTATATACTGTTTCTATACACTGTTTTTGTAACTTCTCATGAATCTACAATCATTTTAAGGTACAAATTAAAATAATGAATACTAGAGAACTTACGGAGAAGGCAATGGCAGCCCACTCCAGTACTCTTGCCTGGAAAATCCCATGGACGGAGGAGCCTCGTAGGCTGCAGTCCATGGGGTCGCTAAGAGTCGGACATGACTGAATAACTTCACTTTCACTTTTCACTTTCATGCATTGGAGAAGGCAATGGCAACCCACTCCAGTGTTCTTGCCTGGAGAATCCCAGGGATGGGGGAGCCTGGTGGGCTGCCGTATATGGGGTCACACAGAGTCGGACACGACTGAAGTGACTTAGCATAGCATAGCATAGAGAGCTTAAACCTACTAGCTAGCCATTTCATTCATGAAATATAATTATTTTTATTGCATCTGCAAATCACAGCACAGGATTACTTATGAATTTATTATGGCTTACTATGATAAAATGAAACTAGAAATAAACACTAGTCTCATAGCATATTTGCCTTGTCACATGGAGCAGAACCATACTTTCAGTGTCTGCCCTCTTGGGAGGAAGGGTAAAGGAGTTAGGATCGGAGTTTAATATGATGAGAAGTTGTTACTTGATCTATAAATTAGTAGGAAGTTTATGGAAAACAGGGAGTCCATGCATCACGGTAATTAGCGCTACCTGCTGCAACAAGCAAACTCGTGAAATACCAGTGGCTTACCGTGGTGAAGGTGGCAGCCTGTAGGATGTTTATAAAAGCCAGGCCTAGCAGTAGCTTTCATCACTTTGCTAACATACCCTGGGCCAGAACCTTGTCACCTGGCAAGCTGACTTCAAGGGAGGCTGCAGTCTGTGAAGGGACACGTGAATATTTTGTGAGCACTAATGGTCTCTGCCACAAAGAGGGTGACCTTTGATTTGTGATAGGAATAGTGACAGAGTCACTGATGTTGTCTTGATTATACTTAAAAGTACGTTATTCTAAAAGACAAACTTAAAAGTTATGCTATTGAGTAAGTATATGGTCAATATCGTCTCAAGTTTTCTTTCTGCTGCTAATGAAATGCTCTTTCCCTTGTAAATTGAGACTCTCATTGAGGGAATAATTTGTGCCACAGGTTCTTTAAAATATATCCAATTTTAAAGCATAACCCATAGCCTTCTGTAGTCAGTAGTCACCTTGTTACTGTCTCCTGATGCTCCTTATGATGAATAAATTTGAATGGAAATTTAGAGTTAGAAAGAACTTCAAACTGACATAGACCAAAAGTGAAAAGTGGAAGTGAAAGTCGTTCAGTCAGTTCTGACTCTTTGCAACCCCATGGACTATACAGTCCATTGAATTCTCCAGACCTAGCCCAAACTCCCCAGTTAATATTTAGCAATTTGCCTAATGTGAGGCACCAGAAGCTAGTTTTGTTGTATCTAAATCTAGCCCTCTTTCCCTTTTACACATAGTTTTTGAGAACAACATAACGGCAGGTGGATGACTGCATGAATATAGTTCTACACTCTCCTCTGAAAGCCGTGGGACATAAACAGCTAACCTTGGGGCTTGAATCAGCTTGAGTAGGCTCAGAGGTTTCCCTCAAGGCCACCATCCCCCTTAGAGTCTCCTCTGTGTCTACACTGGTGCTGGAAATTCAGGGGAACTTCTTGGGGCTGAGGAATTGTGGGGTGTTGTATGGAACTAAGGGGAACTAAGAAGAGCCTGGGTGATGTCCTTGTTCTCTTTCTCTTGCCATTCTTTGGGTTACTGCTATCCCCAAAGTGAGTGACCAGTAGACAAAGAAAATTAGTAATGCACTAAGGATATACAGCCACTAGGTAGAGAAAGGACATGCAGTACTGATGATAATCTTCCACAAACTTCCCCCGTTTTCCATTTTAGTAAAAAGCAGGGATGAGCTGCTAAATGTTTGCAATTGCTTTTCTACAAAAAAAAAATTACATACACACTTTGTCATGCATTTTACCGATAGCGAATTGATTCTTACAGAACGCTTTTGTTGACATTTAACAAAAAGATATCTATGGTTGCAATTGGTGAACAATCATAATCCCAACCCGCATGCTGTTTATTTTCATTTAATGACTGAGATGGATGTGAAGCAACAGCAGTGTGTGTTGGAACTTCACTCATTTATTGGTGACACAGTAACTTCTTTGTTGAGTTACATAAAGGGTTTTGAATACTAGAAAAATATTTCCCCAATATTTTGTGCTTTTACAATGTAAAACCACATTGTAAAAGCACAGAACCACATACCTGTATGTTCGAACAATACATAGTCTCTATCACTTAAGCCTTGACAAGCAACAAAATGATACACCAAGCTCTGATTTGTTAGCATTTTCCAATTTCTATGGTGTGAATAATCCTATTATGACTGATTTCAGGCTACTAATGTGACATCACTAAATGCACAGTTAGGAAGAAGACAGCACACCATTGGGTGATATTTACATCATACAGATATCATAAATGTAAATAACTTCGAGAACTTATTATATACATAACTTCATCCCTAATGATGAAATACAGTAAACTAATCAGTGTTGAATATTGTGTTTTTGTTTTTAATATAAATTATTTGGTTGCAAGTTGTGTAATTTAACTTTAATGTTTAACAACCAGCTCACCAAATCCCTGGGCCAGTATGAGCCAGCTCCAGCTCACCACTAGATAGGGCAAATCCATCCTTTCCACTGTTCATGCCCCAAAACTTGGAGTCATCCCTTTCTCTCTCCCTCTATTTTTTGGATAGTCCACACTGTCTTTTTCTGTGTAGTCCACACCCTGTCCATCAGCAATTTCTATTGATTCAGTGCCTTGTTTTCCTACACTACACAGAAAATGAAAGAAATTAGAGGCAACCTTAACTCAGATGACCATTATATCTACTACTGCGGGCAGGAATCCCTCAGAAGAAATGGAGTAGCCATCATGGTCAACAAAAGAGTCCGAAATGCAGTACTTGGATGCAATCTCAAAAACGACAGAATGATCTCTGTTTGTTTTCAAGGCAAACCATTCAATATCACAGTAATCCAAGTCTATGCCCCAACCAGTAATGCTGAAGAAGCTGAAGTTGAATGGTTCTATGAAGACCTACAAGACCTTTTAGAACTAACACCCAAAAAAGATGTCCTTTTCATTATAGGTGACTGAAATGCAAAAGTAGGAAGTCAAGAAACACCTGGAGTAATGGGCAAATTTGGCCTTGGAATGCGGAATGAAGCAGGGCAAAGACTAATAGAGTTTTGCCAAGAAAATGCACTGGTCATAACAAACACCTTCTTCCAACAACACAAGAGAATACTCTATATATGGACATCACCAGATGGTCAACACCGAAATCAGATTGATTATATTCTTTGCAGCCAAAGATGGAGAAGCTCTATAAAGTCAGCAAAAACAAGACCAGGAGCTGACTGTGGCTCAGACCATGAACTCCCTATTGCCAAATTCAGACTTAAATTGAAGAAAGTAGGGAAAACCACTAGACCATTCAGGTATGACCTTAATCAAATCCCTTATGATTATACAGTGGAAGTGATAAATAGATTTAAGGGCCTAGATCTGATAGATAGAGTGCCTGATGAACTATGGACAGAGGTTCGTGACATTGTACAGGAGACAGGGATCAAGACCATCCCCATGGAAAAGAAATGCAAAAAAGCAAAATGGCCGTCTGAGGGGGCCTTACAAAAAGCTGTGAAAAGAAGAGAAGTGAAAAGCAAAAGAGAAAAGGAAAGATATAAACATCTGAATGCAGAGTTCCAAAGAATAGCAAGAAGAGATAAGAAAGCCTTCTTCAGCGATCAATGCAAAGAAATAGAGGAAAACAACAGAATGGGAAAGACTAGGGATCTCTTCAAGAAAATCAGAGATACCAAAGGAATATTTCATGCAAAGACGGGCTCAATAAAGGACAGAAATGGTATGAACCTAACATAAGCAGAAGATATTAAGAAGAGATGGCAAGAATACACAGAAGAACTGTACAAGAAAGAGCTTCATGACCCAGATAATCACAATGGTGTGATCACTGACCTAGAGCCAGACATCCTGGAATGTGAAGTCAAGTGGGTCTTAGAAAGCATCACTACGAACAAAGCTAGTGGAGGTGATGGAATTCCAGTTGAGCTATTCCAAATCCTGAAAGATGATGCTGTGAAAGTTCTGCACTCAATATGCCAGCCAATTTGGAAAACTCAGCAGTGGCCACAGGACTGGAAAAGGTCAGTTTTCATTCCAATCCCAAAGAAAGGCAATGCCAAAGAATGCTCAAACTACTGCACAATTGCACTCATCTCACACGCTAGTAAAGTAATCTTCAAAATTCTCCAAGCCAGGCTTCAGCAATATGTGAACCATGAACTTCCTGATGTTCAAGCTGGTTTTAGGAAAGGCCGAGGAACCAGAGATCAAATGGCCAACATCTGCTGGATCATGGAAAAAGCAAGAGAGTTCCAGAAAAGCATCTATTTCTGCTTTATTGACTATGCCAAAGCCTTTGACTGTGTGGATCACAATAAACTGTGGAAAATTCTGAAAGAGATGAGAATACCAGACCACCTGATCTGCCTCTTGAGAAATTTGTATGCAGGTCAGGAAGCAACAGTTAGAACTGGACATGGAACAACAGACTGGTTCCAAATAGGAAAAGGGGTTCGTCAAGGCTGTATATTGTCACCCTGTTTATTTAACTTATATGCAGAGTACATCATGAGAAATGCTGGACTGGAAGAAACACAAGCTGCAATCAAGATTCCGGGAGAAATATCAATCACCTCAGATATGCAGATGACACCACCCTTATGGCAGAAAGTGAAGAGGAACTCAAAAGCCTCTTGATGAAAGTGAAAGTGGAGAGTGAAAAAGTTGGCTTAAAGCTCAACATTCAGAAAATGAAGATCATGGCATCTGGTCCTATCACTTCCTGGGATATAGATGGGGACACAGTGGAAACAGTGTCAGACTTTATTTTTTTGGGCTCCGAAATCACTGCAGATGGTGACTGCAGCCATGAAATTAAAAGACGCTTACTCCTTGGAAGGAAAGTTATGACCAACCTAGATAGCATATTCAAAAGCAGAGACATTACTTTGCCAACAAAGGTTCGTCTAGTCAAGGCTATGGTTTTTCCTGTGGTCATGTATGGATGTGAGAGTTGGACTGTGAAGAAGGCTGAGCGCTGAAGAATTGATGCTTTTGAACTGTGGTGTTGGAGAAGACCCTTGAGAGTCCCTTGGACTGCAAGGAGATCCAACGAGTCCATTCTGAAGGAGATCAGCCCTGGGATTTCTTTGGAAGGAATGATGCTAAAGCTGAAACTCCAGTACTTTGGCCACCTCATGTGAAGACTTGACTCATTGGAAAAGACTCTGATGCTGGGAGGGATTGGGGGCAAGAGGAGAAGGGGATGACAGAGGATGAGATGGCTGGATGGCATCACTGATCGATGGACGTGAGTCTGAGTGAACTCTGGGAGTTGGTGATAGACAGGGAGGCCTGGCGTGCTGCAGTTCATGGGGTCGCAAAGAGTCGGACATGACTGAGCGACTGATCTGATCTTGCATACATTCCAGTGGCCCCATTAATTTACTTCCGTATCTGTAGCCATGTTCTCCTCTGTCCTTCCTGTGACAGAATCATAGGTGAACAATTCATGATATCTAAAGCTAGCCAACACCTTCACTGTGGAATAAATCAAATTCCTACTCAAGGGCATAGCTCCAGCAGTTCTTCCCATTTCCTAAGTCTACTGAATTATTCCCTTTAACTTGCCGATGTGCTGTTATTTTTAACCTCTTAAACACTCATTTTATCTATTTCCTTGCCAGCTTTGAGCCATTTTCTTTCTTCCATTTTGAAGAGAGAATTCTTAGAAGAATTATCTATATTCAAATGTCTCCTATTCCTTTTCTCCCACTGTTTTGTGACTCTGCTTCCTACTTCCTGCTTGCTGTCTCTCCATTTTCTTTGCTGGTTCTTTCTCTTCTTCCCAGTCCTTTAATGTTGAAGTACCCTCAGGGCTTAGTGGTAGGTCATTTTCCCTAGCACCATTCATCCCCTTGATCACCTCAGAGTCTCAGCACTTTAAATACCATCAATATTCCAATGACTCTATATCTCCAGAACAAACCCCTTGGCTGATGTCTTGACAAAACTCTACCCCATCTCCACTTCGGGGTCTTAAGAGACATTCCTAAGACAAGTCTAAATCTGGACTTGAGGTCTTCTTCTCCAGACTTTCTCCTTTTTATCCCTCCACTGTCTTAGCATATCCATTCTTTCATTGTCTTGGGACCAAAACTTGGGAGTCATTCTTGACTCTTCCATCTCACATGCCACATCCATCCCTTAGGAAGTTCTGTTGGCTTCACCTGCAACGTATGTCTAAAATGTCACCACTTTTTACCACCCCTTCTGCTATCACCTGACCTGAAATACCATCACTTCTTATCTGGATTATTGTAATAGTTTTCCAACTGGTTAGATTATCCTGACCTTCCTACAGTTGATTCTCTAAAACAGCAGTGATCCTATCAAACACAGTCAAGAGTAGCTCCTCTGATCAAATCCCTTCAGTAGAGCTCTGATTTCATTCAGTAAGATTCAGAGCTTTAGTGGCCTACAAGGCCTTATAGTATCTGCCTTTCAGCATGGTTGCCTTTCAGCATGGTTCCTCTTTATCTCCTCCTTTCTCCTTTGCTTCTGCTTCTCCTGGGACAGAGTCAGCACACTCCATCACAGGGTGATGTGATGCTAACTGCTCCTCAGTTCGGTTCAGTTCAGTCACTCAGTCGTGTCCGACTCTTTGCGACCCCATGAACTGCAGCACGCCAGGCCTCCCTGTCCATCACCAACTCCTGGAGTTCACTCAAACTCACGTCCATCGAGTCAGTGATGCCATCCAGCCATCTCATCCTCTGTCGTCCCCTTCTTCTCCTGCCCCCAATCCCTCCCAGCATCAGTCTTTTCCAATGAGTCAAGTCTTCGCATGAGGTGGCCAAAGTACTGGAGTTGCAGCTTTAGCATCATTCCTTCCAAAGAACACCCAGGTCTGATCTCCTTCAGAATGGGCTGGTTGGATCTCCTTGCAGTCCAAGGGACTCTCAAGAGTCTTCTCCAGCACCACAGTTCAACTGCTCATAGGGAGCCTTATTTCCCAGATATTATCTTCATTAACTCCCTTACTTCCTTTAAGTATCTTTAGACACCTCACTATCTCAATGAGGCCTATCTTGACCACCTCACTTAATCATATGCTCTATGCCTTCCCCCAAGTCTCTTTACCAGCTTCTACTTTTTTCTCCATAGCACAAATAAACTGCTAACATGCTAATTAACTGGTTTATGTCTATTGGCCATTATGTGGATCATCCTTGTAAGACCAGGACAGTCATATTTTTGTTTTTTTTTCCTCTGATGCAATGTCAGATCCTCTAGTAATAAATGCTAAATAAATATTTACATTATTTGGTTACATTTATTTGTGGATCCAGTGAAAGTGAAAATTCAGGTCCCCTCTTACAAAAATTATTGTGAATTTCAGGATAACCACATCAGAGCATTAAACCAAGTATGGGATCCTTCTAAATATGGGGCTCTGCATTCTTGAATGGGTTGAGTGGCCAAGAAGTTGGCTCTGAATGAATGAATGAGCAGGTGGCTTTACTTTCAAAACACAAGCAGAATCTGACCACTGTTCATCACCTCTACTGCTACCAGCATGGTACACACTATTGTTATTTCTTGCCCAAATAATGTGGTGACTTTCTAACTAGCCTCTTTTGGTCTATGCTTTTTTTTTTTTTTTTTTTTTTAATACTACAGAGGTTCTCATTTATACAGACTCTGATGTAAATATTTCCCCAAGACTTGTGAAAGGTGGTGACCCTGAGACATGCTTATGTAGTCTGGCTGCTGCTACCTTTTCTGAATGTACTGCCTTCTCACACCCTCTTTACTCGCACCCTCTTCACTTGCTCTGCTGTGACCCCCCTCACCTTGAGTTTCCCTGCCTGGCATGTTCATCTCCCCAAGCTTTCACCTCCTTGAAGTCTTTGTTCTGTGAAATCTGCTTTTATTTATTGAAGATTTCCTTGACTACATAAAAATGCAATCTATCCTGAATTTCTTAGTCCTTTTCCCTACCTTGTATCCTCTAAGTCATTGATCACTCTGACATTGTGCATTTCATTTGTCTTTTTCACCTCTATGAGGGCAGGGGCTGACTTCTGTCTTTTCCACCACGGTATCATCAGCATCCATAAAAGCGTCTTATGCATAGTAGGCATACAGCATGTTTGTTAAATAGATGAATGGATGACTAGAGGAAAGTACACCCAGAACAACAATTTTCCAGTGAAGCAGAACTGCGGAGGAAACAGATAATGTCATAAGCTAAAAGGTATTGGCGCATGAGGGAGATTCAGTAACTGAATAAAGAGACACATTTTATCTAAGACAAGCAAATAAATCATGATTTCTCAACTTAAAATTTGGTAGATAAATTGAGAGGGAAATTAGTGAGATCAGAACTGGAGGCCTAGAAGTTCAAATGGAAGAAATAATGTGAATGCCACAGCAAAAATAAAAAGAACTGGAAACCCTGAGGGAAAATATAACAGATTTGGTTGACATATTTGTATTTCCCAACAAACAAATGATAGGATTTCAGAGGAAGAAAAAAAACACAACAGATGGAAGGGAGGTAAACAAAAGATTAAAAATATTTGCCTGATCTGAAAATAACATTGACTCTGCAGTTTAAAGGAGCTCACAAAGTTAAACATAAAATCATATGCAATCTCCTGGAAATATTCCTGAACCCTGGGAATAATAAGAATATTTTCTAATCTTCTGGGCATAAAGAACAAATTACTCTGAAAATAAGAGAGAATCAGGCTGGTATCAGACTTTTCATCTTCAACCTGGAAGCTAGAAAACATGAGGTGCCCCAGGGAAAAGTGCTGGTAATCATCTCTCAGGATAAAAGAAGTCTTTAAATATGTAGATGGTTGTCTCATCTAAGAAAAAGACTACAGGGAAAGCACTATTCAGACAACAAATAAATACAAGAGACACTAATACAGGGTAAGATGAAGAGGCAAGTGATGGTCAGTGAAGCCTGCAGTACCTATATATTTAAATTTACAGACACACTTTGGAGATATTGCAAGTTTGGTTCCACACCACTGCAAAAAAGCAAATATCCCAATAGCTACAGACACAAGTTTTTTGATTTCCCAGTGCATATGAAAGTTATGCTTATACCATACTGAAGTCTATTAAGTATGCAATAGAATTGTGTCTAAAAAATATACATACCTTAATTTAAAAATACTTTATTGCTTAGAAGTACTAGCCTTAGGCAAGTTGTAATCTTTCATGGTGGTGGTTACTGAAGGTTGGGGTAGCTGTGGAAATTTCTTAAAATTACGAAAATATAAAGTTTGCTACATGAATTGACTATTCCTTTCATGACCAATTTCTTTGTAGCATGTGGTGCTATTTGATAGCATTTTACCCACAGTATAACTTCTTTCAAAACTGGAGTCAATCTTCTGCTACTGCTTTATCAATTACGTTTGTAATATTCTAAATCCTTTGTTGTCATTTCTGCCATCTTCACAGTATCTTTAAGCAAGAGTAGATTCCATCTTAAAAAACTGCTTTCTTTGCTCATCCATAAGAAGAAACTCCTTATCCATTCAAGTTTGATCATGAGATTACAGAATTCAGTCATTATTATCTTTAGGCTCTGTAGAATTCTGATTCTCAAGCTATTTCCACATTTGCTGTTACTTCTTCCACTGAATCTTGAACCCTTTAAAGTCATCCATGAGGGCTGAAGTCAACTTCTTCCAAATTCCTGTATATGTGTGATATTTTGACTTCTTCCCATGAATCACAGATGTTCTTAATGGCATTTAGATTACTGAATTCTTTCCATAAAATGTTTAATTTGCTTTGCTCAGATCCACCAGAAGAATCAGTATTTATGGCACTTAATTATAGCCTAACAAAACATGTTTCTTTTCAGACTTTAAAGCTGAAATTACTCCTTGATCCATGGGCTGCAGAATGGATATTATGTTAGCCCGCATGAAAACAGCATTAATATTGTTGTACATCTCCATCAGAGCTCTTGATTGATTAGGTGCATTGCCAAATGAAAGGAATGGTAGTTGTCATTGCCAATGAAAAATAATTTCCATTTTAAATGAGCGATAGGTTTCAACAGTGGACTTAAAATATTGAATAAACCATTTTGTAAACAGATGTGCTGTCATCCAGGTTTTGTTGTTACATGTATACAGCACAGGCAGAGTAGATTTAGCATAATTCTTAAGGGCCTAAGGATCTTCAAAATGCAAAGAAGAATTGCTTTTAATTTAAAGTCACCAGCTATATTAGCTCCTAACAATAGTCATCCTGTTCTTTGAAGCCCGGCATTGACTTCTCCTCTCCAGCTAT
Source organism: Bubalus bubalis (assembly GCF_019923935.1). Lineage (NCBI taxonomy): Eukaryota > Metazoa > Chordata > Mammalia > Artiodactyla > Bovidae > Bubalus > Bubalus bubalis. The sequence continues at coordinate 53,265,813 of NC_059173.1, read as the reverse complement.
GAAAGTCCTCCCAGTGGCTCAGACAGTAAAGAATTTGCCTGCAATGCAGGAGACCCAGGTTTAATCCCTGGGTTAGGAAGATCCCCTGGAATAGGGCCTGGCAACCCTCTCCAGTATTCTTGCCTGAAAAATCCCATGGACAGAGGAACCTAGTGGGTCCATGGGGTTGCAAAGAGTCAGATACGACTGAGTGACTAACACTTTCAGATGGCATCTTCTTCCATTAGAAGGCTGTTTTGTCTTTGTTGAAAATCTGTTGTTGTGAAGCCACTTTCCTTAATTATCTTAACTTGGTCTTGTGGGCAACTTGCTGCGACTTCTATGTTAGTACTTGCTATTTCACCTTGTACTTTTATGTTATGAAGATGATTTCTTTCCTTAAACCTCATGAAACAACCTCTGCTATCTTCATACTTTTCTTCTGCAATTTCCTCATCTTCTCACTTTTCACAGAACTGACGAGACCTAGGGGCTTCCCTTGTGGCTCAATGGTAAAGGATCTGCCTCAATGTGGGAGACCTGGGTTTTACCCCTGGGTCAGGAAGATTCCCTGGAGAAGGGAATGGCAACCCACCCCAGTATTCTTGTCTGGAGAATTCCACGGGTAGAGGGGCCTGGTGGGCTGCAGTCCACCAGGTCACAAAGAGTTGGACACATATTCACAGGGTCTTCCTTTGGATTAGGCTTTGATTTAAGGGAATGTTGTAACTGGTTGATCATCTATATAGTACACTGTAAAATTTGTTTAATATCAGCAATAATGCTGTTTTGCTTTCTTACCACTTTTGCGTTCACTGACTTAGCACTTTAAATTTCTTTCAAGAACTTTTCCTTTGTATTTACAAGTTGGCTGACTGGCACAAGAGGCCAGGCTTTTGGTCTAAGCTGGCTTTTAACATACCTTCCTCACTAAGCTTAATCGTTTCTGGCTGTTGATTTAGAGCAAGAGATGGTGACTCTTCCTTTCACTTAATCACTTAGAGGCCATTATAGAGTTATTAATTGGCCTAATTTCAATACTCTGTAGCAGGGAATAGGGAGGCCTGAAGAGAGAGGGAGAGAAATGAGGGAGCAGCTAGGCAATGGAGCAGGCAGAACACACACAACATTTATCAATTAAGTTCACTGTCTTACATGACTACAATAGTAACATAAAAAAATCACTGATCACAGGTCATCATAAAAAATATAGTAATAATGAAAAGTTTGAAATATTGTGAGAATCACCAGACTGTGACAGAGAGAAACAAAATGAATAACTGCTTTTGAAAAAATGGCACTGATAGACTTACTCAGTGCAGAGTTGCTGCAAACTTTTAATTGGTAAAAAGCACAGTATCTGTGAAGCACAGGAAGACAAAGCTCAATAAAATGGGTTATGCCTGTTGTATGAGAGAATACCCAAAAATTATAAAATAAAAATTGTTGAAATAAAAGAGCTATTTCAATGGAGAAGGAAAGGGCAACCCACTCCAGTATTCTTACCTGGGAAATCCCATGGATAGAGCTTGGCAGGCTCCAGTCCACAGGGTTGCAAGAGTCAGACATGACTTAATGATTAAACCACCACCACCAGCATGTTTCAGTGAAATTAATAATAGTCCAAAATCACAGGACTAAATTAGGCCAAGCTTAGGAATTTGTTATGTATGATGAAAGAGGTGAAATAAAATCAATCTAAAATCATTTGGTTTGGAGAGTAGAGTAGGCAAAGTATTCTGAAGGTCTAACCTAATTGAGTTAGGCAGAAAGCAACTGGAACATAGAACATCTTATTGGTGAACATAATTGGCATATTGTGAGTTTCAGGAATGAAATTTGCACTAGTGGAAGTAAAGAGTTCAGTAAAATGTCCTTATAAAAAGAAAAACTGTCAATGAATACCAATATCGTTTGGCTCAGTTCAGATGCTCAGTCGCATCTGACTCTCTGCAAACCCATGGACTGCAGCACTTCAGCCTCCCTGTCCATCACCAACTCCTGGAGTTTATGCAAACTCATGTCCATTGAGTTGGTGATACCATCCAACCATCTCATCCTCTGTTGTCCCCCTCTCCTCCCGCCTTAAATCTTTCCCAGAATCAGGGTCTTTTCAAATGAGTCAGTTCTTTGCATCAGGTGGCCAAAGTACTGGAGTTTCAGCTTCAGCACCAGTCCTTCTAATGAATATACAGGACTAATTTCCTTTAGGATGGACTGGTTGGATCTCCTTGCAGTCCAAGGGACTCTCAAGAGTCTTCTCCAACACCATAGTTAAAAACATCAATTCTTTGGCATTCAGCTTCCTTTATAGTCCAACTCTCACATCCATACATGAAAGTGAAAGTGAAGTCACTCAGTCGTGTCCAACTCTTTGTGACCCCATGGACTGTAGCCTACCAGGCTCTTCCCTTCATGGGATTCTCCAGGCAAGAATACTGGAGTGGGTTGCCATTTCCTTCTCCAGGGGATCTTCCTGACACAGGGATTGAACCTTGGTCTCCCGCATTGCGGGCAGATGCTTTAACCTCTGAGTCACCAAGGAAGCAATGACTACCAGAAAAGCCATAGCTTTGACTAGATGGACCTTTGTTTGCAAAATAATGTCTCTGCTTTTTAATATGCTGTCTAGGTTGGTCATAACTTTCCTTCCAAGGAGCAAGCATCTTTTAATTTCATGGCTGCAGTCACCATCTGCAGTGATTTTGGAGCCCCCGAAAATAAAAAATCTGTCACTGTTTCCCCATTTATTTGCCATGAAGTGATGGGACCAGGTGCCATGATCTTAGTTTTCTGAATGTTGAGTTTTAAGCCAACTTTTTCATTCTCCTCTTTGACTTTCATCAAGAAGCTTTTTAGTTCTTCTTTGCTTTCTGCCATAAGGGTGGTGTCATCTGCATATCTGAGGTTATTGATATTTCTCCTGGCAGTCTTGATTCCAGCTTGTGCTTCATCCAGCCCAGCGTTTCTCATGATGTGCTCTGCATAGAAGTTAAATAAACAGGGTGACAATGTACATCCTTGACATACTCTTTTCCCGATTTGGAACTAGTCTGTTGTTCCATGTCTGGTTCTAACTGTTGCTTCTTGACCTGCATATAGATTTCTCAAGAGGCAGGTCAGGTGGTCTGGTATTCCCATCTCTTTCCGAATTTTCCACAGTTTATTGTGATCCACACAGTCAAAGGCTTTGGCGTAGTCAATAAAGCAGAAGTAGATGTTTTTCTGGAACTTTCTTGCTTTTTCGATGATCCAGCGGATGTTGGCAATTCGATCTCTGGTTCCTCTGCCTTTTCTAAATTGTTGAACTAGCCCATAGTCAAAGAAAGGGAACATCAAAATTATATGAATGCTAAATATTACAGGAAAAATAAAACCTAGGAAATTAAATGTACATAGACTGCCAAAGATAGTTGCAGCAGGTTGAAAAACAAAATCTAAAAGTGAATGATTAATAAGAACCACTTAAAGCAGAATGATGGAAAAGATGTTTTGTCAGGAAGCATTTAACAGGAGGCTTCCTATGTGCTGTTCTGGATCTGTCAGGAATTCTCTGTTCCTTATTAATTCCTGAATACTCAGGAATTAAGAGGAGAGGCAAGCCTTTCCCGGGACTGAGGAATCCAGGCATTTCCTTCATTAGTATTTCTATATGGTGATAAGTACCCTTTTCCTTCTTGTGAACCATACGGTAAAACTGAATGTTTATAACTCTCTCTCTCTTTAATATGGATCGCCTATGTTTTGTAAGTCTGGAATTTTAATCTTTATCTTTGCTGAGAATAACTACCTTGTAAGACAGTATATATGCCCACACCATGTTGATTAAAACACCTTTGCTCCATCAGAGCTCTGGGTCCCCATGTCTTTCTTTCTCTTTCTTTCTCTCTCTCTCTCAGGCTATTTCTTTGGAGTGCAGAGGCCCTCTGGGTTCACTTTCCTGCCCGGGCTTCTAAGACCCTCTCGAGAAGGCGTTCTGCACCTTCACCCTATCGAGAGGGTGCCTGAGGCCTCCGTGAACAGAGCAAGCCCCATGCAGGGGCTATATTGGCTTTCTGTGTAAACCAAGGAATGTCAGCCTCTTTCTCAGCTTTAGTTTCTTATGGTCGACTCCAGACCACCAGGTTCCGGTCCATTAAAGGACCTCAACAATGTTTGAAATACCAATTTGGTTAAGAAAAAAGCACACAGAAAACACTAAAGCCAATGTTAATATTAGACCATAATTAGTCAAACTAAAGTTAAAAACACTAAACAAGATCAAAAGCATTAACAGAATAAATAGGGATATTATGCAATTATGGAAGGTAAAATTTATGAGTCAATTATAAACATGTATGAACTCTAAAATAAATGAAGAAGTGCACCAGCCCCAAGCATCCCCAGAGGGATGGTACGGGGAGGGAGGTGGGAGGGGGCTTCAGGATGGGGAACACATGTACACCCGTGGTGGGTTCATGTTGATGTATGGCAAAACCAATACAATACTGTAAAATAATTAGCCTCCAATTAAAATAAATTTATATTAAAAAAAAATAAATGAAGCAAAAACTGTTAGAAATACAAGGAGATTCTGATAAATATACAAATATAATGGGAAATTTCCATATATGATATCCAAATGGTTTGAATCTAGCAGGCCCAAAGTAAGCAAGAAAATAGAAATAATATGTATAACCAATAAATTTGATGTTACCTTTTCCCCTATCTCTCTGTATTAGAGAGCTAGGGCTGTGATAACAAAATACCATTAGTTGGCTGAAAACAACAGAATTTAATTTTCTCATAGTTCTGAAGGCTGGGAGTCCAAGATTAACATGCCAGTAGGTTTACTTTTTCCAAAGGCCTCTCCCCTTGTTGGGCTTCCCTGGTAGCTCAGTTGGTAAAGAATCAGCCTGCAATGCAGGAGACCCTGGTTCAATCCCTGGGTTGGGAAGATTCTCTGGAGAAGGGATAGGCTATACACTCTAGTATTCTTGGGCTTCCCTGGTGGCTCAGCTGGTAAAGAATCCACCTGCAATGCGGGAGACCTGGGTTCAATCCCTGGGTTGGGAAGATCCCTTGGAGAAGGGAAAGGCTACCCACTCCAGTATTCTGGTCTGTATAGTCCATGGGATTGCAGGGAGTCGGACACGACTGAGCAGCTATCACTTTCTTCCCTTGTTGCAGACAACTGCTTTCTTGCTGTATCCTCAGGTGGACTCTCCTTTGTTCATATGTGCTCCTGGTATCTCTTCTATTCTTATATGGATATATGGGCACTGGTTCTATTGGATTAGGTTCCCATCCTTATGACCTCATTAAACCTTAGCTATCTCTCCAAATACAGTCACACTGGGGGTTAGGGCTTAAACGTATGGATTTTTTTGTTTGTTTGCCAGGGGCACAAAATTCTGTTCATTACACTTTCATACTTTACGTCTACATATGGAATATCTACACTTTTATTTTCATGGAACATTTATAAAAAATGATTTTGTACTTCACCACCACACACAGACACACGAACACACACAAAACCTTTAACAAATTTAAAAGCAAAAAACATGAAGGGTCAAAATGTTAATGATAATTCAACTAAAAAAAAGGTAACCCAAAGTATCAAGTACTTGAAAATTAAGGTATACTCCCACAATTAACTCTGAAATCACAAAAGAAATTCAAACTGATACTATAAACTGTCTTGAAATAAAAATATTGCTTCATATAGAAATCTGTATTTATAAAGTTTTATTAAGAGGAAAACATGACACTGATTGCTATAATTATTGAAGAACATTAAAAATAAAGGAATTTGATACTTTAGAAATTAGAAAAAGAATAAAATTAACCAAAAGATATTGAGAAGAAACAAATAAATATACAAGCTGAAATTAATGTAGAAACAACAGTGAAAGGAAGTGGAGAGTAAAATAAATCCAAGGGCTTCTTCTTTAGAAAGAATAACAATTTAAATGAAACCCTCCACAAATCTGAAAAGGAAGAGAGACAATATGAAGAGGATAAAACACAAATGAAGTAGGGATTTAAAATTAAAAATAATACTTAATGATACTCTTTGGTAATAAGCTTGAAAATCTAAACAAAGTGGATGCTTTTGATATAAAGATATGTTATGCTGAGAAAAAAAAAATGTTTGGACACACGAAGAGACTGGAGGGCTATTAAAGATCTCATCTTAAAACCCTGGTCCATATGATTTCACAGCTGAGTTTTCAGCCAGCCTTTAAAGAACAGATGATTACAGTGTTATTTTACGATTCCAGACCTCAGAATCAGAAAGTTCCTCAATTAATTTTATGTAAACTGATTGACATTAATAGAAAAACCTCATCAATACAATACAAAAATAACCCTCCAACTAAAGACTATTATCACTGAATATAGATGCAAATATTTAAATATAATAAACAAATTCAATTCAATAGTACATTAAAAAATATACCCTCTGACCAATTAGGATTTATTCCAGTTTAAGTAGTCAGATATCAGGAAATCTATCAACACAATGACATCACAGAATGTAAATTCCAGCAGATGTTAAGCTGCATGAGAGAAAGAATTTTGGATGTTTTTTTCACTGCTGTATCTCCAGTATCCAAAACAACACCTGTTATATAGTGTCTGCTCAATGAATATCTGTTGATTGAATGGATTATGTAAATTAAATCAAAGGAGAAAGAATATATAATCATACTCAATGGTATCTATGGTAAATATTCAAAACCAACTCTCAAAAAAGAAAAAGAAAAAGCCCTGCTTTGTTGAATTTGCTGATTTCCATGGTGCAAATACTTCCCTTATGGCCCTTCAACAACAGTTCAACTATTAGTTGACATGATAGCACTGAATGGAGTTGAGAAAGTATTTGCATGATTGGGTCTCCCCCAGCCAGGGTGAACTGGCTCGGACATACACTGGTGATATGGATGGATGCTGAAAAGGCATTTGGAAAGTCAGCAATCGCCCTTAACCAAGTAAGGGAGAGTTATTACTTAAATGGGGTAAATTATATTTTCTGAAACTTGCAAATAAATACAATTTAAAATATGGAATCACTTAAACTATTTTAACTTTTAATAAAATCAAGAGCTAACAAAAATTGTTACCTTATTATAAAACAGTGTTGGACAGACTTGCAAATGTAGAAAAATAACAATGCTAAGAAAATGAGTATAAAGTGGGAAAGAAAAGACATCTCCATGGGCGAACAATTTATCTAGGGAAATCAAGGTGCTCTCTTAGAGCAGATAAAAACTGAAACAAAGTAGAAACTGTACAATAATTACAAGATGAAATAAAGCAAAACCAAACCAAAACTACTAGAATTAATAAGAGAATTTGGAGTGATTGGATATAAAATGAAAAATCAGTACTTTTTCTCTATTAGTACTGCATAACTAGAAATAGAAATGGCAAAAGTAGCCCATTAGTAAAGACCTTATTTTCCATTATTGTCTATATTCACACTCCGGAAATAGTGGTGTTGTAACTTGAACTAGTCAAAAGGAAATGTATGAAAGATGATGTGGAGGTCAAGGGTATGTGACTAGGGTGAGGGAGACAAGCATGACATATGGCATAAGAATGTTCATGGCATTCATTACTTAGCAATATAAAAAAATTTGAATTTTAATGTTTGTTTTAAGGTCAAAGCAGGAGTAATTTATTTGTCTTTCCTGCTATTGCCAAATATTATGTTTACACCTATTTTTTCATACACAGACTCTTTTTTTTAATAGTTGTTATGGCCCCTTAAAGGGCCATGAGTAGCATGGGGACGTCAAAGGCTGGCTTAAGAGAGTTTGTTGCCCTCATGATAGCTGGTGCACTAAGCCAATAAAATAAATCATGATCCAGGCTTGTCTTGAAGGGAGCATTCACCAAGATGCCCCAGATGTTAACATTTCAATATCTTTTCTGACATTCTCTTCTTCTACTTTGTCTCATCATTATTGTTCAGTTGTTAAGTCCTGTCTGACTCTTTGTGACCTCATGGACTGCAGCACGCCAGGCTTCCCTGTCTTTAACTATCTCCCTGAGTTTGTTCAAACTTATGTCCATTGAATGAGTGATGCCATGCAACTATCTCATCCTCTGTCTCCCCCTTCTCCTCCTGCCCTCAGTCTTTCCCAGCATCAGGGTCTTTTCCAATAAGTCAGCTCTTCACATCAGGTGGCCAAAGTATTGGAGCTTCAGCTTCAGTACCAGTCCTTCCAATGAATATTCAGGACTGATTTCCTTTAGGATTGACTGATTTGATTCCCTTGTTGTTCAAGGGACTCTCAAGAATCTTCTCCAGCACCACAGTTTGAAAGCATTAATTCTTTGGGCCTCAGCCTTCTTTATGGTCCAACTCTCACATCCATACATGACTACTGGAAAAACCATAGCTTTGACTATATGGACCTTTGTCGGCAAAGTGATGTCTCTGCTTTTTAATACACTGTCTAGGTTTGTCATACGTATTCTTTCAAGTAGCAAGCGTCTTTTAATTTTGTGGCTGCAGTCACCATCTGCAGTGCTTTGGAGCCCAAGAAAATGAAATCTGACATTGTTTCCACTGTTTCCCCATCTATTTGCCTTGAAGTGATAGGACTGGATGCCATGATCTTCATTTTTTGAATGTTGAGTTTTAAGCCAGTTTTTTCACTCTCCTCTTTCACCTTCATCCAGAGGCTCTTTAGTTCCTCTTCACTTTCTGCATAAGGGTGGTTTCTATCACCTGCATATCTGAGGTGGTTGATATTTCTCCTGGCAATCTAGATTCCAGCTTGTGCTTCATTCAGTCCGGCATTTCATGTGTCTAGATGTAAGTTGGAGAAGGAAATGGCAACCCACTCCAGTGTTCTTGCCTGGAGAATCCCAGGGACGGGGGAGCCTGGTGGGCTGCCATCTATGGGGTCACACAGAGTCGGACACGACTGAAGCGACTTAGCAGCAGCAGCAGCAGCAGCAGATGTAAGTTAAATCAGCAGGGTGACAATATACAGCCTTGACATACTTGTTTCCCAACTTTGAACCAGTTCATTGTTCTATGTAAGGTTCTAAATGTTGCTTCTTGGCCTGCATACAGGTTTCTCAGGAGGCAAGTAATGTGGTCTGGTATTCCCATCTCTTTAAGAATATTCCACAGTTTGTTGCTTCAGCATAGTCAGTGAAGCAGAAGTAGATGTTTGTTTTTTGTTTTTTTATTTTTTATTTTGCAATTCTCTTGCTTTTTCTATGACCCACATATGTTGGCAATTTGATCTCTGGTTCCTCTGCCTTTTCTAAATCCAATTTGTACATCTGGAAGTTCTTGGTTCACGTACTGTTGAAGCCTAGCTTGAAGGATTTTGCGCATAATCTTGTTGGCATGTGAAATGAGTGCAATTGTATGGTAATTTGAATATTCTTTGACATTGCCTTTCTTTGGGACTGGAATGAAAACTGACCTTTTCCAGTCCAGTGGCCACTGCCAAGTTTTCCAAATTTGCTGTCATAATGTCTGCAGCACTTTATCAGCATCATCTTTGAGGATTTGAAATAACTCAACTGGAATTCCATCACCTGCACTAGCTTTGTTCGTAGTAATGCTTCTTAAGGCCCGCTTGACTTTACACTCCAGTATGTCTGGCTCTAGGTGAGTGAACACACCATCGTGGTTATTTGGGTCATGAAGAGCTTTTTCATACAGTTCCTCTGTATACTCTTGCCACCTTGTCTAAATCTCTTCTGCTTCTGTTAGATCCTTGCCATTTTTGTCCTTTATTGTGCGCATCTTTGCACATGGGAACATGAAATGTTCCCTTGGTATCTTCAATTTTCTTGAAGAGATCTCTAATAGAAAACATTCTATTGTTTTCCTCTATTTCTTTGCATTGTTCAGTTATGGCTTTCTTTATCTCTCCTTGCTATTCTCTGGAACTCTGCATTCAGTTGGATATGTCTTTCCCCTTCTCCTTGGCCTTTTGCTTCTGTATTTCTCAGCTATTTGTAAGGCCTCCTCAGACAACCACTTTGCCTTCTTGCATTTCTTCTTCTTGGGAATGGTTTCGATCACCGCCACCTGTGCAATGTTATGACTCTCCATCCATAGTTCTTCAGGCACTCTGTACCAAATCTAGTCCCTTGAATTTATTTGTCACCTCCACTGTATAATATAAGGGATTTGATTAAGATCACACTTGAATTGCCTAGTCGTGTTCCCTACTTTCTTCAATTTGAGGCTGAATTTTGCAATAAGGAGCTGATGATCTGAATCACAATCAGCTCCAGGTCTTGTTTTTGCTGCCTGTTTAGAGCTTCTCCATCTTTGGCTGCAGAGAATATAATCAGTCTGATTTTGGTACTGGTCATCTGGTGTTGTCCATGTGTAGAGTCGTCTCTTGTTGGAAGAGAGTGTTTGCTGTTACCAGCGTGTTCTCTTGGCAAAACTCTGTTAGCCTTTGCCCTGCTTCATTTTGTACTCCAAGGACAAACTTGCCTGTTACTCTAGGTATCTCTTGACTTCCTACTTTTGCATTCCAGTCCCCTATAATGAAAAGGACATCTTTTTTGGGTGTTGGTTCTAGGAGGTCTTATAGGTCTTCATAGAACTGTTCAACTTCAGCTTCTTTGGCATTAATGGTTAAGGCATAGACTTGGTTATTCTAATATTGAATGGTTTGCCTTGGAAACAAACTGAGATCATTCTGTCATTTTTAGATTGCAACCAAGTACTGCATTTCAAACTCCTGTTTTTGAGGGCTACTCCCTCCATTCCTTCTAAGGGATTCTTGCCCACATTAGTAGATTTCGTGGCCATCTGAATTAAATTCACCCATTCCAGTCCATTTGAGTTCACTGATTCCTAAAATGTCACTGTTCACTCTTGCCATCTCCTGTTTGGCCACATCGAATTTACCTTGATTCATGGATCTAATATTCCAGGTTCCTATGCAATATTGTTCTTTACAGCATCAGACTTTACTTTCACAACCAGATTCAACCACAACTGGGCATCATTTTCGCTTTGGCTCAGACTCTTCATTCTTTTATAGCTATTTCTCCACTCTTCCCCAGTAGTAATTTGGACACTTATGGACCCGGTGGGCTCATCTTTTTAGTGTCATATCTTTTTGCTTTTTCATACTGTTCATGGGTTCTCAAGGCAAGAATACTGAAGTGGTTTGCCATTCCCTTCTTCATTGGACCACATTTTGTAAGGCCCTAACTAGCAGGAACATGCCCTTCAGCTGCTCAACGTAGCTGGATGATGTGCCTGGTGCCCTGGCTCACCCACTGCTGTCCTCATTGAGTGTTTAAATCTACAGTGGCCACAGGGTGTTGGTCAACGTGTGCCCAGGGTTTGAGGCAAAGGCCCTGCTGGAGTGGCTGGGAAGGGGGTCTGCAGAAGGCTGGAGCCGATGTCGGAGGACACCCAGGAGCAGAGGCCACACCACCTCACAGCTGCTGCTTGCTGCCCTGGAGCCCATCTGCTGCCCAGGAGTCAATGTCCACTGTGGCTTATCAGCTATCCATTATAACTTCCCATATATCCAGGTGTTTGGGGGAACGGGGAGACTCTTCAATGATTATATTGCTAGATCTTTACATTTTTCGATGATCTTTGTCTATATTACCTGATTTCAGATCTCCTGGTAACCTTATAATATATTGTCTCTCATTTGTATATAAAAAGTTCTGCATTTCATAGATTTCCTGTAATAAACAGTGCAAATATTTATCCAGGGAGCCATACAAGTTGTTGGGGGCTGGAATTGGGTGGTACAGGGAAATTATTCTAAAGCACTTGTTTCTGTATTTAGTTGTGTTTTTAATCTCGGGGAAGTATGTATAGAATTTAAATGAGCTTTGGGCACTAAAAGGATTAAGCTTTAGCAGTTTGGAAGATTTCCTTATATAGGATGGTTGATGCAAAGTGAATTTACCTACTGAAATAAATCACCAAGTTCTCAAGACCGATGTTGTAACAGTGTTGGGTAATAGTCAGTGTGAAATAAAGAGGTGATTTTACAGTTAGTGGGCACGCATCATGGATCCTAGACAAATCTTAGTAGTTCTAAATGTGAGTGTCATGAAGTGTATCTTCATGGAAGAAAAGATTTGGAAATGTTGTTGTATAAGACTTTACCAGTATGCCTTTGTGCAGAGAATATCAATTGTGGAGAGAAAGGAATATATGGCTCTGAGAATGCTCTTGGCTCCTGGCTGTATCCTATGCTGCTCTAGTTTTTATGACTTTAGGTATTTGGCTTAGTTTTTACTTGACATGCCTTTAAAAGCACCCTTCATAATTAAAAACATCTTAACATATGTGCAGGAAATATTACAATAAAAATAATATAAAAAATGGAAAGCATGTCTGGACTGATGGGAATGTAGCCTAATGCTGTATTCTGGTGAGCTATCTGGTGGTAGTTAGAACATTTGCACACTACTCCTTGGTGTAGGTCATGAAAAGTCCCACCTAGGTCCATTGGTTGGTTGATCATACAACCTGGTTTTCCTGAGCAAGTCTGGTAATCATAACCCCCATTCACTCTCAGAAGGGACCTGGTTTGGACAATATGGTCATCTGACCCATAAGAATATGTGTATGAGAATACTCATTGCTGTGGTAGAGAGGGTTCTTCATGGGGAGAGAAATAACATACAAACTCTAAGCAGGAGTCAGAATATAAAGAAATAGATGCTCTCAACATAGGTTAAACTTAAAAAACATGTTGCTGAGTCAAAAAGCAAATAGCCAACAAATATACCACTTTATAAAATACAAAAGAGAACAACATGAGCACTTGTAAACAGATACACGTCCAACACGTTACAACCATTGGCTTAGGGGAGAGAGGAATGTGAGTGGACTTATAGAATTAAAAGGGAGTGAAATAAAACAAGGCAATGCCTTGTATGGACCAGTGTTAATAATATGCTGTGAACTGAACTGGATGATTAAGACAACATTCTGTACCTGATGTTCCAAAAAAGTATCCTGTAGTCTATAATTATATTATACATGATACAAATATAAAGAATGTATCTTTAAAAATATCTTTTACAAGCTGAAATAAAACAGTATGTGTAAGTAATCCTGGTATGAGCAATTGGACTTAACATGAATATTAATGAAACTTTGCCAAAATAGAGGCTTCTGTTTTAAGACTCTTAATTTGAGAATTTGTAAAGCTATGGATAGGGGCTGGGAGTGCGGGTGGCTGAAGGAATTAGATAACTTCTGGATAGAAAAACTCAGTTTTTCATCCACCCTCACAGCCAGCCTCTGAACAGCAGTAATTTTCCACAACCTGTGTAATTATAAATGTAGTCTTTCATTTTCAGTACTCGGGCATCTCACTCCTAAGTTCTTTTAAGAAAATAAACGCCTTAAGTTTGAATGTCTCCTCTGGAGCCGTAATGATACACATGGAGGAGTTCACAAAGAAAGAGAAACGGTATTGATCTTCTCTGTGGACTTTCTGGGACTCGCCAGCAGGAGGTCCTGGCTGATGATTCTAGTTGTATTCAGGAATGACCTAGGCTTGACAATTGCCACCCACAATGGTTGATGAAACTTAATAGGGGGGCATCCCCCCAGCCCTGTGTCCATCTGGTTCTGAATGCTTGGCAGGAGAATGTGGCTTTTTTGACAAAGAAAGCCCAGTCTTCACTACAAAGAATAGATGTCCCTGAACTTCCAACTGGAAACTGGAACAAATTCTCAATTTTCATTGACTCAAGCATGCATGTTACTAGAAAAATGGTCCCTTTTATGCTATCAATAATTTTTCTTCAGGAGAAAATTTGAGATGTCATGGGTTTGCTACAGGAGACCTACTATTTTTTTTGTTTGTTTGTTTTTTTAAACATAAGGAAATAACCTAATTATTTAGTAACTTGGGTAGTCAGGTGGTAGGGGTGACTGTTTGGGCTAAAGCAACCTGGGATTCATCCTAGACTGTGTTGTTGCTCTAATGTCTGGAAACTTCAAGGTAGGATGGAAAGAATACATATTTTGGAATCAAACTGACTTGGAATTTTACTAAGATTTTGCTACTTTCCATTTGTGTAAGTCTGGGACAAGTCATTTGAGCTCTGAACTTCAGCATTCTCTTTAATAAAATGGAATAATTATATAATCTTACAAATGAGAGTTTTGTTTTTCTAAACTAACATTAAATCTAAATGTGCTAATAATTACTGACCTTTAATTGCTACTTATTTATTTGTTGGAAGTAGAGTTGATTTACAGTTGGCACTTTTAAAGATTGAAATGTGGCAGATTTTGTTTGATTTTTAAGCAAGAATTTAACATTCAGAAACTTCTTAGAATTAATGTTAGTCAGATATTCTTGATATTAAGACAAAATTCAGACTAAGTAATACATATGCATACAGAAGAGTTGATCATATTACTGCCATTTTGGAGTGAGGAAAACCACCGGATTTCAGACTTCTCATCAAATAGCAAGACAGACATTAGTATACTGAAGGTTTGATTTAAAGAACTTTGGCAAATTATACAATGAATGGCAACATCTACTGAACACTGTGTGCCAGGCAGTATATAAATGATTTATACTGTGTTATCTCATGTGGTTCTTGTAAGAACCCTCATATAGTATAAGTATCACAGTGTTCACTTTATGAAGGAGGATACTGAGGCATAGAGAAGTAAGATTGTGCAGCGTGTAGGCTGCTGAGTCAGACATCAGTCCAAATCCTGTCTCCAACCCCTGTGCTCTTAATTCTAATGACTGTCTCTAAACCGAATCCAATAATAAAAATGATTCTTAAAGGTGTAAATTAGCCAGAAAAAAACCCCCAAATTTAGAAAGTTTCTTTAAAAATAAAAGCATTTTTGAAAATTAAATAATTTATTAGGTATGTATCATTATGACATATAACTTAAGTTTAACATTAGTCAACCCATTTAGAGCTGAGTTACGTGTTTACATTTAGACTGTTTTTGAAAAAACATGCCTAGGGTCAAAAAGGTATTAGAGGGACTTCCTTGGTGGTCCTGTGGCTAAGACTCCGTTCTCCCAATGCAGGGGGCCTGGGTTCAATTCCTGTTAGGGAACTAGATCCCATGTGCCACAACTAAGACCCAGTGCATGCCAAATAAACAATAAATAAATTTTTTAAAATATTAGAAATTCATACTATAGAGATCAAACTGTGAGTTAAACCAAATAGTGCATTATCTTTCAATGACATAAGCAATTTGAAATAATGCAGTGAATATTTTATTTTTCATTACATTTATCTCTGGTGTCTAAATGATGAGAGTTTCTGAAATAAAATTTGTGTCCAAATTAATGGTGACTCACCTCTCTTCCAGGGTTCCCCTAAATTTTGCTTGATTTTTGATGATGACTATAGTGAAATTAATGATATTCCTAGTATTCTAAAATGTGCTACAAATAATCTTATATTAATTATGATTTAAATATTCAGATTATTTAAATTTAAACTAAATTTAAATATTTAGGTTAGCAGAGTAAAATTTATTTACTTTGTAAATAAATTAACTCATACTCTGGATTATCTCTATAAATTCATGTGACTTGTATTCTAATATGCTCTTCTGAGTAGAAGAGGAATAAGTGGAGTTATAAATAGCCACCAAAGTGACTGAGTGTACTGAGCTGAAAATTATTGGAAGACTCCTTCAATTGTTTACTTATGTGTGAGCAAAGGGGTAAAAAATGTTGACTGTCTTTGTTTTAAAGGACTAGTGTTTATAAAACTATTGTGTGTGTGTATGTGTGCACACACACACATGCACGTAGGTACATCTATGTATATATCTGTGTCTGTTTGTATGTGTGTCTGAATGGATTCTTAGGTATCTGAGTTATGTAGAAGACATTTTAAATTTCATGTTTTATTTGGATTATAACCAAAAATTAGGATAAACTGTGGACAAACAGCATTTCACATGGTTTTGGTGCTCGTGTATATATATTTATGGTTGTTTCATACCATGTAAAGGTTAAACAGTGTCTTAGCTCACTGTGCAAATGGAGATTGTTCATAGTTCAAATACAGAAAAGCTGGACAAATATTATAATGTGGCATATTTCTTTAGAGGTATGCAAAATTCAAAAGTATCTGTACCATAGAAGTTAGTGATATATTATGATTTGGGATGAATATATTCCTGAGTCCCACCTTTGTTCACACCATTTTACAGTAGTTTATTAGAAGTTAAGTGTAATTGTGTGTGTGTTTGTGTATGTGTGTAACTTTCTTCTGGTTCCTGCTATAATTGAATTCGATGCCAATTTCAATTCAGATTTTAATAATGCCACAAGTCTAATCTTATAATCAAGGAAACAAGATAGCTTTATAGGAATATCAAGAGAAATCTTTTGCCTTATTTGCTGATTTGTAGAAATGTGCAATCTGATTATTCTGAAATGGGACACAAAATTTGAGGTTATTAATAACCTCTTTGGAAAAATAACTATTTAAAAGTCATTTTCCACATTATTGTCATTGAAGTTAAACTGTAGTTACAATAAATGAGAACTAGACCTGAAATTTATCTTTCTCATTAAATTTGCTATTCAGATTCAACAAAACAATGTCATTTATCATTTGGAATTAATGTAATTTTTATATTATATAAGAACAGTAAGTATATGTTTATACATTTTATTCATATTTAAGTTTTAGTGATGTCCATTGACTTTGGAATAAAATAAATTTAAGTTCATGTTGTGAGTCTGTGAGAACCTTTTCCTTTGAAAGAAACATTTACTAACTGAAGAATATGCCCATTCAAATATTTTATTATTATTCAAACAATAAATATGTAAGCATTCTTAGCTGAAGAACTTAGCCATATAATTATATAAGTCATTCAAATGCATTTGTATAAAATATCCTGGGGGACGATGTTTGCAGAAGTGTATTTTTAGCGTTTCACTAAACATCTGCATCCTATATTCATGCATGTATTAGCGTTTATTTGTGTATGGGGAGCTAAGAAACTTGTACATTTTTGAGAATTTTACCTAGCAAAAATCTGAAAGCAATCATAGTGTAAAATCCATATTGCCTATAAGTCTCCATAGCATTTTAGTTGGAGTTTTATCCCAATATCATTTTCTCTGATGAGGGCTGCTCATGATCTGCTGTTTCCTAAAAAGGAGCTCTTGGAACCCATTTCCAGTCATGCTGTGATTTTTTTCGTTTTAAATCTAGACTACCTTTTGACTTCTATAAAGGCATGAGAGGAGAGTGATGGACATAGGGATTCAGTGGTGATTATACATAATTCTTTGCTTAATCTGCTTTGCAACTTTAAACTACTCTGCAGCTTTGAGGTATTGTCTCCTATAGGTATATATCTAATCTGGGGATAAAAATTGAGAAATAAATGAGGTAAAAATAAAGCATTGTTCAATATCGCTTTTTTCTTTTCTTTTTTTACTGCCTTAGAGTTGGGAATGATTGCTTTCTACATTGGCATTTGGGAGAAAAAATTTGGCTATTATGGTTTTTCTTGTTATTTTTATTAAGCCAATGAAAAAGGATGGTAGCAGTTCAGCCACTGGGGTGTTGGAACAGAAAATTGAGGGGCCCCCAAGGACCTTGATACCCATTTTTGAAGTTCAATTCCAGTCACTAAGATTAGAGCAGCCCTTCCAAAATGAGGGTCACAAATGCATTTGTGATTTAGACTATTTGTCTGGATGCTGTCAGGGAAACAGTTGGCTATTATTGAACAGAACGGCTGACTTTCTCTTTGTACCATTTTTTTTTCTTTTGTTTTGGTTGTCTCTGAATGGTAAAGTCTGACAGACAGCAAGTTAAAAAAAATACTAGTTATGTGGAAGAGAGGAATATGGAAACAGGGAAAAGAAAAAGAGATGAAGAAGGAGAAAGAGGCAGCTTTTCACTTTCATATGGCGTTGATTTTAGTCTTGAGTGACATAGTTTAATTAAAAATATATTTATTGAGCATGTACTATGTAATAGGCATTATTAATTGGTGGGAGGGTTGCAAGTTACACAAAACGAAGATCTGTGTCATCAAGGAGCTCATTCTCAGTGTGGGAGGCTGAAGAGAGCAGTGTAATCACCATTTTCCTCGAGTTTGCCTCATCTGCAGCCTCTCCAAGGGTTAGCCCTCACTGTGCCCCTGGTCCCCCTCCCTGGTCATAGCTGGTTGGTGGGGAATAGACACAGAGCCCAGAGGAAGCCAATCCATACTGACTAAGCAGTGACTCAAGATTCATTGGGCCAAATCTTGAATGAGTGTGCCTATTAGAATCTCTCCAATCTATCAGCAAAGCTTTCCAGTTTCTCTCAAAAAGTTATATGTCAAATCTGCTCACTTCCCCGGAGAAGGCAATGGCACCCCACTCTAGTACTCTTGCCTGGAAAATCCCATGGACAGAGGAGCCTGGTGGGCTGCGGTCCATGGGGTCACTAAGAGTAGGACACGACTGAGCAACTTGACTTTCACTTTTCACTGTCATGCATTGGAGAAGGAAATGGCAACCCACTTCAGTGTTCTTGCCTAGAGAATCCCAGGGAAGGCAGAGCCTGGTGGGCTGCCGTCTATGGGGTCTCACAGAGTTGGACATGACTGAAGCGACTTAGCAGCAGCAGCAGCAGCAGCAGCAGCTCACTTCCCTCTGTTTCAATCCTACCTTGTGGTAGAATATTACCATAGCCTCCCACCTGGTTTCTCCATTTGCAGCTTCTTACCTGTTAGGTCCATTCTCCAGTTAGACCTAGTGCTCAGTCGCTTAGTCATGACTAACTCTTTGCAGCCCCATAGACTGTAGCCCGCCAGGCTCCTCTGCCCATGGAATTTTCTAGGCAAGAATACTGGAGTAGGTTGCTATTTCTTACTCCAGGGGAATCTTCCCGATTCAGGGATTGAACCCATGTCTCTTGGGTCTCCTGCATTGGTAGGCTGATTCTTTATTACACCACCTGGGAAGCCCAGTTAGACCGAGTATGCTTTAAAAGCAGTATCAGATCAGGTCATTCTTTTACTTAAAGACTCTCAGTTGGTTTCCCTTTGTGCTGAGAACAACTCCACACTTTGACCCCTCCCATGTTCAGCCCCCAGGTTTCTTCCTCCTCACTCTCTTGTCCCTTCTCTATACTCCAGCCACTCTGGCCTTGTTTCAAGTCCTCCAATATGGTAAGGGGATTTCTACATCCCAGCCTCTGCACACAATGCCCCTCTTTGTGGGTCACTCTTCTGTTCACCCTTCACATACTGCCTCCCCTGAATATTTTCAGAATCAGCTTAAATTTTACCTTTAGCAGATGACTTTCCACAGTATACCAGCTACGGTAGGTTCCACTTCTGACTCTTACTGCAACCTGGAATTTTCTTCCCAACACTTACACACAAACACATACACGCACGCGCACGCACACACACACACACACACACACACACACACACACACATTCTTACTTAGGTACTTTCTGATGGTCTCACTAGATTGCAAGGAGCATTGTTGTCTACTGTAGATCCTGTACCTTACATAGTACTTAGATTTGCATAAGAAAAATAATGAACACATTCAGTGAATAAGCAAACTTAAGACATAGGAATTGTCTGTCAGTGGGGAATCTGAAAGTTAAGTATCTTGGGTCCTGAGTAAGCTTAGAAATGTCATGTGGAGGTTGACTATGGCAGTTTGTTTTGGAGTCAAAGATATCTGGGTTCATACTGTAGCTCCACCTCTTACTAGCAGTGTTACCTTAGGCAAATTAACCTCTGAATTCTCTTTCTTAATATGTGACGCAGAGGTAATATCTTTTTATAAGATTCTTGTAAGGATATATAATCATGTGTTCAAGGTAATTGGCATGAATAACAACAACATTTATTTAATACTTCTTCATGCCAAGCCCTAGGCTAAGAACTTTACAGAGCCACCTCACTCGCTCTCATCAGTCCTGCAAGATACAATCCATCGTTCTCATTTTATGTATGAGGAGCTTGGAAAAGGATAAATTTAAGGTCACATAGCCAGTAAGTGGCAGGATTGGGATGAACTCAGAACTTTTAATTACAAAATCTAATCTTACAAGCTCTAAGCCAATACTTCCAAATAGAAGTAAGTAGCTATTGTTTTTGAAGTTAGTGTAGCATTTATTATGTAAGTGGATAAAAGTAATCTCTAAAAGATCAAGGTAACACGTGACTCCTAAAAGAGAAACTGTTGCCTTTGTTTTGGTTTCTTCGTCTAGCCATGAGGTCCAATTGAACTCTGTACCTCTCCTGCCAATGTTTGTCAGATTGTTCTACTATCTGTAGCTTTTGGTGAACTACTGTCTTGCTTGTTGCGTCTTCTCTGGGTCATGGTGGATTGTTTTTTCTTGAGGTTTATGATTTTTTACTGTAAAATTGTCTTCTATGGGTATTGTTTCATTTTGGGACCTTTCCATGGGCATTGAGCTGTGGAAGGGTCCTCACCAAACAGATTTCCATTTGCTTCTGCTTGGAGTCTATTAAGCAAGGTAGACCGTTTTTTAGTTTGAGGTCTTTTTATAACAGAGGTAATGCCTGGGCTTCTGGTTTTGACTTCTGATTGAGATCTTTCTGCCCACCTTCCTCCGTCCCAACAAGCTCAGGAAAATAGCAGTTTTCCTTGCAGTTTTCTCTGGGTTAATGGTCAAAATTTTTGTAGTCTCATTTTCAGAGATGGACCAGATCTTTGAGGCTGTTGAATTTTTTTTCAGGGTTTTAGACTGCTTTCCCTTTTTAAAAAAAAAAAATAAAAACAGGCCAATGGCTACTTATTTTCTCCACATACATATGTTAGAACCTCTGCCCCACCACCCCCTCCCTGACCCCGCCACCCCCACCACCTCAGTTCCTATCTGGAGCTTCAACCCTATTGGCATCACCCTCTGCTTATTGTAATGGCTTTCCCATCACTCATTGTTTCTTCAACCTAGATCCTACTCTTATTTCTTTTGAGGTAGCTGTGTATTTGATTTTTTGGACATGTTTTATTTCATTAAGAATTTTCATGCATCTATTGCGAGAGCTGAGCTTAAGTACATCATCTCAGTCCATCATGTTTCCAGAAGTCCAAAAGCATAGAAGCTGAAGTAAATGATTTCTTGTATGTGGATGAAATATTTTATGTAAAGGGATAGGGAAAATTGTTCTGTGTTAAGTTGCTTCAGTTGTGTCTGACTCTTTGTGAGCCTATGGATCATAGCCTACCAGGCTCCTCTGTCCCTGGGATTCTCCAGGCAAGAATACTGGAGTGGATTGCTGTGCCCTCCTCCAGGGGAGCTTCCCAACCCAGGGATCGAACCTGTGTCTCTAAAGTCTCCTGCGTTGGCAAGATTACATGGATAGAAGTGTCGAGTGGAGCTGCAAAAGCCATGCAAAGGCTTTATTCTGTAGACCATGGGGAGTCAAAGAAGACTTTTGAAAAGTGCATAGTATAATAAATTCTATCTTCTTAACAAACTCGATAGTATCATAAAGAATGAATGAAAAACTGAGAGATCAGTGATATGGAAACAAATTAGAATGCCACTGGAAATATCTAAGGCAAAGGTAGTTGAGTGACTGGCCCAAGCGTTGGAAACAGAAGGGAAAGGACAGACCCAAGAGAAAAGGAAAAGATACACTTTGCAGCACTTGGAGAGAAAAGGGAGAGGGAATCGATGATAACTCTTAGGCTTCTGACCTGGACGATTAGAAGGATATTTGCTTAGATTTATAATATGTTCTTAGATAGGTTATCACTGATAACAGGAATGACATTGCCCCATTCCCATGCTGTAAATATCCCAATTTATGGTGGCATCTAGGAGAACCAAAGATTGTGGCATGACTGGGTAAGTAGACACTGTAATGGGCTGGTAGATTGACAATAGTCCTGTTTAGCGGATTATATTAAATGTAGCTGAAGTAGGTAGAAGTCTTCTAATGTTGTGAATTCCATATGTAAACTGTCAGGAAGTGGGATTTGATTCCTTTAGCTCCATAACTGCATCCTCTGGTTTCCCAATTTTTTATATGGTAGAGGGATAGTGGATTTCAAAGGTGAGTTGCTTTTTTCTTTTCCTGTCTGGGAATGAAATATTTGGCCTATAGGTGGAGAGAAGTAAAATTAAATGAAACCATCCAAAATGACTGAAAAAAAAAAAAACCCCACTGTACATTAGCAGTTTATAAACATTTTGTGCTGACAAAGCTCGGCAAGTCTGGACAGAAATTCTTGCACAAATATGATTATAAGGCTTCCTTCACTGCAGCAAGAACTAGCTCAGCAAAGGGACTCAAAAGAATAACCTTTTATAATTTATCCTTTTCCTTTTAAGCAGAGATGCTTGGTAGGAAATACACAGAGATTTCACTTTATAGTACCAGTGCAAACCCATAGGATTTCTTTGTTTTTCAGAACTGCTGCTGCATTCTAGAGATGGGGAGGGGCGATGCTTCAGTCAAGTTCATTGAGACTTCATCAGAAATTATCTCCACCAACCAAGACTCTCTACCTGCTTCCCTCAGTTTTCTCTTCTACCTGCTTTTATTTCCTTTAGGGTTGAAACCTGTAAACTCCAGTAAGCATTCAGAGATTTGACTTTTTGACTTGAAAGGATGATTACAAGCCAGTATCTGTGTTTTCAAAGACCATGTCTCCAGTTTAGCCCTGTGCTCCAGGGCGGTCACAGCTGCATTGCACAGCACTGTGGGAAGCTTTAGGGTCAAACGGAATGGCATTTTAAGTTGAGAAAGCTTTGAAGATCAAGATTTTTTTTTTAAAAACAATCCTACTGAGAGTCAACCATTTATGAATTGTGCTCAAAGAACACTGAACTGGGAGTCAGGAGAGCTAGATTCTGGTTGTCTTTCTGCCACTACCCATTGCTGTGACCTTAAGTAAGACCCTTAACCTCTTGGGGCCTCCGTTTCTTCATTTGTAAAATGAGGGGGACAGAATAGATTAGTGGGTCCCAGATGCTGTTCATTGATGAGACACTTTCAAACCCTTGAAAACTTTGAAATCTTTCCAGGCAGAACTCTGAGATTTTTAAAAAAATTTATTTTTTTACTTTACAATATTGTATTGGTTTTGCCATACATCAGCATGCATCCACCACGGGTGTACATGTGTTCCCCATCCTGAACCCCCCTCCCACCTCCCTCCCCATACCATCCCTCTGGGTCATCCCAGTGCACCAGCCGCAAGCTTCCTGTATTTGATTTGTAAAACTGGGGTGTATGTCAGGAATCTTTCCTTTGTGAAGTTCCCTTGGTGATTTAGATATGCAGCTAAGATCGGAAACCATGGTCCAAGTTATTTTTACTTTGTTTTATTCTAAAAGTTATTTTGAAAAAACCCTCAAAATTCCTGAGGAGTACAAGGAGTTCCCTTGTATTCTTCACCTAGACTTACCAATTGTTAACATTGTCACACACATGCTCTGTGTGTGCATATCATGCCTTTTTATTATTCATATTTTTTCCTAAACCTTTTGAGAGTAAATTCTAGACATCGTGATACTTAACATCAAAATACTTTAGCATTCATCTTCTTAGAACAAGCACATTCTTTTATTATCATGGCACAAATATCAAATTCAGGAAATTGAACATTCATTCAGTTACCTAGTATATGATGTTTTCAAAGTTTACTGATTTTTCCCTGTATTCTTTATATCTAGTTGAATTTTGTAGATCTATATTGAAGTATAGTTGATTCACAATGTTAATTTCTGCATTACAGCAAAGTGATATATATATATATAT
The DNA here is from genome assembly GCF_019923935.1 of Bubalus bubalis. Classification (NCBI taxonomy): domain Eukaryota; kingdom Metazoa; phylum Chordata; class Mammalia; order Artiodactyla; family Bovidae; genus Bubalus; species Bubalus bubalis. The sequence goes on along the minus strand of NC_059173.1, from coordinate 53,242,088 downwards.
TCATTCATCTTCTTTTCTATTATGATTTATCACAGGATAGTGAATATAATTCCTTGTGCTATAGAGTAGGACCTTGTTTATCCATCCTGTATATCTAGTTGATTTTTAAATACATTTAAATTTTTTGAAATCATCACATAACTTAAAGAAAAACAGAAAGTACAGTAAAAAGAATTTAATTCCTGAACTGTTTAAAGGTAAGATGCCATGCCACATTCTCTCAATACTCCAGTGTGTATTTCCAACAAAGACTATCTTGTATGTAACCACAGAATAATAATCAAATGGAGGAAGTTAATATTTATACATTATTATCTAGCCCTCAGTTTTGCAAATTATCTCAATTATATCTTTGATAGAAAATATCCAGTTCAGAATCATGTGTTACATCTAGTTGTCATATCTCTTTAGTCTCTCCTACTGTGAAGCAGTTTCTCTGATTTCCTTGACTTTTATGACCTGACATTTTTAAAGATTGCAGGCCATTCATTTTGTAGAATGCCCTTCAATATGGGTTTGTTTGTTACTTTGTGATTCAGATTATGCATGTTTCAGGGATATTGCAGGTGTGATTCTGTGCTCTTTTCAGTGCATCTTGGTGGCACACAATTTTGACATATCTTAATACTGAGAATCTTCACTTGTATTACTTGATAAAAGTGGCACCTTCCAGGCTTCTCCACTGAAAAATTACTTTCTCCCTTCATAATTAATGACTGTTTTTAGGAGAGCTACTTTGAAACTAAATGTCTCATTCATCTTAAGACAGTTAATTTATTCATTCATGAATTTATAGTTTCCTATTATACTCAATGAGTGATAATCCATCACTATCGTTATTTTGATACTTAAGTTTTCCTGATTTGGCAGTAGAAGCTGCTTCATACTTTGGCATATATCCCTGTCGTGCTTTGAGTACTTCCTGGTTCTTTGCTCTAAACCGATGTTTCAGGATCATCTTACATTTCTTCTCCCCAGACCTGGATTCAGATTGTTCTTCAAGCAGCCCTGCTTCTTTTCCCTGGAGAATGGTATTCAGGAGCCCAGATATGGGCAATGAGTGTGCTCACTGCTCTTGTCATATTGATGCTACTAGTCATAGGAAAAATGTGTATCTGTGTGTGTGTATACTCACATGTGTATATATATACACACACACACATGTGTATACACACACACACACACACACACACACACACACACACGGGCTTCCCTTAGGGGCTTCCCTCGTGGTTCAGATGGTAAAGAATCTGCCTACAATGCAGGATCCACAGTTTTGATCCTTGGGTTGAATAGATCCCCTGGAGATGGAAATGGCAACTCACTCCAGTATTCTTGCCTGGAAAACCCCATGAACAGAGGAGCCTGTTGGGCTACAGTCCATGGGGTCACAAAGAGTTGGACATGACTTAGTGACTAAACAACGACAATATATATAAATATATCTACACATATATGTATGTACCTGATACACACACATACACAACACCAGTTCACCAACATCCCACATATTCAACTATTTATGTCTCTCTATCTGTCCATCTATTGAATAATACAAGTTTACACCATACCTCCAGTTCTTACTCAATACAACAATATCACAGGGCCATTGTACTTTACTTACTGCATTTGTAACCTACTTCGTCAGTAGTGAGAAGCCTACACCCCTTCTCCTCATCTAGTTATTCTCTGCTCTCTCCCTATAATAGCCGATTTACTGTCGCCTCTGTCATTTCCTCTCCCACATTGACAGCCTCCTCCCCTGCTTGGCTCCAGCACCTCACGCCACATTTCTCCCCCACGGCCCCATCCCAAAGAAGTCCTTGTTACCCTGCTCACATCTGATAGCTGTCCCAGGCTGTCCCTGTGTGGATCCCTCCTCTCCTCGCTGTGGTGGTTCAGATGCTCTTCATGGGTGGGGTCACCTCCCAGTGTGGACACTGTCTACACTTCTCGGGCTCTTCCTCATCATCCAGCCGATCTTCCCACTTCTTAGCTCTAATGCTCCAAATGGGCTGCCCCAATGTGGGGGAACCTTCTGGCTCTGGTCAGGCTCTGAAAACCCCTCTCTGGGCCCTGGGGGCTGCTCCTACCCTGACATAGGTGCCTGCTTGTTCTGTTCCCAAAGCAAAAAGTGCCCCCTTTCTACTCCTTGTAGTATGATAATGAAGAAGGTTAAGGAGGTAGTACAGACTATTCGTCCAAACCCATGGAGACTGAGGGTGGGAGAGCATTAAATAAAGGCTGTTTAAAAAACGAATCATAAAATATCAAATGATCTAGAGAAATAATAATTTCTTAGATTCACAGACTTGGAGAACAAACTTATGGTTACCAGTGGGGATATAGCAGGGATAGTTAGGGAGTTTGGGAGTGACCTGTATACGCTGCTGTATTTAAACTGGATAACCAACAAGGACCTATTGTGTACAGCATAGGGAGCTCTGCTTAATATTATGTAAAAACCTAAATGGGAAAATAATTTGAAAAGGAATAGATACAGGTTTATATAACTGAGTCACTTTGTTGTAACCTGAAACTAATACAACATTGTTAATCAACTATACACCAATATAAAATAAAAAGTTTGAAAAATGAAAAAGCAAAATTCTGTATAGGTTGAATAGCCAGTGCTGATGGACAAAATTTCATTATACTTGAGCAGTATTTCTAACTTCATCATAACTTTGAAAGGCTGAATCTGATTTAAGATTATAGATATAGAAAACATAGCCATGTGGTGGTGCTGGAAATTCTTATTTGGGGCAGGAGATATTTCATAATACCAGATTTCTTTAGGGAGGACTTACAGTTTGGAATTATGAACTACTGATGACAAAAAGAACTCTCCTTACCTTTCAAGGATTCACTGTCAAAAATGCCTTCAGTGGTGAAAGGATGGATTTTTGTTAAGAACAGGAAGAAATTGTGACCTTAAGAACTGTGACTTATTGGAATGGGTAACCATGGAATGTGAAGATCTCCTACGGAGATTTTTGAGACGAGATAGGACTTGGGGGATAAACTGGAGGCCTAAGGAACCCTCTGGTATTTTGTACCACTTAAGTCAACACCAGTTTGGTGCTTGTAAATAAAAAGATAGATTATTTTTAAATTTTAAAAATGTTTAAAGTTGAAGTTTGATCAATTTACAGTGTTGTTAGTTTCTGGCATACAACAAAGTGATTCATATATATATTTTTTGTATTTTTTCTATTACAGTTTATTACAAGATATTAAATGTAGTTCCCTGTGCTATATAGTAGGTGCTTGTTTATTTTATAGTAAAATAAATATAGATACAGTAGTTTGTATCTGTTAATCCCAAAGTTCTAAATTATCTCCCCCCACTTCCCTTTGGGTAACCGTAAATTTGTTCCCTATGTCTATGAGTTTCTTTCTATTTTGTAAGTGCATTTGTATATTTTTTTAGGTTCCACATATAAGTGATATCGTATACTTGTCTTTTTCTGTCTGACTTCACTTATATGATAACCTCTAGGTCCATGTTGCTGCAAATGACATTGTTTCATTCCTTTTTATGGTTCAATAGTGTTCCCTTTTATAAATATACTACATCTTCTTTATACAGTTATCTATTGATGGACATTTAGTTTGCTTCCATATCTTTGCTGTTGTAAATAGTGTTGCTGTGACCACTGGGGTGCATGTATCTTTTTGAATTATAGTTTCTTCTGGATATATGCCAAGGAGTGGGTTTGCTGGATGAAGAGATGGTTTTTTAAGTGCTGCATGCCTCGTGTATGTTATCCATTAGATTATTTGCTGTATAGATAAGTGATAGATTTCGATAAAGCCAATAATTATAAAATCATAGTTGAATAGTTGTAAGCTATCTGTTCTTTAAGGCATGATATTTTTTCAGTTGTGGCATTATCCAATGAATCAAAATGAATGTTTTGATCATAAAGAATTTCTGAGGACTTTGCCTTGATTTTGGTTACTGGGCCTGGAGCTGCCATTTGTGGTCTCACGGATTGTGGCCTGGATAATTCCTGGGGGCACTGCTCACACAGATTGTGATGTGAAAAGTGCCCCTGGAGGTGTGTAGTGAAGCCTTACTGAAAGGGCTGCATGATGTGCCATCGCTCATCCGCTTCTCTCATACTTCAGCATCAGAGAAAAAGGACTTGGAACCAGGAAAGGGAGAGAGATTATTGACATTGGCTGTACACTGAGCCCATCAACAAGCTCCTTTTCTGGTCTAGAGTCCAAGTCCAGAGCCCTTGGAGTACATGTGGACATTCTCACTGAGTAAGTGCGTGGACACCCTGGCATTTAAACAGTTTAAATTGCAGGAACTTTGTGTGTCAGAGAGAGGAATTAGAAAGGAAGCGGCTCTTTGCTGTGTAATTATGTTTTACTGAATTAGCAGAGTAGCATGACCTTCAGGCTAGTCTGTGGGATGCCAAGAGAATTACCTGCCCTGCTGATGCAGCATCATAGAACTCCGGGGAGTCCATTTCGAACGGGTAAAGAAAGACGACTGAGCACTGAAGAATTGATGCTTTTGAACTGTGGTGCTGGAGAAGACTTGAGAGTTCCTGGGACAGCAAGGAGATCAAACCAGTCAATCCTAAAGGAAATCAGCCCTGAATATTCATTGGTAGGACTGATGCTGAAGCTCCAATACTTTGGCTACCTGATGTGAAGAGCCAACTCATTGGAAAAGACCCTGATACTGGGAACGATTGAGGGCAGGAGAAGTGGGTGACACAGGATAAGATGGTTGGATGGCATCATTGACTCAATGGACATGAATTTGAGCAAACTCTGGGAGATAGTAGAGGTCTGGGAAGCCTGGCATGCTGCAGTCCATGGGGTCACAAAGAGTCAGACATGGCTTAGCAACTGAACAACAAGAAGGAACTCTGTGAGATTAAATCCCTTTTTCCATTAACAGAAAAGGGAACACTTGTTGTGTAGCCAGTCTTAACTGGAAGAGGGATTTGAAACATTCGGCAAGATCATATCTGAAACATGGGCTGAGTGAGTCTTGTTCGGTTGAAGCCATAGCTAGCCATAGGCCATGGCCCCCTGAGCCATGCACAAGGGTTATTTCAAAGAGCCCTTTTTAGCTGGACTATTTCAAATGGCTTTCTTCACTTTGACGCATTTTCAACATTAAGAGGATTAAGTAAGTAACATGCCGATCTGTTTGTGACAAACGGATATTGATAGTATGACAGAGATAATAGTCAGCAGATTTTGATGCTAATGATCACTGACCATGTGTTGCTCTGGAGCTCTCTCTGTGCATTTTCTCATGTATTTCTCCTGTCTGCTCTCCGAGATAGTTCATCATATCATCAGTGTTGAAATCACAAAATAGGAGACCTTCAGGTAAATCTTGGATCTCCATCTTCTGGATAACAATAAATGAAAGAAATTCCTCACCCAGAAGAGTAAAGAAGGAAGACTTGTCTGGTTCCTCTGCACTGGTGGAGGGAGGGTAGCTCCTGTCAGGAGCATGGAATGCCCTCTCTGGCAGAACTTTAATTCTGTTTAGTCCAGAAGCCATTGTAAGATAGCTCCTTATTTCAGAAAGGTTAAAATGTGAAAACTGTTATCTCCCAGTGAAAACATGGTATGTTTTTTAATCAGCTTCATTTTATAGATTAAGAAAATGAGGCAGAGAAGTGAAACCATCAATATGTGTCCAAATTTATTCAAGTGGGAGAGCTGGGATATGGAGCCTGAACTCTTGACCTTTGAACTTCACCCCTTCCAGAGGATTATATCAGTCCAGTATATAAATAATTTGAGTGAGGAAAATGGTTATGTACATTAGGTATGTCAGGGAGGAAACTTCCATAAGGGTAGAAAATCTGGATTTTTTAGGTATGAAAAAAAAATAAGAATGTCTAAAACTCAGCATCCTGTGTTTGGCCCTTCTCATCATGCTTTTGCCAGAAACATTTTCAAATATTCTAGAATCATATTTTTCCTGAAAAGGAGGACTTTTTATCTGATGCTCTTGTGACTGTTTACTTAGAAGTTAAAGCACATTAGAGATGAATAGTTTCCTTCACCTATATCCCTGTTTAGCAAAGGACATGTCATGTACTTCTTAGACTGAAAATATTTTCTCTAATGTCTACTGCGACCATGTAAAGAAAATACTTCTTTCTCAACACACATAGCTAGATAACATGGCATGGGTTTTTCTCAGAAAAAATATTTGAAATTAATATAAAGGATGGTGGTTTTCAAAGATAAACTTTTATCTCCTCAAGGTGTTTTTCTAGGTCCTAATTTTATTTCCTTTTATTTATTTATTTATTACTTCATTGTTGAATTGAAAAGTAATACAAGTTTATCACTTGTGGCTTGCTTTGGCATGTTCTCATATTAGTATTTAAATAGCATTTTCAACACAATAATATTGTTATGGAACCACGTGATGAAATTGGTCCCTATAAAGATTGAGAAGCTTCTCAGTCATTCAGATTAATGGGATTATTGCTTTGGTTTAGATAAACAGAATTAACTCCTGCTGAGTGGGAGCAATTTCTGTAGTTCTCTTTTTAAACTCTGCAGGAGAGTGAGTCCTGGTTTCATTCATTTGTGTTATTAGACTTTTCATTACATTATATTTTTGCATTTACTTTATCCATAGTTATTTTTTTTTTTTCCCAAAACGGGGAGGCATGTTAGTGGGTCTTGCATGTTTCCTAAAAATCTCTCTAATTTAGGGCATTCAAAACTATTAATTGCTCTTTGTTTTCTTATTTCCACAAAGTCAAGTACTTTCTCAGCTGGCCATAGGATACATAAGGTGCCATTCTTGGTCTGAAATATTGTACATTCTAGGGTTGAGACATATGTACAAACTCACTGTAAGTGTGATATGCTGTAAAATAGGGTTTGTATAAAGTTATCGTTTGCAGGATAGAAAATAAGCTGCAGTTCAGGGAGGGTTGAAGGAGAGGTTATTTGAGCAAGGAACAGGGCCGTCACAGATGAACAGACAATTAGCAAGTACAATGGGGACACGATCGTATACAACTAGTGTGCCTTCACCGTGGTGCAGCCTGTGGGGGGTGCAGCATGCGTTTGGGGTAAGGCGCTGTGGATGGTAAAGCCTCCTGGTGAGTCTGCAAGGCAGCTGGGATCACATTAGCGGGACTTTCATATCTGATACCAAATAGTATAGCAGTGGTCATCTCAGGAAACCTTTCCAGCCTTTTGGCACCATTTTCGTCTTTTTGTGCCTTATCTCAGATTTGTGAGCTTTTATGTTTGCACTGGTGCTCCTGCTTTGTGATAGGAAAACCACAGAGAGGAATTTTCTAGTGAAGGGTTTGTCCTAGGGCCAGCTGGGGTGGGCACATCTCATTAAGTTCAGGTTTTGAAAGCACACACATGGTTTCATAGTTAGGAAATGTGCCCAGGGACTTGAAGGACTCAAACACTGAGGAATGGTTGTTTGAGTTTTCTGTCTGTGCTCCCAGGACATTTGCTGTGCTGGGAAGTGGTGAAAAAAAGTGATGAGGGATGCCAGCTGAACCCTCTGATTTGGGCTGTCACCCTGGGGAAGGTCTGGGGAGTGTAATGAGGCGAACCATCAAGTTGCTATAGTCTGAAAAGGTTAAAGAAGCTTCAGGGATCACTATTTGTACTTCTTCAGTACTGGAATGTCATGCCAATAATAAGCAATATGCAATCCGCAGACATAGAAGAAATTAGTCGTCTGCATTTGTGAAAGGCTGCCCAGCTTAGAATGAATGGCGAAGTCTGTGAATTCTTTTCCTTTGAGGTTGAACTGAGTCACAAAGACCCACAGGCCAGTGGTGAGTGAATCTTGTTAGTCTGTCAGCAACATTTATGAAGTTCTCACCATTCGCACGCCATACAGTTAGGCTTAAACAAGCCCTCAAAATTTTACAATACATACCCTATGATGTCAGTGAGCAGCTTTGATTTACTAGCCCAACCAAACTCTACTCTGTTTTTGTGGAGGTTTGTATTTGGGAGAGACTACAAATTCCACAAACAAAGGTTTGACTTGCACAAAGCAAGGAAACTACAAGGGGAGGTGATCTCGTGTCATCCTACCAAGAAGCTTTGTTCAAGATGTTGAAATGGTTCTGCATTTCATCTGTGATTTTGGTGCTCTTCACATTCCATTTGTAATATATTAGTCAACACCTATTCTATGTCAGGCGCTGCCTTCTGCACTGGAGCTCTAAGCTATAATAGCTTGTTTGAAAATAATGGTCTCTCCAGAATTTGACCTTCTGTGTGGTCTACCCTAGACAGAGTGGTAAATGACACCCTAGGACTCTTTCCACCAGGAAAAACAGAAGAAATATCTCCAGCATGTCTTCCACCCAATCCTTCCCGGGCAGTCTCATAGGACATGGCAGAATCAGAATCCTATGAGCGTGTGAGCTAGATGGGCATGTAAAACACCCTCCCTGGTGGTTCTGATTTCCTCCCTGCCCAGAGTCCTTGCCTGTGTAAGAACTTCTGCTTCTCAAATTTTGAAGTATAGACTATTAACACAATGAAAGAAGACAATTGAGGTGATAAAAACAAACTAGCACTTCATAAAGTGGACAATCTCCATCCAGAGAGTATAACAAAATGGGGCAGAAGACAGGACAGGAAGGTTTCTTAGAGTAAAGAATAAAGAACAAGAAGAGAACGATAGAAAATATCTAATTGGTTGGAGCCATACAGTCAACCTTGTTGTGGGTAAGAAGGAATAATCAAGTAGGTACACAGCCCAGGGCTGGCTTGATGGTTGATGATTGGCTGACAGAATATCCTACATTTCTGGCCAAGCAGAATATTTATGGGGCCAGGAAGTTAGCTATGTTTAGGTTTGTTGACAAAAGTCCCCGAGGTGGGAATAGCTCCATCTTGGGCTTAGGAAGTGATTCTGACAATATGAATCACTTTGGGATCTTGTTAAAATGGAGATTTAGATTTTGTAGGTCTGGACAGGTGTGGAGGTTTGCATTTGTTCAAGGTGATGCTGGGGCTTCTATTGTAGCTCAGTTGGTAAAGAATCCACCTGCAATGCAGGAGACCCAGGTTCAATCTCTGGGTTGGGAAGATCCCCTGGAGGAGGAAATGGCCACCAACTCCAGTATTCTTGCCTGGAGAATCCCATGGACGGAGGAGCCTGGTGGGCTACAGTCCATCAGGCACGACTTAGTGACTAAACCACCAAGATGATGCTGATGGTTCTGACTGCAGACCACACTCAAAGAGCTTCTGTTGCATGAAAATATACTTAGACAAACACTTGATATACACCACTTTATATCTATATACTTTATATCTTTAAAGAGGACTTTAAACCCGTTCTCTTTCAGGGGGTATTGGTTTTCATTGATAAGATATCATGTGGTAAAATAAACAAGGGAAATATATTATGGCAAGGTAGAAAGACAGAGTTTCAGAAATTTGGTACAAAACTCAGTTTTCTGAGGAGATGAATCTTGAGGAGGAAACCACGTGAAAGAGGCAAGTAATAGGCTGAGTCAGCATTGAAATGTGAATGTGATGTAGCATGTGGCCTGGAGATGAGAGCGGAGAAGCAGTATTTTTCACTCTGGGAATGTGAATTATCTTCCAGACCAGCCAACTTCATTGCTTTTCTGGGTTTCTGGTTTACATGACTTACTGAAAGGGGAGGGGAGTACTTGAAAGCTTTTAAAAGGTGACAGAAATCATGAGAGTTGCAAACTATTTTCTAATGTTTGTGCTCCTCGTCAAGTTGACTGTTTGATTCACCCATCACAAGTTGACACCCTTGAGGGGAAGGGGTGGGAGGAGAGTTTTTGCAGACATTAAGTCTCCTAAAGATTTTTAGAAATGGATTTTCCTTTTGGAAATATGAGGCCTGATTATAAATAAACCCGTGCTGCGTTCACATCCGCAGTCCTGGGTTAGTGAAGAGCTTCACTTGTGTGCACCAAAACACAATTTTTTCAAAAATGGCTGAAACTATGTCATCAGCAACTTGGAGTTTTGACAGAAAACCACACAAAAATCAGGACCCGTTTCTCTTTGTCTTGCAGCCTGTATTCAGCTAAATGTGACTCTCACGATGAAGTGTTGACTGTATCTTCTCAGTGTTTCCAGATTGTTACTGTGCTTGATCTTAGTACTCTAGACTAAGTTTTCTAAGTACTCTAGTTTGCTCTTTCTCATAAATTCCTTTTTTAAACATTTTTTTCATCAAAGATCAATACTTCTAGTTCCCATGATTCTTTTTTTTCTTAGAAGTTATAGCAGTTACTTCTCATGAAAATGAAGTACAAAGAAACTTTAATACTGTTTGAATGAAATCTGGAACTGACTAAAAATGTCCTTGTACAAGGATTTCAACTTGTCTGACTACAACACCAGTGTCTACTGAGAGTTGGTTCTTTTAGAATAGAATATAAACTCAACTCCCCAAAGACATCTGAGAAAGGTCTCAAACCAGTGCTGCTTTAAAATATAGATCATATCTTGTAGTTGTGTTGCTATACCTTTTAAAAATATTTTGTTAGGAGTAGATGTCAGTGAAGACCAGAAAATGGAATGACAAAGAAATGAAAATACTCTTCAGATACCTAGGGCAAACATGTCATTGAAAAAAATCTCAGTAGAGAACCCTTGTCTAAAAAATATACTATTCTCTGATTCTTCCACTTTTCAGAAGGGTAAGAACCTGTTGCTGTAAATCAATGTAATACATATCATTATTTCACTCAATTGTGGTGTTTCCCAAAGTGTACATTACTCACAGAGGATATTTATTAAAAATGCAGATTCCTGGGCCTGACCTCGGATCTTCTGAATGAGACTCATTGAATTTTGCATCTCCGTTGGGCATCCCTAATTAAGTATTATGCAGTTGAAGTTTGAAAACTACTAGGAAATTTTAAATGAATATTATTTTTATTTTTTGTGACAATGTGGAGAGATTTTAAAAAAAATTTAATTGTATATTGGATTTACAATGTTATGTTAGTTTCAGATGTACAGCAAAGTGATTTAGTTATACATATGTGTATGTGTGTGCTAAGTTGCTTCAGTTGTGTCCAACTCTTTGAAACCCCATGGGCTGTAGCCCGCTAGGCTCCTCTTCCATGGGATTCTCCAGGCAGAGATAATGGAGTTGTTGACCATTTTGTCCTCCAGGGGATCTTCCCGACCCAGGGATCGAACCTGTATCCTCTTATGTCTCCTGAATTGACAGGTGGGTTCTTCACCACCAGCACCACCTGGGAAGCCCAGTTATACATACACATACATCTATTCTTTTTCAGATTCTTTTCCCAGTTAGGTTATTATAGAGTATTGAGTAGAGTTACTTGTACTCTACAGTAGTTGCTTGTTGATTATCTAATTTATATGTAGTGAAAACTACTAGCAAATTAAGTTGAAAGGGGAAGTCTGCTGGAAGCTTTCCCTGGGATTAGTAAAGAAACTCTTTCAAGAATGGTAGGTAAAAATGAGTTTAAAGTGTTATCTATCCTTCCCACTCTTAATTCCCAGAAACTTTTCCCCTTCAGGTATCACATGTAGTTTGACATCTAAATATATCAGTTAGTTAAGAAAGTAAATAAAAGTGCTGAAACTTCTTTTCATGCTTTAGTTATAACTGACTTAATCAGAGCTCATAAATATCCCAAGGATCTGAAAATTTTTCAATATTTGTAAGTACAGAAGTACAGAAGTGAGTAAACCAAAAACCAAATGAGTAAACTAACCTGACTTTCTTTGAAACTAAAATGAAGGCTCTAGATTTAGGAAAAGAATAGATGCCATTAAAAAAAATTGGTAAAATAACTTTCTTTGTGCCTAGGTGTTAGTATTTCTTCAAGTATTGGTTTCTTTTGAATCTTAGATTCTGAAAAAAGTAGTGGAATTTAGTTAAATAATGCTGTCCTTTTAATGAAGGTATATATATATTTATAATATTTATTAAACTAGTTTTCAAAGTTTTACTTATCTGTTTTTCAGTTGTAAAAATATTTGAAGGCTATCTCACGTGGAAACTCAGTAGGCAAAATAGATAAGAGTAAAGCTTCCTTGTGTGTGTATTTGGGGGTGGTGTGTGCAAAGCCTACTCACTCAGTTCCCATTTTATTCTCCCAGAGTAAGGGTCAGAAACTTTTGGGCCCTTGGCCAAATCCCACCACTTCCTGTCTTTGCAAGTCAAGTTTTATGGACCACAGCCATGCCCATTCCTTTATGTATTATCTGTGACTGATTTTGTGCTCCAACCTAGAGTTGAATAGTTGAGACAGACATTTAGGCAAAATGTCAATAAAATATTTGCTATCTGGCCTGCACAATTTGCCAGTCACTCTTCAAGAAGGAACAGTGCTTGAGATGCACCTCTCCTTGGTCTTGAGGTGTGCCTCTCAATCCCTGCAGGTCACCTCAGTCCACAATGGATATTTACTAAAGTATCCTTTGGCTCAGATGGTAAAGAATCTGCCTGCAATGCAGGAGACCCCCGTTTGATCCCTGGGTCAGGAAGATGCTCTGGAGAAGGGAATGGCTGTCCACTCCAGTGTTCTTGCCTGAGAATTCCATGGACAGAGGACCCTGGTGGACTACAGTCCATGGGGTTGCAAACAGTCAGATGCGACTGAGTGACTAACACTTTGACTTTCACTTCACAGTATGCTTTGCGATGATGAGGATTATAATGATAATAATTTTCTAGCTGTTCCATATGCCATGAAAAGGTAAAAAAGCTCTCCCTTAGAAGCATGATTCAGCAGCTGCTATAGAACTGGCTTTGTATTTCCTAATATATTGACAGTGAATGATACATTTCCTTAGCAAATATTTTTTTTCTCCATGTTGTTTGGGTTTATCTTTTCCCTTGTAAGGGTTATTTTGACACTATTTATTTTTTAATTTTAATTTTATTGCAATCTAGTTGATTTACATCATTGTGTTAGTTTCAGGTATACAGCATAGTGTTCAGTTATATTGGGTTGGCCAGAAAATTTGTTCATGTTCTTTCTTAACATCCTATGGAAAAACCTGAATCAACATTTTGGCCAACCCAATACATGTAGTTACTCTATTTCAGATTCTTTTTTGATATAAATTATTATAGAATATTGAATACTGTTCCCTGTGCTATATAGTAGGTCCGTATTGGTTATCTATTTAATTCATAGTAGTGTATATATGTTAATCCCAAGCTCCTTATTTATGCCCCCCCACCCAGGTTTTCCCTTTGGTAACCATAAATTTGTTTTTTAAATCTGTGAGTCTATTTGTTTTGTAAATAAGTATATTTATCTCTTAAAAATTAGCTTCCACATATGAATAATATCATATGACACCTGTCTTTCTGTCTGACTTCACTTAGTATGATAATATCTAGGTCCAACTATGTTGCTGCAAATGGCATTATTTCATTCTTATTTATGGCTGAACAAGAATATTTTGAAACTATTTAAAACAGTATTAATTCTTTCCTTTTTTCTCTGGCCTTTGAGTTGGAGGTGGCTTTCTCTAAACAATGATCAGAGCCATCTGAGTTTTTGAGAGCAGAGTGGTAGATGACTGCTCCCTCTTACATATCTATTTTTATCTGTTAAGAACAGTAGACAAAATATGTAAAATGTCTCATCAGTAATAGATCCTCATGACAAGAAGTTAAAACCTAGCCAGTTCTATCTTGAAAGACTGATTTAAACCTATTTGAGGGCTTCCCTGGTAGCTCAGTTGGTAAAGAATCCGTCTGCAATGCAGGAGACTCTGGTTCAATCCCTGGGTTGGAAAGATTCCCTGGAGAAGGGAAAGGCTACCCACTCCAGTATTCTGGCCTGGAGAATTCCATGGACTGTATAGTCTGTGGGATTGCAAAGAGTCGGATATGACTGAGTGACTTTCACCATCTAGCCATGCTTCTTTAGTACCTATGAACTATATTTGTTTAATCAGTGGTGTTATATGACTTAGCTGTGATTCTCTACTTGGTCTTATGTATAAGGGGGTAACCCAACTTTAAAAAGTTGTTCCCCAAACATAACAGTTTTGATCACCCCTGTCATAGGTGGAGGACAAAGCATTTTTCCCCCCTAATTAGGTGCATCATTCAACTGAAACAAAGTCACACAGAGTAGGATCATATGGGGAAAATACACTAAATTGCTAAATTTGTAGTCTTTGCAAGAAGTTAATTCCATTCCATTTAATTTTATTTAGCAAGTGCTTTTGAATTGCCAAGTAGAGGACACTAAGCTTCATAATGTAAGGATAATAAAGTCATATATGGCTATTATTGAAGGTCTTAAATTGCATTGTAGAATAAGAGAGGTGGTCTCTGGCTGATAGTGCATGAGGCTTGTATAACAATCTCTGTAGTATGGGCTAAAGGAGACACTCTGAAAGTTGAAGTATGATGCTTTTAATAAAACCCAGTTCCAGGCTGAACTTTAAGTCCTATATACTACCGTGCAGTGCTTAGTTGCTTAGGCATGTCCAACTCTGTGACCCCATAGCCTGCCAGGCTCCTCTGCCCATGGGGATTCTCCAGGCAAGAATACTGGAGTGGGTTGCCATGCCCTCCTGCAGGGGATCTTCCTGACCCAGGGATGGAACCCAGTTCCATCCATCCCCATTCCATCCAGGATGGAATCTGCATTGCAGGCAGATTCTTTACATACTGAGGTACCAGGAAAGCCCTATATACTACTTCTAGTGTCCTGAATGTTACAGGTTGTTGCTGTTCATAATTGTGTTTGATGGAATTTAAGATGGCACTATATTTTCCTCCTTGGGACTTATATCACAGTTCAACTCCTAGGTCTCATCCTGGACTCATAAGAAGGCCCTTTTTAGCAGAGAAATAGCTTGTTGTAATGTCCTACCTGTCAGGAGAGAAAATAGAATTAGTTACTCCTTTAGCTAGTAGCACTCAGACTTTTTAAAGCAGAAGCCCATATTTTGAGTATGTGGTGGACTATGATTGAAGTAGAGATACCAACCACTCATTTCCTTAACAGCCACCTGTAGGCCCAAGATAAGTTCATTGTCCAGGTGTCCCTGTCTGACTCAGACTGGCTGGTAGTAGGCACCATATTGATTCTGCCTCCTGGACTGCAGCTTGTCTACTGCTGGGCTCTCATCCAAAAGCCATGGAGTTGAATTGATTTCTGGGATGGTACGGGGAGGGAGGTGGGAGAGGGGTTCAGCATGGGGAACATGTGTACACCCGTGGAGGATTCATGTTGATGTATGGCAAAACCAATACAATATTGTAAAGTAATTAGCCTCCAATTAAAATAAATAAATTTATATTAAAAAAAATAAAGCATCCTCCAAAAGAAGCCAAGTGTGCGCTCTAACCAGAGACAAGTTCTGGTCCTCTTACAATCATTTCCCAGTTGCTCAGGCATCAGGAAGAGAGCCTGATCTTGGCTGATCCTCCTCTCTCAAGGTGGCCACATCAAAAAGGGCTCACTCCTAACTGACTTATTCCTTCCACCTGAGAATGTTCTAGAAGCAAAGGCACTTTTTGTTGGATACTTTGTCTTTCCCAGCAAATCAAAATGAAGTAATTCAAATACAAAGAGAAAAGATCTGTTGCCATTAATTTCCTTCTCTCTAATAAAAGAATAACACATAATAAAAAATCTAAATATTAAAAAAAATTTTTGTTTTTCCTTTTTCTAAGGTGAGATAATCAAAACACTATACTTAAAGAAAGCCCCTTGTCCCCTAATACTTTATGCTCTGTGATGGCAGAGGTTGGGTGAAGGGAGCTGTCAGGAAGGGGCAGGGATCCTGTGACTGGACAGCTCCTCTTACACGGGGATCGAGATGCTTCTTGAAATTTCCCCAGAGGTGCACTTTAGGGTCCCTCAGTGGGCATGGGACACTAGGTGGGGTTAAAAACATACCAAAATACTTATTAATTCCCATATTTCATCCAAATGGAATTTCATTAGAGAATGATAGACAAGAAGGAAAAATGTAATTTTACCAGGTTTTTATCCAAATAAAAAGTAAGTGTCTTTTCAATAAGAAAACTCCTGGCTCTCCTACTTTTCATAACACATGTCATCCTCTCATTGATGAATTTACTTCTTCAGTCTTTATATTGCTTGTGTAGCAATTTATGAAAGAAAGACTTTCATAACTAGAGCCTTTTTTTTTTTGATTAAAAATATCCTGTGGCATTGAAGTCAGAGCATCTTTCCCATCTCTCCTTTCAAACCTTTCTCCATCCTTGATGGTAACTGCCTAATTGCACCCATTCTTTATTTATCCCTCTGTGTCTTCTGAGCAGTTCCCCAGGTGGTTAGAAATGTTATTTGAAAGACACAGATACAGATGCATGTTATACAATTAATAGGCCTTCACTAAGTGGAACCAATAGACCATTAAAATGAATCTGTGCTGTCCAAGCTCTCTCTGTCTTTCTCTCTCTCCAGCAATAACCTGACCCAAAGGCTAAAGTGATATGAAAATCTGTCTCTTCAATCCCGCCTCTGTTTTAAGTGCCAGAGAAAAACAGGGCACTGATAATGATTTTCTGCTCTTAACAAATGTACAAATCCTTCCATCCCAAGTCTGCCTCCTATTGAGGCTGCTGAATCAGGAATTGCACCATTTACAATAGAAAATGGAATAATTTGCCTATTCCAAGCTGGAGAGAGGTAGTGTCTTGCAATAAATGGCCTGGCTGTATAAATAATAAAGTAAAAATGGGCCTGAAGCTGTCAGGACTTTTGTTTGCAGGAAATAGGGTAACACTAAGCACTTTCTGGCTGTGTTTCCCAGCTAGAGTCCAAGGGCTATTTAGTTAGTAACAGCAATAATGGAAATGGCTTCATGTCAAGATGGAGCCACAAGTACCAGGCAGAAAGAGAGCAACAAATATTAGAAGATATCAACTACCAGCATGCTTTGATTGCAACCGGTGGCTCTGGGAAAATGGAGCATGCTGGGAGCTTTCGCAGTGAGAGAACCAGCTACCAGAAGACCTCAGTGGCCAGTAACAACTCACATCCCCTGCACTCCTGAACTACCTGCCCAGAAAGGTGAGAAAGAATAATTTATGAGCACTGGAGGCCTGATCTGTTAACACATTATTATCTTTGCCAGCTAGAGTAATTACTGACCTGACTATATTATGGATATGCATTCAGAGTACACATTCCTGGGGCGATTACAGAAAGTACAGTCAGGTTTCAGGTTGCCAAAGTGACCAGTCCACTCTTGCACATGACCTGGGGGCAGAAAGGAAGGTATGCTGTACTTTCTGGCTGAGATGTTAAGATGCAGGGGAGTTCTGCTTCACTGGGTGTTTCTCCATAAATGAGGCGGTAGTAAATCTTCAAACTTCCCTAATATCAGATTCTGCTCTCAAAGTAGTATTACTAGCAGTTTGCACTTAATGAGCACTCACTACGTGCATTTGCGAAAAGATTTACAGGCTTCATCTCGTGCAATGCTCACAGCGACCTTCCAAGGCAGGCAAGTGGATAAGTGAAAAGTGAGGCTCAAGAGACCAAGTAACTGGCAAAGCAAGTTGGTAAATGTGGAATCAAGAGTTAGACCCAGTGTTGCCTGATTCCAGAACTTGAACTTAAACCACTATGCCCTATTGTCTCAAGTAATAATAATAAAACAACAAATAACAGTTGTAGCATCCTCAGCTAACATTTATTGGGGGTACTTACTATGTGCTAAACATTGGGGAAAATGTTGGAATAAATCAGGATAGGATAACTACTGTAACAGAAACCCCCCAAATCTTTAGTATCTTAACAGAATTAAAAAAAAAAAAAATTTCCCCTACAATATATCACAATGCAGTGGGGTAAGCTGAAGGTAGGTAATGTGTTGGAGCCAAGGGGTTGTGCTCCATGTGGTCATTCAGGAAGCCAGGCTTCTTTCTGGTGTATGTTCAGCATATGGATTTCAAAGTTACCATGAAAGAAAGAGAGATCTTGAGAAAAGCTTAATACCTGCTCTTAACTCCCTTAGCCCAGAAATGACACCATCATTGGGCTTACATTCTAGTGTCAAACATGGCCCACCTAGGGCCATATGTTGCTGTAAAACATATTTCCGACTGTGCCCAGGAGGGGTAAACCATTTGGTGAGCATCTAAATAGTTTATCTTTGACATGGTATTTTACATGTATTAGCTCAGTCTTTTCACCAACTTCAGGGAGGTTTTAATTGTAATACAAATGAGAAAACAGATCCAGGGAGGTTCTACTTTTTCAGGATCACACAGCTAGAAGGTATTAGATGAAGGTGGAATTTTGGGGGGAAAATCACTGGTTTTCTTATGCAATGAAAGTCAAAGTTTGTTTAAAAGAAAGGGAAGAAACCTTTATCTTACGTTCGTTGATAGGAATCATCACCAGCGTTATCCTCAGCAGTTACTCCCTATCTCCAATAGCTTGTTCTCCAGTTCTACCCACCGACTGTAGTTCCCTGAATGAGCTTTGTTCTTTCTCATCACTGTGTATTTGCATGAGCTGCTGTTCTTTTCTCTTGATTTGGATGCCTCTGACATACCCTTCACATCTACATGTCTACTCAACAGAGAAAAACAAATACTGTATGATGTCATTTATATGTGGAGTCTAAAATACAACAAACTGGTGACTATAACAAAAAATAATCCAATTTGCAGATATAGAGAACTAGTGGATGCTAATGGGAAGAGGGAGGAGGGGCGATATAGAGTTAAGGGATTCAGTTCAGTTCATTTCAGTTCAGTCGCTCAGTCATGTCCAACTCTTTGCAACCCCATGAATTGCAGCACGCCAGGCCTCCCTGTCCATCACCAACTCCCGGAGTTCACTCAGACTCACGTCCATCGAGTCAGTGATGCCATCCAGCCATCTCACCCTCTGTCGTCCCCTTCTCCTCCTGCCCCCAATCCCTCCCAGCATCAGAGTCTTTTCCAATGAGTCAACTCTTTGCAGGAGGTGGCCAAAGTACTGGAGTTTCAGCTTTAGCATCATTCCCTCCAAAGAAATCCCAGGGCTGATCTCCCTCAGAATGAACTGGTTGGATCTCCTTGGGGTCCAAAGGACTCTCAAGAGTCTTCTCCAACACCACAGTTCAAAAGCATCAATTCTTCGGCGCTCAGCCTTCTTCACAGTCCAACTCTCACATCCATACATGACCACAGGAAAAACCATAGCCTTGACTAGACGGACTTTTGTTGGCAAAGTAATGTTTCTGCTTTTGAATATGCTATCTAGGTTGGTCATAACTTTCCTTCCAAGGAGTAAGCGTCTTTTAATTTCATGGCTGCAGTCACCATCTACAGTGATTTTGGAGCCCCCCCAAAATAAAGTCTGATACTGTTTCCCCATCTATTTCCTATGAAGTGATGGGACCGGATGCCATGATCTTCATTTTCTGAATGTTGAGCTTTAAGCCAACTTTTTCCCTCTCCACTTTCACTTTCATCAAGAGGCCCTTTAGTTCCTCTTCACTTTCTGCCATAAGGGTGGTGTCATCTGCATATCTGAGGTTATTGATATTTCTCCCGGCAATCTTGATTCCAGCTTGTGCTTCTTCCAGCCCAGCGTTTCTCATGATGTACTCTGCATATAAGTTAAATAAGCAGGGTGACAATAAACAGCCTTGACGTACTCCTTTTCCTATTTGGAACCAGTCTGTTGTTCCATGTCCAGTTCTAACTGTTGCTTCCTGACCTGCATACAAATTTCTCAAGAGGCAGATCAGGTGTTCTGGTATTCCCATCTCTTTCAGAATTTTCCACAGTTTATTGTAATCCACACAGTCAAAGGCTTTGGCATAGTCAATAAAGCAGAAATAGATGTTTTTCTGGAACTCTCTTGCTTTTTCCATGATCCAGTGGATGTTGGCAATTTGATCTCTGGTTCCTCTGCCTTTTCTAAAACCAGCTTGAACATCAGGAAGTTCACGGTTCACGTATTGCTGAGGCCTGGCTTGGAGAATTTTGGGCATTACTTTAGAGGTACAAACTACTATGCATAAATAAGCTACAAGAATATATTGTGTAACAGGAATATAACCAATATTTTATAATAACTAAAAGCAGAGTATAACCTTTAAAATTTGTGAATCACTATATTGTACAACTGTAACTTATATTGTATATCAACTGTACTTGGGCTTCCCAGGTGGCGCTAGTGGTAAAGAATCTGCCGGTCAATGAAGGAGATGCAAGAGACATGGGTTTGATCCCTGGGTTGGAAAGATCCCCTGAAGTTTGAAACGGTACCCCACTCCAGTATTCTTGCCTGGAAAATTCCATGGACAGAGGAGCCTGGGAGGCTACAGTCCATGGGGCCACAAAACAGTTGGACACAACTGAGCAACTGAGTATATCAATTACCCTTAAATGTAAATAACAAAAAATATTCAGATAGACACAAGAAATCCATCCAATGCATGATGGATTGCATGGGATAAAGCAGGAGGATATAAAGATTCCCTTTTTGAATAATACAAGAAGACAACCAAATAGGTAAATGGTTTGAGTAGACATTTTATGAAAAGGATGTAAGAATGGCCAATGATACATGAAAATACTTGACATCATAAAACATGAGGAAAATGCAAATTAAAATGACAGAATACTTCTATGTACCCACTTGAATGGTTAAGTTGAAAGAGACTTAAACACCAAATTCTGGTTGGCAAAAGAGTAGAGTAACCAGAACTTTCAGACAGTGCTGGTAAGAACATACAATGGTGTAACTATCTTGAAAAGCACTAATAATGAGAAAACAGAAAGAGAAATTAAGGAAACAATTCCATTCACCATTGCAATGGAAAGAATAAAATACTTAGGAATATATCTACCTAAAGAAACTAAAGACCTATATATAGAAAACTATAAAACACTGGTGAAAGAAATCAAAGAGGACACTAACAGATGGAGAAATATACCATGTTCATGGATTGGAAGACTCAATATAGTGAAAATGAGTATACTACCCAAAGCAATCTATAGATTCAATGCAATCCCTATCAAGCTACCAACAGCATTCTTCACAGAGCTAGAACAAATAATTTCACAATTTGTATGGAAATACAAAAACCCTCGAATAGCCAAAGCGATCTTAAGAAAGAAGAATGGAACTGGAGGAATCAACCTACCTGACTTCAGGCTCTACTACAAAGCCACAGTTATCAAGACAGTATGGTACTGGCACAAAGACAGAAATATAGATCAATGGAACAAAATAGAAAGCCCAGAGATAAATCCACGTACATATGGACACCTTATCTTTGACAAAGGAGGCAAGAATATACAATGGATTAAAGACAATCTCTTTAACAAGTGGTGCTGGGAACTCTGGTCAACCACTTGTAAAAGAATGAAACTAGAACACTTTCTAACACCATACACAAAAATAAACTCAAAATGGATTAAAGATCTAAACATAAGACCAGAAACTATAAAACTCCTAGAGGAGAACATAGGCAAGACACTCTCTGACATACATCACAGCAGGATCCTCTATGACCCACCTCCCAGAATATTGGAAATAAAAGCAAAAATAAACAAATGGGACCTAATTAACCTTAAAAGCTTCTGCACATCAAAGGAAACTATTAGCAAGGTGAAAAGACAGCCTTCAGAATGGGAGAAGATAATAGCAAATGAAGCAACTGACAAACAACTAATCTCGAGAATATACAAGCAACTCCTACAGCTCAACTCCAGAAAAATAAATGACCCAATCAAAAAATGGGCCAAAGAACTAAACAGACATTTCTCCAAAGAAGACATACAGATGGCTCACAAACACATGAAAAGATGCTCAACATCACTCATTATCAGAGAAATGCAAATCAAAACCACTATGAGGTACCATTTCACACCAGTCAGAATGGCTGCAATCCAAAAGTCTACAAGTAATAAATGCTGGAGAGGGTGTGGAGAAAAGGGAACCCTCTTCCACTGTTGGTGGGAATGCAAACTAGTACAGCCACTATGGAGAACAGTGTGGAGATTCCTTAAAAAACTGGAAATAGAACTGCCTTATGATCTAGCAATCCCACTGCTGGGCATACACACTGAGGAAACCAGAAGGGAAAGAGACACGTGTACCCCAATGTTCATCGCAGCACTGTTTATAATAGCCAGGACATGGAAGCAACCTAGATGTCCATCAGCAGATGAATGGATAAGAAAGCAGTGGTACATATACACAATGGAGTACTACTCAGCCATTAAAAAGAATACATTTGAATCAGTTCTAATGAGGTGGATGAAACTGGAGCCTATTATACAGAGTGAAGTAAGCCAGAAAGAAAAACACCAATACAGTATACTAATGCATATATATGGAATTTAGAAAGATGGTAACAATAACCCTGTGTACGAGACAGCAAAAGAGACACTGATGTATAGAACAGTCTTATGGACTCTGTGAGAGAGGGAGAGGGTGGGAAGATTTGGGAGAATGGCATTGAAACATGTAAAATATCATGTATGAAACGAGTTGCCAGTCCAGGTTCGATGCACGATACTGGATGCTTGGGGCTGGTGCACTGGGACAACCCAGAGGGATGGAATGGGGAGGGAGGAGGGAGGAGGGTTCAGGATGGGGAACACATGTATACCTGTGGCGGATTCATTTTGATATTTGGCAAAACTAATACAATTATGTAAAGTTTAAAGATAAAATTAAATTAAAAAAAAAAAAAAAAGAAAAGCACCTTGGAAATTTCTTTTAGAATCAGACATATTGTTACTATAGACCCAGAGATTCCAATTCTAGATATTTCAGTTCAGTTCAGTTTAGTTGCTCAGTCGTGTCCGACTCTTTGCGACCCCATGAAATGCAGCACGCCAGGCCTCCCTGTCCATCACCAACTCCCGGAGTTCACTCAGACTCACGTCCATCGAGTCGGTGATGCCATCCAGCCATCTCATTCTCTGTCGTCCCCTTCTCCTCCTGCCCACAATCCCTCTCAGCATCAGAGTCTTTCCCAATGAGTCAACTCTTCACATGAGGTGGCCAAAGTACTGGAGTTTCAGCTTTAGCATCATTCCATCCAAAGAACGCACAGGGCTGATCTCCTTCTGAAAGAACTGGTTGGATCTCCTTGCAGTTCAAGGGACTCTCAAGAGTCTTATCCAACACCACACTTCAAAAGCATCAATTCTTCGGTGCTCAGCTTTCTTCACAGTCCAACTCTCACATCCATACATGACTACTGGAAAAACCATAGCCTTGACTAGATGAACCTTTGTTGGCAAAGTAATGTCTCTGCTTTTGAATATGCTATCTAGGTTGGTCATAACTTTCCTTCCAAGGAGTAAGCGTCTTTTAATTTCATGGCTGCAGTCACCATCTGCATTGATTTTGGAGCCCCCCAAAATTAAGTCTGACACTGTTTCCACTGTTTCCCCATCTATTTCCCACGAAGTGATGGGACCAGATGCCATGGTCTTCGTTTTCTGAATGTTGAGCTTTAAACCAACTTTTTCACTCTCCTCTTTCACTTTCATCAAGAGGCTTTTTAGTTCCTCTTCCCTTTCTGCCATAAGGGTGGTGTCATCTGCATATCTGAGGTTATTGATATTTCTCCCGGCAATCTTGATTCCAGCTTGTGCATCTTCCAGCCCAGCGTTTCTCATGATGTACTCTGCATAGAAGTCAAACAAGCAGGGTGACAATATACAGCCTTGACGTACTCCTTTACCTATTTGGAACCAGTCTGTTGTTCCATGTCCAGTTCTAACTGTTGCTTCCTGACCTGCATATATGTTTTTCAAGAGGCAGGTCAGGTGGTCTGGTATTCCCATCTCTTTCAGAATTTTTCACAGTTTATTGTAATCCACACAGTCAAAGGCTTTGGCATAGTCATTATAGCCAAAACCCTCAAATAACCCAAATGTCCCTCAATGGGAAAATGAATAAATAATAGTATATCCATTTAATGAAATATTCCTCAGGAATGAAAATAAATAAATTACTATATACCAAATAGCATGGATGAATCTCAGAAGAATTATTCTGAGTGAAACAAGCCAGACACAAAGATTCAGGCTATATGATTACCCTTACAGAACATTTTAGAATGGGCAAAACCAATCTCTAGTGACAGAAAGCAGACCATGGTTGCCTGAGGCCAGAGGTTAAGAGCGAATGGCTGTAAATGGGCTTGAGTGAGAATTTTGGAGGGATGGAAATACTCCATTTCTTGATTGTGATAATAGTTTAATGGTTACATGGCTGCATGTATCTGTGGCAACATCAAAGTATATTTTGGGTAGCAGAAACAGCAGAAGTTCATTACCCAGAATCTTCTTGACTCAAGCAGCCAGGGCCATTTGTTGATTGCAAAATTTGTATCTTCCTGCACTAAGGCCTTTCATAATGCGGTTCCCTCTGCCAGGAATGTCCAATCTTATTTCTTTGGATGAAGTTCCACCAACCTTACATTGCATCTTTTCAATGATGCCTATTTAATTTGATTGTGAGTTGTCTTGCTCTGAACCTTATAATCAATTTTTTCTCTGAGGCCTTTTTCTCCACCTGCCTTATGTTACAGATATTTGTGCCCCTTATCTTATTCTCTAATGATCTGTAAACTCACCAAGGGCAAGGACTCTTGTACCTCCAAGTGTATATTGCCCAAGAATGCATCTGAGTGTGTTTGCTATTGGCTTGCTGACATAAATTAATTGCTTTTAATTAATTGTTTTATAATTCTTAGAGATAACTGTCACTTGTTTTCACATGAAGATTCATTTGAAAGAGATCCAGTATTTTTCACTGTTGTTGATACCAGGTGTTCACAATGGAATCAGGAGGATTTGCCCTTGGATTAGATTTTAAAATTGAAACTGCTGCATGTGAGTCGAGCCCAGAAGGATATATGACAACTTTATAGAGACATGTGGCAGTTGGTTCACAAAATGAAAGGGTTGCCAGTGTAAAACTGTTATTTGTTCTGGGGAACTTCTAAAGCAAAGGAAATTTTGCTTTTGTAAAACCATGAGAGCTGATAGATGGTAATTATTTTCTGCTTGGCTGCAATTATGAGTTCAGGACATAATATAGTTATTAATGATTGTGCTATGTTAATTGGAGAAACAGGTATGTTAAGAATACCTATGAGATTTTAATACTGGTAATGTATATGAATCTTTAACTTTATGGAAAATGGTGTGAAACATTATTTTTCAATGCCATGGCTTTTATCCTCAAAGCACAAGAATTTGAGTAGTGTATTGATAGCCTTATCAACACAGAGAATCAACTAATTAGTAGTGTTTTACACAATCTGTTCCAAGAAATGTAAACCATGAGATTGAAAAGATGCAAATGCTGCAACCTGTGGTTACAGAGGACAGAAAACTACCCCTATTGCTCGCTTCAAGTGTTCCCTGGCCATGATTCTCTTGGTTGTGAGGTTGCTAGAAGGTATTTCTGTGTACCAGTTAGATGTAGACACAGATTTAAAATTTGGAGTTATGATGATAGAACCCAGAGTTTTTCTGAGTTTATCAGGCCTGTGTGTACTTCTCAGCATCTATTTCTTAATTGTGTTTAGGGACACCACATTCGACCCCTGG
The DNA here is from genome assembly GCF_019923935.1 of Bubalus bubalis. Lineage (NCBI taxonomy): Eukaryota > Metazoa > Chordata > Mammalia > Artiodactyla > Bovidae > Bubalus > Bubalus bubalis. Next base: position 53,216,524 of record NC_059173.1, on the reverse strand, counting down.
AGAATGGATAAGGATACCTGGAGAGCACAGTCCTGGCAGCTTCCCCATCTTTTCTAATTCACTTATGTTTAGTGCTTTCCACTAGCATTCTGGTGAGGGTCCTGAGGTAATCATCATCATGAAAATAGCTGACATTTGTTGAGTACCACTTTACATACAATCCTAAGAGAGATATCATTATTATCCCCATTTCACAGATGAGCAAATTGAGACTTGGGTTAAGTAAACTTGCCCAAGCTTACATACTAGTAGCTGTTGGGATTTGAGCTATAAATATTCCCTTATTTTGGGATTATTTAAAAAAAATGTAGTCTTTCATTGCTGTGATTATAAATGAATTAGAAAGAGCTGAATGTACTATTACAGAGTAATCAAACTATACTTATAAACATATACTCTGTTCTAAATAGATTTTTGCTCATGATGGGCAAGTGAATTCCTATATGGCCAAAGGGGAAAGTGCTGTTCTTTATTTCTGTCTTGAAATTAAAGTTATAGCCTTTTTGAACTGCGTTTATATACAAATATAATCCATATATTTGCACTCTTAGTCTTGGGCTTGAAAATCTAGTTTTAATGAAAATCTGTCAATGTATGGTTAATAGATTCAAGTACATACACCCCATCCCTAGAATGTGCAAGGTTATGATTTTACATATTTGTCATAAATGGCTGCAGCATCCATATATTACTGGAGTGAGCTTTTCTAATAGGGATAAATGTACTGCGCTGTGGACTCTCAAGATGGCAAGATACACAACTCATGTTTAGTGAAGCAGGGGGAAATGTATTATCCCTCTGCCGTGCTGTGACATGCATATATTGCATTCGCACTTCATGAGGGCACTAAATCCAGGGAGATCAAAAGAAAATACAGAGACAGATTTCCACTGCTGGCTCTTACAGTGCTTTCTGTTGGCTCCATGCTATTTGCACAGGGTGCAGAAGGCTCAACTGCTTCTTCAAAAGATAAATTTTGTTAAAACATGATATACGTTTTTTTCTCCTGCAAGTTGCATTTCCCTAAATTGGCTCAAAATTCAGGGATATTTTAAATAAATGATAACTCAAGGGAAAGAGTTCTACTCCAGTTTAATAATAATGGAGTGTGGAATACAGTTTTAAAAAGTTACGTACACATTAGCAAAATAACTGAAGTTCAAATTTTTATTTCCTAAAGACATAGTTTTCATAAAACTTGCTTTGAAGAATTGCTTTTGTCTGGCAAATTTTCCTCCATCGTTTTTGTGATTGCTCTTTACAAATGAAACTACAGGTGCCCCAGGTTAATGAATAAATCCTAAGAGCAGATAGTGTTCATTTTCTTTTTTAGGATAGCAAAAGGAAAAAAAGCATAACTTTGGGGAGAGATTTTGTAAGAGTTATAATTTTTGATTCTTATTTTCTGCAAGAAAATAGACTCTTAGACTGTTCAAACTGGTGACATTGTGGGGCAGTGTAGGGGGTCCAGGGGCTCATAGAAAGTATTCAGCAGGCCCCCTTTGCCCCATATCCCAATCTGAGCCTGGTGTCAGAACTGTGTCACTGAACTGGAGAGATCAAACAGTCTGATCACCCACCTCTGTGGAAATAGAAGTATGAAGAAAGGAGTTGAACTGCTTATTTAACCCCCTTGGTAATACTAAACAGATTTCAGGTTAGCATTAAATCAACGATTGGAGCCAGACATCTTGAATTCTGGGTATTGCAGATTTCCTGCTTGCACTTCTGAAACAGAGCGATAGCACTATATTGTAAACGAGACTTCTGCATTTGCACAGGAAACTTGACAGCAGCTTTGGTCTGAAGAAGAATAAAACTGAGATTTAGAGTCGATCAGGATCAGTCATGATCAAGTTCAGTTGGCACGATAGCGTTCTCTCTCATATTTTGAAGGCTACAGGTTGGGACTCCACTGCTGTGGGGGCTCTCTGAAATTGTTAGAGACCCAGGTTCTCTCTTGCTCATGGCTTTTCTTAGGATGGCTCTACACGATTATTGGGACTCTAGCTAATATGGAGGAAGAGATTAAAAAGCAGATAAGGACTATAATTTCCTAAAACCTGCCTCACGCAACTTTTCTTTACATCTCATTGTCCCAAACTTAATTCCATGGCCACACTTAGCTGCAAAGAAAGTTGGGAAACAGTTTTATCTCTGGGAGTCAGCGTCCAGTTAAGAATCAAGTGCTCTGTTACCCACCAAGTGGGAAGAAAGGATATTGAGGTGGGTAACCTCAGTGAGATTAAATAATTGCTTAGGATCACACAGTTTTCTAATGATAGAGATTAGAAGTAGGTCTCCTGATGGTGCAGTGCTTTTTGAATCAGAGAAAATGGACTTCTAAGCATATATGGAGATGATTTATGTATAGAGTGAAATGAGACTAAAGACCATTATGATTTTAAAATTTGGTTTAAGAATTCTTCCACGTGTTTCTTTTTGCCTTTTATAACATGATCCCTATTAGTTTTATTCTCACTAGTTAAAAAGATAGAAAAAAAAATCTTAGAATGTAGAGATGATAGCTAAATTTCCCAACCAGCAACACTGATGAGGCAGTGGGGGAGAGAGAGTCACTTTACTTGTGACCTCTGATCTCAGTGCATGGTCTGGACAGCATTTAGGTTCTCTGGTCATCTCTCTCCACCACTCTCTGAGATGCTGTTTCACACCATCTCCTGCTCCCTAGCATCTGATACCCTTTCCCTTCACTTTAAGTTGATGGCCTTGTCTGTTACTTCACTGTGAGAATAAAGGCAAACGCAAGAGAGCTTCTGTCTGTTCTCACTCTCACCAGTGCCCTTGTCCCTGGATCTAGGTCCTTGGCCTCCTTTTGTTGCAGTAGATTAACAGTTCTGTTTCTTTCAAAGCCCACTGATGCACTACACCCCACCCCATCTTTCCTCCTCAGGCACTCTGCTCCGATATTAGATGCCCTTTCTCCAGCATCATTTTCCTCTTTTCTATATGATCATTCCCATCAGCATTCAAAGATATTCTACAGTTTCCCTTGGCAAAGTCACTCACTCTAGACTGGATTTCACACCCCCTTTCGGGTAGTCTTTTTTTCTCCTTTAAAGAAGGTTTTATATTTTATTCTTATTCCTTGGTTCATGAAATTCAGGCTTTCATCTCCAATGCTTCACTGAAACCCTTCTTGTTGAGGATGGCAATGATTCCTATCTTGCCAGATCCCAGGGGGATTTCTCAATCATCAGCAGCCCTGGGCCCAGCTGTTCATGTCCTCCTTCTGGAAGCACATTTTCTACTTGGCTTGGGTAACTCTACTCTTGCCTTATTTTCTCTGTTCTTGCCTTGGGAAAGCAATGACCGTGTCTTCCCATTCTTCATGGCTGGCTCCTTCTCTCCTTGACCTTAAAAATTTGAGGAGTGCTCCTGGGCTCAGTCCCTTGGTTGTCTCCTCTATTTTTCTGTGTTCTCTCCTTAGTGATCTCAGTCACTATCATGGCTTTAAATATCTATATTTAGGTGGTTCTGAATTCATATTTTCAGCCTTTTACTTTTCTCTGGGCTCCAGATGTGTATGTCTGACTCTCTTTTCAACATCTCCACTTGGATGTCTACAAAGCAATTTCAAATTTAACAGCTTCAAAATAGAATTCTTGATTTTCTTTTCCCCAACTGTTCTTACTCTCATTTTCATAAATGGCACTGCCATTCACTCAGCACGTGCTAAGTTGCTTCAGTTGTGTGTGACTCATTGTGACTCTATGGACTGTAGCCCACTGGGGTCCTCTGTCTATGGGATTCTCCAGGCAAGAATACTGGAGTGGGTTTGCCATGCCCTCCTCCAGGGGATCTTCCTGACCCAGGAAAGGAACCCACGTCTCTTATTTCTCCTGCATTGTTCAGATCAAATATTGGGAGTTATCCTTGATGTCTATCTAGCCCACAGACCTCACATTTATCAGAAAATCTCACTTTATCAGAAAATCATCTTCAACCTCAAAATAGAACTAGAATATAATCAGTTCATCATGTTCACTATCACTTTCCTAGTCCAAGACTGCCATTCAGACTCCCAATTGGTTTCTCTGCTTCTCATCTTGCCCACTGCCAAGTCAACAGCACCAGGTAATCTGATTAAAAATGTAAATCAGGTCATGGAAGTGACTTTTCTGCTCAAAATTCTCTAGTGTGTTTATTCAGTCAAAATGGAATTCCAGCTTCTTTCTTTAGTCTGCAAGGCTCTCTTCTATCCACATAAGCTTATCTCCTGCTACTCTCAGCTCTACTCTTGGTATTCCTCAAAAATAGAGAGCTTGCTGCTCACTTAAGGGCCTTGACCATATTCTTTATTCCCTCTGCTTAGAGAGCTCTGTTCCCCAGACCTCTGTAAGGACTTTCCCTGGTTTCATGGAAGCCTTCATTCCGATATTACCTTCTCAGATGAGCCTACTGGATACATACTCCACCTTCACCTTGATCCCCTTACCCAGATTTATTCTAACTCACAGTGCTTATTACTACACAGCATCATGTTACACATACATAGGACTTTTTGGTTTGTATATTGTCTGTCTAGGATTCCTACAGTGTAAGTTCCATGGAGGCAGGGGCATTGACTTGCTTATTCTTTATCCCCTGTGTCAAGAAAGGTTCAAGGTGATGAGTGTGTATGCATCCACTTGCATGTGTGTACTAAGTGAATAAATGACCCTGATGCTTTGGAGAGACTTCAGTTAGCTACCTAAAGAAAAATACAAATGTATTGTGTTTCTCTTTATTTCATCTATGCCAAGCTGCCTAATCCTCATGCTTCTCTTTCCAGAAGAACAGGTCAGTTTGCTTTGAGATCGAGAGTTGCTGGGAAGCCAAGGTTGATCTGCCACCCCTCTACAAAGTTTGCATCCAAAGATGGTGTCGTGGCCAGAAATAGATCCATTAGCTGCTGGAACACACGTTACACTTCACACTGAAAAACAGGGGCGGGGATTAGTTTCTGAATTGAGCGATTCACTGGCAAGTCCTGCTTGCAAAGGAATATGTGCAGATTTCATCTTTTCTGTCAAGCTCCTCTCTCTGTTTCAGAGAGGCATCCATTCCACACTTGTCAAGATGTATTTGGTTTGAAAATCATTCTCAGGATGTTCAGAGTTGCATCAAGGACACTGAGCAGGGAGCAACGTGGTGAAGCAGAAAACGAGACCAAGGACCAGGAGAATTTGTGTCTAGCATCCGCGGAAAACCTTTTTTATGTGCCCGTTACTGCGGCGCCCATTCCCCCACACCGTTACTCTCATGGGCGTGAAAGGCAATGCGCACACTTCTTAGCCTCAAGCAACTTTTGATGGATTTTGACTAGAGAACTTGAACTTGGGGGAATCCAACCATTTTTAAGGGGGAGGTGAAAACAGCTGTTTAATACAAGAAAGTCTTTCTTGCCAGAGGGGAAAATATGTTTCCTAAGAGCATATAAGTGATCCTGGATATTAAGAGATTTGTTTCCTGTCTATTATGAATACCTTGACTACAGATAAGACGGATGATATTCATTAGTGTGTTTTACCCAGATTTTGTCAAACGATTAATGTCAGTCATTTTGTGTTTCTAATTGAAAAGAGTCTCTCTTTGAGGGCCCATGGATGTTTCACTTGAGATGTGCAGTGCTAGCTTTCACCTGTCATTCCATGATGGCTTTCATCGTTATAGGCAAAAATTTAAAAAATATTAAGTTTGCCTTTGGCAAAGGCCCAGTTCAGTATTCAGGCTCCACATATCCGAATACCCTTGTCCTCACTCTAGATGACTTGCTTATCAGTCCTGATTTGGTTCTGAACCTGACATTTCCTTTGTTCCTCCTCTTATTCCCTTCATGAAAACAAAATTTATCATGGCTAGATTATAAGGAGCTCTAATTATCAAAACAATGCAAATATACCAGGGAATCAAATACAATTGACTGTATTATTTCCCCTGGATGTATTAGTAGGACTAAGGTGTCTCATTTGGAATTTTACGCAAAAGATATTTTGGGACTAGGATAGAGGAAGAGTCCCTAGAACCCTGTCTTGGTGGCTACATCTTCTGCTCACCAATTAGATTGTCTGTGGGAATAATAATATAAATCAGGTCAGGTTCTGTTCAGCCATTTTTATTCTTCCAATTGCTCTTCAATCCATGTAGATTTTGTACCATGTAGATTTGGTACAAACATGTTTGGCTCTTAAACATTTGATTAATTTCTTTCTCTTTCTTTCTTTTTTTTTTTTTTTTTTTTTACTTACAAAATTGATCTATGTCTTTGGAAAGTCAGTGAAAAATGTGTCTTTGCAAATTTGGCCAAAGTCTGTGACTCAACTGGAGAGAACTGTTAGCTTAGGAATAAATGCTTTATTATTTTTTAGAGAGCAAATACTCTTGGACAGAGAAAGTAACTCACCTGGAAGAATTTCAGTCAGATGAATGGCACATTCACTAAGGGAACAAACCCACCTAAGCATAAATCTACTATTTTTAGTGTTGGATCTGAAATTCTTCTTTTTCTCACTTTTTGGCCATGATCTCTGTTCAAATAGCCAGCTCTTCAAATCGTAGATCATTAGAAGCTTTCATATTGGACTTTTATCCCCATACTGAGGCTGGAAGGGGCTGAAGGCTAGAAACCAGTGTGTTTTAAGTTTCGCTGCATGGCCAATAGCAGGCTGATTTCTAACTGAACTAAATCCCTTTTGTCATTTATTTTTATGATAATAGTAAGATCTATGGACTTTTTGGAGGCTCTGGGATAAAAGAAAATATCATTTTTAACTTTTACTACACTTGCCACTTGGGAACATCTATTGTTCGTTTTCTCTTAAGAAATCACCTAAATAGATTAACTGCTCCATACGGCTTTGAAGAAATAGAAAATACTGATGGAAAAGTTGCTGGTGACCACAACAATACACTTGCGATTGCCATTTAGTTTATCCCTTTGTAATCCTCTGTTCCACCTCACTGAGGCTGGTAATGTGTAAGCCAAACCAGAGTCCCCGACCCTCATCAGAGGGATCACCCAGCTCACTGCGCCAACCTGGTTGTCTCCCTCAATCCCTGCTTCATGTGTATGCAATCTTTTCGTGGGCAGAGAGTGCCCCTGGGAGGCTCCTCATGTTTCTTTATTCTCTGAGGCAGGAAATGCAGATGTAGCGTCAGTGCCTCTTCTGCCTTTTTTTGCTGGAAAGAACCTAGACATTTGCTGTTTGGGGCACCGTGGTCAGTTGCTACTAGCAAGTGGCCCAGGCACTTGGTGCTCAGAGTGTGGTCCCTGGACAAGCACCAGTAAGGAGGCTAGTCAGAAATACTGAATCCAGGTTCCAACCCCAACCCAGTGAAGCAGAATCTGCATTTTACTAAGATCCCTGCTGATTCATATGCATGTAAGGTTTAAGCTTGAAAATCATATCCATAAATTGCTTCATTTATTTGCCTTCAGCTTCCAGAGTGGACTCTCAGAGGGCATGCCACAGGCATTATATCGTGACTTGTACCTCAGCCCTTGTATTTTGAAATAGGAAAGCATAGCCTTGCTTCCCCATCTTCTGTCCCCGCCTGACAATGTAAACCTTTTGGTTTCACGTTTAGGTGTCCTTTGTACTTAATAGTTGATCTTTGGAAAAGAAATCAATATTTGCCCACAAGTCATTTCTTTTTGGGCCTGTTTCAAAAGAAAAAAAAAGATTAACGAATATTCTAAGCATCTGCAGCAGCCTTTATAAAGCTGCAAATCTCTTAGGTCAGCAGAGAATCTATGATGACTACGAAAGTATACAAATACGGTTTGAAATGGTTTTGCAAATGCTCTTACCTAAGGCATACCTCTTTCTTCCTTCACTGAAGCAGCTAGCACAAAGACCCCTGGGGCAAGTCTTCAAAGGGGGCAATTCTCTGCAGAAAGAAGCTCTGTGGGATTTGCAACAAAGGATTTCTCAAGATCAACAGTGGCTTGCTGAACTGGGTGGGTTAGAGAATTGAAAAAAAGAAAAAAAAAATTAAGACACAATAGCTGTGGTTGGAGGGATGCCGTGGGACCAATAATGAGGTCCTTTGGAAGGAGAGGAATAAACCAGCAGTTTTCTGGAGATTGAGATAGGACGCTGTTGGAGTTGATGAAGTGGTTTTTCTTTCTTGTATTCTTGAAAATATTATGTTTTTTTTTTTCCCCATAGACATCAGCAAACACACAAAGTAGAATGCAGCAACAGTATATTGCTACAAAGTTTTGAAAGAGTTGACTAGCTCTTTTGATATTCTCAAGTAAATACAGTTTTGAAATTCAGCTGTTTTTGTGGATTCCCAGTTCAATTAACATAATTTACATATGTAGGCCTAGACCCTGATCTTTCTAGCAAATAGAATGACAGTATCAATTGTGCTTATTTAAGACTGAATTTCATAATGCTTATCAGTGTGACAACCTTCTCTGCTATCAATTTGGAAAGGAATTTAAGGTATTAGATTCTCGAAGGCTCTTTGGAAAACCAAAACCAAAGTAGGACTGTCTGTCAAGACACAACATATTGGAACAAGAATGTAGACGACAACACTGTAGAAGACATCAGGACCTCAACATATGGTTACGCACATTGTATACTGCACAACTCCAAAGGGCGACGCGTACATGGCTTTCACGAAGGTCATTTCCAGTTATAAAATGTGACGGCTCTGAATATTGTCATGTTCTCAGTATACTCTTCATGAACTTGAGTCTTATTCACTTTTGGTAATATTTAAAATTTTTCTAATTAACTTACAGCTATGTAGAATTTATGGAGTTGTCCCAAAAATTCTCTTTATATGTCCTGCTATTTGATGTATGGAAGGAATCTGACAAAATTAAAAGCTAGTGCTATGTTCCACTCCAGTACTCTTGCCTGGAAAATCCCATGGACGGAGGAGCCTGGTGGGCTGCAGTCCAAGGGGTCTCCGAGAGTTGGACACGACTGAAGCAACTTTGCAGCAGCAACAGCAGAGTTATGTTTATTTTTTTGTATAGGGGAATGCGCTGGAATGCTGCTTAGGAACCCTGTCTCAGAATTATGATTGTAAATTGGCATGTATATAAATAGACGAGTTCCAATGGCATTTATAATAAAACACTTTCCCAATATAACTCATTGTCGTGTGGGCTAGAAGTGCAGGCTCTGGAGTCCACAGATGGGGCAGATTCCTTCTTCCTTCACCAACATGTTCAATGATGTCCTCAACCTTCCTCATTCAAAGCATGGGGTGATCTTAGTATCTACATACTTCATTTGATGGCTATGAAGCCTTATATTGGGTTGGCCAAGAAGTTCATTCAGGTTTTTCTGTTACATCTTATGGAAAAACCTGAATGAAGTTTTTGGCCAACCTAATATGAGATGGTACATACAAACCACTAAAAATAGCATCTGGCGTAGAGTCTAAACATTAGGGACCTAATGTTCTCAAGTTTGTACTAAGCTCTTCCTAATTTTTCTGGGAAGTTTTGGAGCTACCCACATTCACATTTAGCAGTATGATGGAAACACAAGAGAAAGAAAGGATCGTTTTCTGCTACACATTTGTGTATACAAGTAGGTAATGCTATGAGGGAAAAGAGTAGCTCTTACTCTCTTCATTTCTGTACCTCTGGAGTCCAGGTTTGAAGTTTGGATCTTCCCTGGTGGCTCAGTTGGTAAAGAATCCACCTGCAATGCAGAAGACCCGGGTTTGATCCCTAGGAAGAGCCCCTGGAGAAGGAAATGGCAGCCCACTCCAGTATTTTTGCCTGGGAAATTCCACGGACGGAGGAGCCTGGCAGGCTACCATTCACAGAGTCACCAGAGTCGGACATGACTTAGCAACTAAACCACCAAGACAGATTTCACTGAAAGGTGTCTGAGCATTTGCTGGGTCAGTTGTTAAAACTGCCTCTTGCTTCTTTTCTTGATGACAGTGAAGGGGAGCGGGGGCTGTGACAGCCGTGAGTGCTTCACACCAAATTCGTCCAGTTGTCCTTAGCACATGGAGAAATCACACTGCCCTGCTCACATCAAACTTGAGTGATCCATGGGCTTGCTTTGGCTAATCAGGTGTGAGAGGGAGTGATGGTTGTGACTTTCAGGAAGTATCTTTAGTGCTGAATGCTTGATTCATTAAGCTCTTACTCCCTCCTTTAGTTATGTTTAAGCATGGACTCAGATGGAGTAGCCAGTAGTTTGGCTTGGATCCCTGAGAGGCTGTAAGAAGCAGAGGCCCCTGCTGACCTGTGATGGACACAGAGCGTGGGCCAGGTGGAAAGCTTTGTGGTCTAAAATCACTGAGGTTTTGGAGGTTGCTTGTTGCTTCCGTATAACTTGCTTACTCTGATTTTTTTTCAAGGAGCCCTGAAAGTGCATTATACTTTCCTGGCTCTGAGAGACACTCTTACAGGTATAGATTATGTTCTGATGATGGTCAGCTTGTGGCATTCCCTGTAGATACCAATTTTCTGGCTCTTTTAACATCAATATAGAGATTATGTAGTAAATTAACTAGTTTATATATTTTGAGCATTTAGTGACAAATAATATATATTCTTAAACAGTCACCCATTTTCTTAAAAATAAGCACAAAACCTTTAACAAATTCATCTTGTCTAGTTAGATCTAACGTTATTGAAGAGGAACTGAGGTAGAATGTTTCTGTCCTACCCACAAGTCTATTTATTTTTAAAGAACCCTGAATAATTTATCTGATTGAGGACAAAAAGTATGCAGAATTACTGACTATCTTAAGAGAAAATAGAAGAATATGAGAAATCCACACAGAGATTCTTTCCTACAAAATGGCATTGAACCAGCAATCAGACATAAAATTATTATTGATTTTTATCTATTATTTATAGTGTTGTGAGAAAGTGATATACGTGGAATGTAGCAATGATTGCTGTGTTTTGACGTCTATTCAACCCAGTTTAGAGAAAATATAAAAGTATTTCACAAAGAGCCTTTGAAAACTAGGAAGTGAAAAACGTGACTTCCAAGAGACTAATGGGTTTAGAAAAATGTTAATGAGATTAGACAATGAGTTTAAAACAAGATGTTCAATTACTTATTGAATAGAAACTTCGTATTTTATATATTTTTAAAATAATATTCTGTAGATGGTTGAAAGTTGTAAATAGATAAAAATCATGAATTTACAACAAATAATTTTCTGCTAAAATAAATTTGATTAGGAAAGTAAACAAAAATGAGGTAAGAAATTAATGTTTTTAAAAAACCAAACCAAAAATGTGAAAAAGAAGACAGGCACTTGATTTATCAGAAATTAAACTCTGTATTCCATAGGACATTTGAAATTCTTTACTCACTGGTCATATAGGCTTGTACCCTATAGGAATTTGTTGCTAATGTAATAGCCGCCAAGTGCAACCCAAAGCATGTGAACTTTGCTATGCCCCTGTTACCCTGTACCCCATTACCAGGCAACAGTTACCGAGACCACTAGTGGTCCTGCCCAGCCATTGGTTGGCACCGCAGTGAGCCCCGCCTCCAGATGACTGTCAGTGAGTGACCATTCAGTTCAGTTCAGTTCAGTTGCTCAGTCGTGTCCGACTCTTTGCGACCCCATGAATCGCAGCACGCCAGGCCTCCCTGTCCATCACCAACTCCCAGAATTCACTCAAACTCACGTCCATTGAGTCAGTGATGCCATCCAGCCATCTCATCCTCTGTCGTCCCCTTCTCCTCCTGCCCCCAATCCCTCCCAGCATCAGAATCTTTGCAATGAGTCAACTCTTCACATGAGGTGGCCAAAGTACTGGAGTTTCAGCTTTAGCATCATTCCTTCCAAAGAAATCCCAGGGCTGATCTCCTTCAGAACGAACTGGTTGGATCTCCTTGCAGTCCAAGGGACTCTCAAGAGTCTTCTCCAACACCACAGTTCAGAAGCATCAATTCTTCGGCGCTCAGCTTTCTTCACAGTCCAACTCTCACATCCATACATGACCACTGGAAAAACTATAGCCTTGACTAGCCGGACCTTTGTTGGCAAAGTAATGTCTCTGCTTTTGAATATGCTATCTAGGTTGGTCATAACTTTCCTTCAAAGGAGTAAGCGTCTTTTAATTTCATGGCTGCAGTCACCATCTGCAGTGATTTTGGAGCCCCCCCAAAATAAAATCTGCCACTGTTTCCCCATCTATTTCCCATGAAGTGATGGGACCAGATGCCATGATCTTTGTTTTCTGAATGTTGAGCTTTAAGCCAACCTTTTCACTCTCCTCTTTCACTTTCATCAAGAGTTAGATAAATTTGTTCTTTCACCGAGATTTGCTGTTTTGGTCACCTGTTAAAAGCTATACTAGCCTGTTTATTCAGTAACCTACATAGGGTGTTTTCTATGTCCCTGAATAATAGTACGGTCGTTTTGTGAGTTATTTCAGCCATCATTTTAGAGTTGAGGGAAACTGAGCCTCAGAGAGGTTAAAGGAATCACTGATGGCTGCTGTTACAGAATGTGTTTTGTAAGGGTTACCTTAAAAAAATATATGGCCTATTTCCATTCTCACTAGCCTACCTACATGATTAAGTGTAGATATGTAGAAAGAGATAGATACATAGAAATCACCTGGTCCCTATTCTCTCATCCCTGAACTCTGAGTAGAATACTAACGCATCTGGTTTTCCTTACCCTTTTAATGGGATAGTCTTATGGCACATATCATGTTAATGGCTCCATTGGACCGCTCTCCGAGGTTCAGACCCCTGTTTTTCCCCACCTTAGAGAGGGTAAGCACATCTGGAATTCTGGATCACAGGACAGCTTTGTAATGGGATGGTCTATTAATTCTATTAATTTCTGTTAATTACAGTAGTATAGCGTGTGTGCTTAACTTTACAGAGACTTCTTTAAATTCAATTTCCATACAAACCATCCTTTTATTCCGTTACACTTCCACTCTTCTAAATCACTTTTGATTCATTAAATTTGAACTTTCTTATAGCAGGAGACAAAAATTCAAGCTGTTTTGTAGTGAAGCTATGTGCCAGATGACTATTTCCTCTCAGCAGATTTGTGTTTTCATATGGTTGGTTGTCCAATTACTTGAATATTTGATTGTACTTCTTGATTACTTTAAAATTACTGGAAAATGGAAAACTTGAAAATGTTAAACCTAATGATAACAAAGCAGAGTTGGAAATGCTTTGATTTGCTGAAAGTGATAGATCTTTATTTCAGATACTCATTGGCCTGAAGACAGTTTCTTTATGTCAACTTAGATAAGAAGTGGTAAAGAATATATATTTCATAGGTATAATTATTCTACTCTATTTTTAAAAAATTGGAGTATAGTTGATTTACAATGTTGTGTCTCAAGTGTACAGCAAAATGATTCATGTATATGTGTGTGTATACCTCTTCTTTTTCAGATTTTTTTCCATCATAGGTTACTACAAGTTGTAGTCACAAGTATATTACTACAAGTTGAATATAGTGCCCTGTGCTATACAGTAGGTCCTTTTTTTCTATTTTATGTGTAGCAGTTTGTATCTGTTAATCTCAGACTACTAATTTATCCCTGCTTTTTTTCCCCCTTTGGTAACCATAAATTTGTTTTCTATGCCTGTGAGTCTATTTCTGCTTTGTAAATAAGTTCATTTGTATCATTTTTTAAAGATTCCACATATAAGTGATATCAAATAATATATTTTTTTCTGTCTGGCTTCACTTAATATGGTAATCCCTAGGTCCATCCCTGTGGCTGGAGATGGCATCATTTCATTCTTTTTTATGGCTAATATTCCACTGTGTGTGCGCACACACATGCACATATATACATAACTATACAGCACTTCTTCTCCATTCATTCATCTGTTAATTGACACTTAAGTCGCTCAGTCATGTCCGACTCTTTGCGACCCCATGAATCGCAGCATGCCAGGCCTCCCTGTCCATCACCAATTCCTGGAGTTCACTCAAACGTGCGTCCATTGAGTCGGTGATGCCATCCAGCCATCTCATCCTCTGTCGTCCCCTTCTCCTCCTGCCCCCAATCCCTCCCAGCATCAGAGTCTTTTCCAATGAGTCAACTCTTCGCATGAGGTGGCCAAAGTACTGGAGTTTCAGCTTCAGGGTCAGTTCTTCCAATGAACACCCAGGACTGATCTCCTTTAGAATGGACTGGTTGGATCTCCTTGCAGTCCAAGGGACTCTCAAGAGTCTTCACCAACACCACAGTTCAAAAGCATCAATGCTTCGGCGCTCAGCCTTCTTCACAGTCCAACTCTCACATCCATACATGACCACAGGAAAAACCATAGCCTTGACTAGACGGACCTTTGTTGGCAAAGTAATGTCTTTGCTTTTGAATATGCTATCTAGGTTGGTCATAACTTTTCTTCCAAGGAGTAAGCGTCTTTTAATTTCATGGCTGCAGTCACCATCTCCAGTGATTTTGGAGCCCAAAAAAACAAAATCTGATACTGTTTGCACTTTTTCCCCATCTATTTCCCATGAAGTGATGGGACCAGATGCCATGATCTTCGTTTTCTGAATGTTGAGCTTTAAGCCAACTTTTTCACTCTCCTCTTTCACTTTCATCAAGAGGCTTTTTAGTTCTTCTTCCCTTTCTGCCATAAGGGTGGTGCCATCTGCATATCTGAGGTTATTGATATTTCTCCTGGCAATCTTGATGCCAGCCTGTGCTTCTTCCAGCCCAGCATTTCTCATGATGTGCTCTGCATATAAGTTAAATAAGCAGGGTGACAATCTACAGCCTTGACGTACTCCTTGTCCTATTTGGAACCAGTCTGTTCCATGTCCAGTTCTAACTGTTGCTTCCTGACCTGCATATAGATTTCTCAAGAGGCAGGTCAGGTGGTCTGGTACTCGCATCTCTTTCAGAATTTTCCACAGTTTATTGACACTTAGTTTACTTCTATGTCTTGGCTGTTATAAATAGTATTGCTGTGAGTATTGTGGTATACATATCTTTTCAAATTAGAGTTTTCTCCAGATTTATGCCCAGGAGTGAGGTTGCTAACTCTATTTTTAATTTTTTAAGGAACTTCCATACTGTTCTCCATCATGGCTACACCAGTTTACATTCTCACCAACAGTGTAAGGGTTCCCTTTTCTCCACACCTGTTCCAACATTTATTATTTGTAGACTTTTTATGATGGCCATTCTGACTGGTGTGTAATCATTCTGCTCTTTAGAAAAATATTTTTGGAGTCTGAAAATGTGCTAAGATTCAAATAGGCTTTTACCTTTTCCTGGTATATATGTTAAGTGAAGTGGCTAATCTTGATTATATATAGACATTGACTCTAGCTACATAAACATATTCCTTGAGCTTTCATTTCCTCCAATGAAGTTCTGTAGGGGTAGAAATGTCTTTTTCAAAATGGTAGCCACAGCACATGGTACAGACACCAACCCAGAGTAGGGGCTCAGTAGACGTTTGTGGAACACGTGAGTGATTGCATGTGCTTTTGCATATACCCATACCGCCTTATGTTTACCTAAAAAAAAGTGAACAGCCTTAAAATAATTATATTCTTATTTTGCTCATTTTTCTACTCTATGCTTTCAGGCTCTATTATGATTATTTATTGAACTTAAAAATGCATCATGTGTTTGGCTGTAGTATACTATTTTTAAATCACCCCTTTGCTGTATCCTTTCGTATACTTTTATAAAAGTATACTAATATAAAATACTTATACTAATATAAAACTTACCCTGGTGTGTGTGTGTGTGTGTGTGTGTGTGTGTGTTTGTGCGTGTGTGTGTGTGTGTAAAACAAGTCCCTGAGGTTTAGGTTCTGAATCTTTTTCACGGTGTTGTTATAGCCTATGACTTCAACTAAGAGTTTCCTGGGTGAGTGCTGAGAGCATTGTGTCAGCTGGCTTTTGATTTTCAATAAAATCCAGGTTCTCACAGTTAGTTTTCTTTCTGTCCAAGGGCTGGTGGGCCAGTAGCATTTCAATGGCTATCACTGCCTGGCAGCTTCAGCTGCGCAGTGTCATTGAGCAACAGTGCAAAAACGAGGTTTTATCACCCTCTCCAAGTTCTTTACCACTTTGGTTTCTCAGGAGCATTCCATTTTGTATAAGAGCAGAAAATTTAAAATGCACACCAAGCAGGCCTCTCAGTATCTGTGAAGATGGGGAAAGGTTATACAAACCACGTTAAAAAAGGACGATCCAGCCCACATGTTAAAATCTCATTAGATTTCTACTAATTTGCCTTGGAACTGGAGAGCAGCTGAAGAAAAACAGGAAAGTAATATTCTAAGATTTGAACCAGGGAGTTTAGGATCTCCAAAGTCGCTTCTTTGGTTCCATGAATCATTTCTGAGATTCTAGAACATTGAATTGGCCACCTGAAATTGTTGAAATCAGGTAAGGAAATAGTCTGTGTTAGAGAATCATAGATTCTGAAGTTCAGCTTGACTCTTTCATATTTCTTTCTTTTTAAACTCCCTTTATGTAACAGAATTCATGTAAAACTACAGGAGTCTTAATTGCATTGTCCCTGGCCCATCCCCCTCTCTCCTTTCCCTACATTTCATTTTATCCCCATTTCTCTTATTTTCTTCTCTTTCCCATTCAGGGCAGTACATGTATTGCAGCTATTTTGCTGGAAAGATCATTGCATTGTCTATTTTGTTTTAAAATTCAGATACTCAACTTGAATTCCTGTCTCTTTAGATCAGATAAGAATGGTAAGCATCTGAGTTTTAAGATACAGTCATTTCTTTTCTCCTCCCTCCACTCCTCGTCTCCAGCAGCCCTGTAAAATAGCTTGTCGCTTGCATTTCTCAAGCATTCAAGGGTTTATAGAATCTAACGATCCTGATCTCCAGCTTCCTCTTTATAAGCAGAAAATGATAGCTGTATATGGCACAGTTCCCAGGGAAGCTACATGAAAAGTGACAGACAAGCGGATGCCAGGGTATGGAAAACAGCCCTAGGTATGTGCTTTTAGAGGAATTGTCCCATCAACTCAACAACCACATTTAATGGTATAAGGACTGTTGAACTTCATTTTCTAGCAGAAAAGAAACTTGAAAGATGTATTTGAAAATTTCCCTGATCAGTCTGCTTTTTGGAATTCAGCATAACAGCTCGGAGTGGCTCCAAAGCAAAGCAAAAAATAATGCCAAATGAATTAAACAGCTGTGGCCAAATGGAAGGAGAAGGGCTACTGCAGCAGGATGATTGTCCATGGAGAAACAAAGCCAGATAGGAACAGTAATTAGTAACTTTCTGTATACATGAACCCACAAGAGCAGTTCCTTAAGAAGCAGTGCTATGGCAAGAAAAAGTGGATAAAATCTACAAGAACCCCTCTAGCACCAGATTCGTATTTGTTTAGGTTGCAGGCTTCATATTAGCTATATATTCTCTAGGATTCCTGGATGGGAAAATAACAGTGACTATAGTCGGATGTGAAAAGAGTCAGAAACTCAGAATAACCAGGGTTCAGGGGCTAGTAAGATTGTTGGGTTGGATTCAAGGTTGGATGTTACAGGTGGTGATCCAAGTAGACACAGGGAGTGTGGAATGGAGGTCCTGCTGTTGGGGTGCCAAAAATCAGGCAGAAGGCATTACCAACTTTCATGTAATAATGATAGTAATTATATGCCAGGCCTGGTTCTAAGCAGTTTATTTGATTTCTCTCATTAATCTTGATGTAATTCTGGGATATTAAGGTTGTCCCCACTTTACAGATGAGAAGACTGAGGCATGGAAAGTTTAAGTAATTTGGGGTCATACAGGAGATAAGTGCCAGGGCCAAGCTTTGAACCTATGCTCTTAATTCTTGAACTGTCCTTCAAGGAGGCAAGTCGCTTCAGAGAGACCTAGTCTAGATTCTGGGGAGGACCACCTCAGAGACTGGTGGTGGAGGTCCATGTGTGAAGTCAGCTAGGAAACATTCAGAGGCAAGTGCTGGCTTACAGTATAAACATATCAACTGACTCAGTACCTACAAGGTCAGAGTTACTGTGGTCATCAGAGCTGAGTCCTGATCCATTTTCCTGTGATTCTTTAGCTCTGCCTTCCTCTGACTGATGATGGATAGAGACGTGGCTACAGCAATTCCATATCTCTTACTGGCACGGAATACTAGCTGGAAGAAGAGAAACAGCTGTACTCTGGTGCTGTCCCAGAGGAATAAGGAAGACCTTCCCCAGACGCTGGGAGCAAAACCTCTATCTGCATCTCAGGACGCTGAACACAGTCACGCACCATTGCTAGTCTAGTCACTGACGAGGGTCGTGGGATTGCATGTGGACTGTCAGGAGCTGGGGTGGGACTAAGCCTTTCTGAGTCACGTGAAGCTGGGGGTGGGGATACCTAAATAAAACTGGATACTTAAATAAAATCGCCAATCTCTGAGGGAAAGGAGTTTCCCAGCTGGCGCTAGTAGTAAAGAACGTGTCTGCCAATGTAGGAGATGTAAGAGACACAGGTTCAATTCCTGGGTCAAGAAGATCCCCTGGAGGAGGGCATGGCAACCCACTCCAGTATTCTAACTAGAGACTCCCATGGACACAGAAGCCTGGTGGACTATAGTCCATAGAGTCACAAAGAGTCAGACATGACTAAAGTGACTTAGCACACAAGGGAAAGGAAGAGAGGCAGGAGTTGGGTGGCCCCCCCCAAATGGCTACTCCAGAGAGGCTGTATGCTGGTCTGGGAGCTATGGATTATCTCATAAATTCAGGAGTCCACTTTCTAGAACTGGTAAATCTGGATAGAGCTTGGTTCAAAGCTCAGTAGCTTGGTTTGATGTCTAGTTCTAGAATGGAGGTGTCAACAAGGTAAATGTGATGCTGTGTCATTTACCTACCAGCCTAGAATTTCTCACCTCTCTTCTGCTGCGGAAAACTGGTTTGAGTCAGAGGCCTTGGTGAAGCACAGACAGAAGGTTAAGGGGACCTTCTTGGGACTTGAAGAGCCAAGAATAGTGACAAAATGACGTTGAACATTTAGTATGTCAAGTTGGCAGGTCTGGTCTACTTTGGATATATGTGTGTGTGTGTTAGTTACTCAGTCATGTCTGACTCGTGCAACCCCAAGGACTTTAGCCCACCGTACTCCTCTGTCTATGGAATTTTCCAGGTAAGAATAGTGGAGTGGGTTCCCATTCCCTTCTCAAGCTACTTTGGATACCATACAGAATACTCTTTTCTATTTACTTTATTTCTCAAAATTTATTTTTATTATTGGCTTCTTAGGCTTTATTTGGAGTATATCAAGGCTGTATATTGTCACCCTGCTTATTTAACTTATATGCAGAGTACATCATGAGAAATGCTGGGCTGGAAGAAGCACATGCTGGAATCAAGATTGCTGGGAGAAATATCAATCACCTCAGATATGCAGATGACACCACCCTTATGGCAGAAAGTGAAGAGGAACTCAAAAGCCTCTTGATGAAAGTGAAAGAGGAGAGTGAAAAAGTTGGCTTAAAGCTCAACATTCAGAAAACGAAGATCATGGCATCTGGTCCCATCAGTTCATGGGAAATAGATGGGGAAACAGTGGAAACAGTGTCAGACTTTATTTTTGGGGGCTCCCAAATCACTGCAGATGGTGACTGCAGCCATGAAATTAAAAGATGCTTACTCCTTGGAAGGAAAGTTATGACCAACCTAGATAGCATATTCAAAAGCAGAGACATTACTTTGCCAACAAAGGTCTGTCTAGTCAAGGCTATGGTTTTTCCAGTAGTCACGTATGGATGTGAGAGTTGGACTGTGAAGAAAGCTGAGCGCCGAAGAATTGATGCTTTTGAAGTGTGGTGTTGGATAAGACTCTTGAGAATCCCTTGGACTGCAAGGAGATCCAACCAGTCCATTCTAAAGAGATCAGTCCTGGCTGTTCTTTGGAAGGAATGATGCTAAAGCTGAAATTCCAGTACTTTGGCCACGTCGTGTGAAGAGTTGACTCATTGGAAAGACTCTGATGCTGGGAGGGATTGGGGGCAGGAGGGAAAGGGGATGACAGAGGATGAGATGGCTGGATGGCATCACCGACTCAATGGTCATGAGTCTGAGTGAACTCTGGGAGTTGGTGATGGACAGGGAGGCCTGGCGTGCTGTAGTTCATGGGGTCACAAAGAGTCAGACACGACTGAGCAACTGAACTGAACTGAGGCTTTATTTACAAAGTGAAGTTTTTTGACCAATTTTTTAAAGAGTTTTTTCCAAAACACAACTATGAGGTCAGTAAAATGTTTCTTTGGTCCCCAGTGTTGTGCTTAGGGCAGTGGCAACCATAGTGTGCTACACTGCCATGCCTGCCTCCAATGTCCATGGCAGACACTGGTCATTTATCATGGTCCTGTTTCCTGCTGAGCATGGTTGCAACTGGGGATTATTCTCTGTTTGTTGCCCTAGGCAGCCACTGCTGAGCTGGCACAAGAAGTAGAAATTATTTCACATCCTTGCTCGGGGAACTCTGTCTCTGAGAGGCAGCATGGGAGAGCAGAGGAATGTTCTAGAGCTATATATCAAGTCAAGTAGCCAAACTTTGAATCAGACATATTCGTGTCAGCGGGCTTGTGTTTGAATCCAGGCTCTGCCACTACTAACTTGGCAAATTAACTTACTTCTCTCAACCTATCTCCTCTTTTTAAAGTAAGATTAATGATACCAATTTCCTAGGCTATTGGTGATATTAAATGAGATGGAATGTGTACTATTCTCAATGGATTGGGCCGCTCTCTAAATGTTAGTTTACATTGCCTTCCTATTAAAACCTAGACCAAGAGGATACTATGATAAACTTACTCTCAGTAACAGGCAAACATACCAACATTTTAACAGGGAAGTATATTTAATGAAAAGAATTAATTGTTGTAGTGTTTTGTATGTTATCTTTAGGGGTCAAAAGTTTTTTTCATAATTTTTTTCTGCCTAAAGGACATGGCTTGATTTCTGTTTCTGTAATGTCAAATTTGGCAGAGACTAGTGTTTTAGGGAATTACAAAGGGAGGAGAATCCATAATCTTTGCCCTTGAGGAAGTCAAGCCAGAGGAACACAGTGACAAATAAATATACTGTAGAATACAAATAACTAAAGCCTGGAAATATACCCACATATGCTAAATTATAGCTCCATAAATGTATTTATTTCTATAGTATCTGCATAGGCAGGCAGATCAATGGAAAAGAATAGAATCTTAAGTAGGTCCAAATACTTCAGGGAATTTAGTGTATGATAAGGATGGCATTTTAAATCAGTGAAGAAAGAAAGATTATTTAATAAGTGCTATTAAGACAACTTTTTAGGTATTTTAGAAAAAAATTAGATTTCTGCTATAAAGACAAAATGCAGACATGTAAAAATTTTATAAGGCATCATGGAAAAAATTTCTTATAATCTTGGAGTAAGACCTTCTTATGTCAACCTAAGTAGATATTTAAAAACAAAAGGATTTTCCTATAAAAATTAAAGCTCCTCTATGGAAACACATGATAATTAAAGGTAAAAGACAAAACTGTAAAAAATATATATATACATGTCCAATTGTACTCCATAGAGATTGTACCAACTTTTACTGTATCTGCACTGTATATGCACCTATACCCTCAAAATACAGAGTTCATATATGTCAACAAGAAAAATACAAAAAAGATCTCAAAAAATAGGCAAAAGATATGAGAAAGCAGTTTGGAGAGAGAAAAAATCTTTTGAAGCATATGAAAAATCTTCAGTTGCATTCATAATTAAACACAAATTCAGATCATAATTTTTCACCTAATAGGCTTGTGATAGTTATTAGCATAAAATGTGGAAATTTACAGTGGATGATGTTGAGGGTACAGGCATATATGTGTGCTGTTGCTGCTAAGGCGCTTCAGTCGTGTCTGACTCTGTGCGACCCCAGAGATGACAGCCCATCAGGCTCCCCCGTCCCTGGGATTCTCCAGGCAAGAACACTGGAGTGGGTTGCCATTTCCTTCTCCAATGCATGAAAGTGAAAAGTGAAAGTGAAGTCGCTCAGTCGTGTCCGACTCTTAGCGACCCCATGGACTGCAGTGCACCAGGCTCCTCCGTCCATGGGATTTTCCAGGCAAGAGTACTGGAGTGGGGTGCCATTGCCTTCTCCATATATGTGTGCAGGAATGGTAAAAATTAGTACAACCTTTTTGGAGTGCAACTGGACAACATTATCAAAATTTAAAATGTGCAAATATTGCAATTCCTACTTCTAGGGATTTATCCTTTGGTTTGATTTGCATAAATATCCAGAGAAGTCTGAAGAAAAATTGTTCATTGCACTATTATTTACAATAATAATAAAAGTAAAAAAAAATAATAATAAAAGTAAAAATAAAAACAAAACCAAGAAGCAACCTAACATGTCCAGTAGCAAGAGATTGACTAAAATATTTAATGCAATTCTATAATAAAATGTTACATAGCCATTAAAATGAATGACTCTACACGGGCTAATTTGTATATTGTTAAGCAAAAGGAAAGTCTGTACTTAATGTCTACAGACATGTATTTATACAGAAGTGTTCTGAAAAGGCATGCAAGAAACCATTGACTGGGGTTACCACTTGGTAGTAAGTCTGAAGAAGTAGAGTAGGAAGGAGAATCACTTTTCTTTGGAAATTTTATTGTACTATTTTCTGACCAAAATTTTGTTATTTTCATAATAAATGGATGGTCTTATGGATGGATAAAATGATAAGCAAATCGATTGCCTGGGGATTTTTCCAATCTAATTTCTTCTGTGCATACTTCACTTAGCAAATTCGTCATATCACCAATAATAATAATGAAAAAGAATGGATTCCTATAAGAGGATGAGAAATTGAAATAGTTCTGAGAAACAGGAAGCAAATGGATTCAAAGAGATTCACTAGAAAGGCATGTGCAATTTGGACCCATTTGGCAGTCTTCTCAGCTCGGGCAGTAGAGGGCAATAGCAATGGGGCCTTGGATCAGCTAGCCTGAGCCATCTGGGCCCGTCTCCTCTCCCCTAAGGCTTACTTTTTTGTTGTAAATGGCTCAGTAGCTTCATGTCCCCACAGCAGATGAAGTCACTGGGTGTTGGGTCCGCATAGGCAGAGCAGTACTTTCAGTAGTTATCAAGACCAAGAGGGTCTGGGATTCATCTTCATGAAAAGAAATATATCAATATGTTCCACCAATCCCTATGTCTCAACATTTCTCCACAATAATCTGTTATCAGGTTGGAGTAGAAAAGATCATACAACTGGCATTCTCAAAAACAAAGGTACTCAAATAGCAAAGTCTCACCAAACATTTGATGAGAAGCATTTCTGTAAAAGTGAGCCATTAAATTCAATGATCAGAAGAGCTAAAATCCAAAGAAAAAGAGTTAATATAGCAAACAGAATATATCAAGTATAATTAATATCTTTAGAGATATGCAGTGGAATATTAAGAATATTGCAATCATGAATCATAAAACATTTGATTATGTGTATGGTACAAATTTCCTTGAGTTTTCCTGGTGACTCAGTGGTAAAGAATCGGCCTACCAATGCAGGAGACACAAGAGATGTGGGTTCGATCTCTGGGTCTCGAACATCACCCAGAGAAGGAAATGTCAAATCACTCTAGTATTCTTGCCTGGGAAATCTCATGGACAGAGGAGCCTGGTGAGCTATAGTTCATGGGGTTGCAAAGAGACATGACTTTGTGACAGAAAAAACACAAATTTCCTTAGTGTTATAAGTAGTTGATTTTCCCATTAATTCATCAAGTACGTTGAATGTGTCATACCTTTTTGCCTTTTCATGGGGTTCTCAAGGCAAGAATACTGAAGTGGTTTGTCTTTCTCTTCTCCAGTGGACCACATTTTGTCAGAACTCTCCAGCATGACCCATCCATCTCAGGTGGCCCTACACAGCATGGCTCATGGTTTCATTGAGCTAGCCAAGGCTGTGGTCCATATGATCAGTTTGGTTAGTTTTCTGTGATTATGGTTTTCATTCTTTCAGCCCTCTGATAGATAAGGACAAGAGGCTTATGGAAGCTTCTTGATGGGAGAGATTAACTAAAGGGGAAACTGAGTCTTGTTCTGATGGGCAAGGCCATGTTCAGTAAATCTTGAATCCAATTTTCTGTTGATGGGAGGGGCTGTGCGCCCTCGCTGTTGCTTGACCTGAGGCCAAACTATGGTGGAGGTAATGAAGATAATGGCGACCTCCTTCAAAAGGTCCCATGATGCACTGCTGCACTCCGTGCCTCCAACCCTGCAGCAGGCCACCGCAGACCCACGCCTCCACCGGAGACTCCTAGACACTCATGGGCATGTCTGGGTCAGTTTCTTGTGGGGTCACTGCTCTTTTCTCCTGGGTCCTGGTGTGCAGAAGGTTTTGTTTGTGCCCTCCAAGAGTCTGTTTCCCCAGTTCTGTCTAAGTTCTGGTGGTTCTATGGTGGGGTTCATGGCCACCCCCTCCAAGGGGGCTTATGCCATACCCAGGTCTGCTGCACCCAGAGCCCCTGCGGCAGGCCACTGCTGACCCGTACCTCCACAGGGGACACTCAGACACAGTTCTGGCTCAGTCTCCTTATGCCAAATTCAGACTTAAGTTGACGAAAGTAGGGAAACCCACTAGACCATTCAGGTATGACCTAAATCAAATCCCTTACGATTATACAGTGGAAATGATAAATAGATTCAAGAAATTAGATGTGATAGAGTGCATGAAGAACTATGGCTGGAGGTTCGTGACATTGTACAGGAGGCAGGGATGAAGACCATCCCCAAGAGAAAGAAATTCAAAAAGGCAAATGGCTGTCTGAGGAAGCCTTACAAATAGCTGAGAAAAGAAGAGAAGCTGAAGGCAAAGGAGAAAAGGAAAGATATACCCATTTGAATGCAGAGTTCCAAAGAATAGCAAGGAGAGATAAGAAAGCCTTCCTCAGTGATCAATGCAAAGAAATAGAGGAAAACAACAGAATGGGAAAGACTAGGGATCTCTTCAAGAAAATTAGAGATACCAAAGAACATTTCATGCAAAGATGGGCACAATAAAGGACAAAAATGGTATGGACCTAACAGAAGCAGAAAATAATAAGAGGTGGCAAGAATACACAGAAAAACTAAACAAAAAAAGATCTTCACGACCCAGATAACCTGATGGTGTGATCACTCACCTAGAGCCAGACATCCTGGAATGCAAAGTCAAGTGGGCCTTAGGAAGCATCACTATGAACAAAGCTAGTGGAGGTGATGGAATTCCAATTGAGCTATTTCAAATCCTAAAAGATGATTCTGTGAAAGTGTTACACTCAATATGCCAGCAAATTTGAAAAACTCAGCAGTGGCCATAGGACTGGAAAAGGTCAGTTTTCATTCCAATCCCCAAAGAAGGCAATGCCAAAGAATGCTCAAACTACCACTCAGTTGTACTCATCTCACACGCTAGCAGCATAATGCTCAAGATTCTCCAAGCCAGGCTTCAACAGCATGTGAACCGTGAACTTCCAGATGTTCAACCTGGATTTAGAAAAGGTAGAGGAACCAGAGATCAAATTGCCAACATCCATTGGATCATCAAAAAAGCAAGAGAGTTCCAGAAAGACATCTACCTTTCCTTTATTGACTATGCCAAAGCCTTTGACTGTGTGGATCACAACAAACTCTGGAAAATTCTTAGAGAGATGGGAATACCAGACTACCTGACCTGCCTCCTGAGAAATCTGTGTGCAGGTCAAGAAGCAACAGTTAGAACTGGACATGGAACAATAGACTGGTTCCAAATTGGGAAAGCAGTATGTTAAGGCTGTATATTGTCACCTTGCTTATTTAACTTCTATGCAGAGTACATCATGAGAAATGCTGGGCTGGATGAAGCATAAACTGGAATCAAGATTGCCAGGAGAAATATCAATAACCTCAGATATACAGATGACACCACCCTTATGGCAGAAAGTGAAGAAGAACTAAAGAGCCTCTTGAAAGTGAAAGAGGAGAGTGAAAAAGTTGGCTTAAAACTCAGCATTCAGAAAGCTAAGATTATGGCATCCAGTCTCATCACTTCATGCAAATAGATGGGGAAACAGTGGAAAAAGTGAGAGACTTTATTTTGGGGGGCTCCAAAATCACTGCATATGGTAACTGCAGCCATGGAATTCAGATGCTTGTTCCTTGGTAGAAAAGCTATGACAAACCTAGACAGCATATTAAACAGCAGAGACAGTACTTTGCCAACAAAGGTCCATCTAGTCAAAGCTATGCTTTTCCCAGTAGTTATGTATGGATGTGAGAGTTGGACTTTAAAGAAAGCTAAGCACTGAAGAATTGATTTTTTTGAACTGTGGTGTTGGAGAAGACTCTTGAGAGTTGCTTGGACTGCAAAGAGATCCAACCAGTCCATCCTAAAGGAAATCATTCCTGAATATTCATTGGAAGGACTGATGCTAAAGCTGAAACTCCAATACTTTGGCCACCTGATGCAAAGAACTGACTCATTGGAAAAGACCCTGGGAAAAGGTGCTGGGAAAGATTGAAGGCTGGAGGAGAAGGGGACGACAGAGGATGAGATGGTTCAATGGCATCACCGATGTGATGGGCATGAGTTTAAATAGGCTCCGAGAGTTGGTGATGGACAGGGAAGCGTGGTGTGCTGCAGTCCATGGGGTCGCAAAGAGTTGGACATGACTGAGCAACTGAACTGAACGTTGACTGTATTCAGTGTTAAGTACTGCTGGCTGTTGCTGAATCTAATAATGGCACACTTTACTATTTGGAAAGTTGTTTTTTTTTTTTTTCCTCCTCAAAACATCCTTGTAAGGTGAACAGGGCAGGGCAGCTTTTATTAAATCTCACCTTAGGAAATTCCGGCCTGGGATAGTGTTAAATATTTTGCTTACAATGAAACAATCAGTGACAAGGCTGAGATTCACACTCAGGCTTTTCAATTTCAAATACATGGCACTTTGAAATCACACGGTATTTGTAAGAAATGTAATGCTTAGCCTACTTTCTACAGTGAGAGAGTCGCTATGACTTTTTCTGAAAGCAGGGCACAATAGCACCGAGAAGATGTGCATGTGAGCAATGATTGGATTTTTGTTTTCTACTTGTATTTCTTAAACATCACCAGGTACAAGATTCCTGGAGGCAGCTTCTATGTATACACAACAGCTTGGATTTATGATCTCAGGAAATAATATAGTAGAAAACTTAGTGACATGCTTTTAAAAAAAGTTTTGTAGGTTGTCTCTTTCAGCCTGAAAGAAGTAGGTCATGAGAGTGACCGCAGATTTATCAAGAAATTTAAGATGTTTCTTTTTTATTCCAGCTGAAACTCTGCTTAACCCCAGATTTTGCCAGTGATACCATGAACTGTGGCTAAGGAAAAGCTCCTGATCCCCCTGTGTCTGTGTTTCGGGGCTTATTTTAAGACTGCAGCTCAAGTTTGCAAGGACATTGGGATAGCTGTCCAACCTGGTCACGAATGTTTTTAACCTCATGGACATCTTCCAGGAATAAAATAGTTTCCTCAGATTCTATTTGGAATCCAGGAGCTGGTAAATAGACTCAGCTTCTGCAGGTGATGCAGTACAGTGGATGAGTTTGGTACCATTGAACTGTAAAGTACCATGAAAAGTGTCTGAAAGTTGAAATTAACTTTTTATTAGCATGACACAGCTGTGGGCTGTTTCATCTTGTGAGCAGCAAATTCCTGGTTCTCTCCCTCGCCTTTTCATAGACCTCACATTGGTTCACCTCCAGCTATTCCTAACGTCCTCACAGGCACTGTCCTGCTCCTTGTCAGCTTTTTCTAGTCCTACCGCTTCTTTATGTGGCTTTTTGATGTTTCAAAAGAAGCGTGGAATGTGATAGACCTTTCATTTTCAAATGTGCTTTTACTGGCTTTGATGCCCGTATCAGAGCAGTAGCCTAGAAAGATTAGGTGAAGGAGAAATG
Source organism: Bubalus bubalis (assembly GCF_019923935.1). Lineage (NCBI taxonomy): Eukaryota > Metazoa > Chordata > Mammalia > Artiodactyla > Bovidae > Bubalus > Bubalus bubalis. The sequence goes on along the minus strand of NC_059173.1, from coordinate 53,188,629 downwards.
GGAGACCAGCTCTCCCAAGGGCTGACTGCATAACCTCAGTTATGCTATATTTTCCTGTCTATGTCAAGAATGTGGGTTAAACAATAAGTCTTCACTTACTCCAGATTTTGCTAGCCACCTGCCAGGTTTGTTGCCTAGACATCTGACAAAATACAGACCTCCGGTGGTCAGACTTGCACCGGATCTGAAATGGAATAATCCTTGCTTTAGTAGTATTCCTGTGTGCACATCCTGCACTGTTTCTCTCTGCTGAAACATTAGGGCTAGGTAGGCAATTCAAGCCTTGTTCTCTATGTACCTTATCTATCTCCACTTGACCACCCAAATAGGTATCTTGCTTTTGCCTGTGAGTATTTAAAGCCATGACCTCTTGAAAGAAGTAACCTGAAACAGCTGAGAATGCATGAATATTTGCTCTGTTATGCAGTTTCAATTTCTAGAACATCATGTTTTGAATTGCAGTGGAAACAAAAATCCTCTTTATGGCACTCAGTACATTTTGTTCTCAAAAGATTTGATGAGCTTAGATGCTATACAAGGTCTCTTGTAAATTATGATAGAGCAGCAAAAAAAAAAAAAAAAAAAATTCGACCTAAATTGGACATGTTTCCAGCTTTAATATATCCAGTTATTTGAAATTTCTATGACTTTAGTGGCTTGGGAAAGAAAAGTACTGGACTCTGCCTTGTGGAACCATGTTAAGTTAATGACAGTGAAAAAGGTCTTGGGTCTTTCTTAAAGGATATAAGGATGTCTGCATTAACACCGTTTAAACTTTATTTGAATAAGTATATTCTCACACAATAAATTCACCAAAAAGTCAAGTTCACAATTAAAACTTGAAGCAAAATCAATGGGCCAAAATTACTGCAAGGATAACGGAGTTTTGATTGTCTCATGTATAGACTTGAACCATCACCACGTTCAGTCAGTTCAGTTCAGTTCGGTCACTCAGTCGTGTCTGACTCTTTGCGACCCCATGAATTGCAGCACGCCAGGCCTCCCCGTCCGTCACCAGCTCCCGGAGTTCACTCAAACTCACGTCCATCGAGTCAGTGATGCCATCCAGCCATCTCATCCTCTGTCGTCCCCTTCTCCTCCTGCCCACAATCCCTCCCAGCATCAGAGTCTTTTCCAATGAGTCAACTCTTTGCATGAGGTGGCCAAAGTACTGGAGTTTCAGCTTTAGCATCATTCCTTCCAAAGAACACCCAGGACTGATCTCCTTCAGAATGGACTGGTTGGATCTCCTTGCAGTCCAAGGGACTCTCAAGAGTCTTCTCCAACACCACACTTCAAAAGCATCAATTCTTTGGTGCTCAGCCTTCTTCACAGTCCAACTCTCACATCCATACACGACCACAGGAAAAACCATAGCCTTGACTAGACGGACCTTTGTTGGCAAAGTAATGAATATGCTATCTAGATTAACTGGTCATAACTTTCCTTCCAAGGAGTAAGCATCTTTTAATTTCATGGCTGCAGTCACCACGTTAGGTTATCCCAAATTCATTGAACATTCTTGTCACCTTGAGAATGATGGTTCATTTGTCTTGTTGGAACCTAAAAGGAATATATATCAGAAAATTTAAATGAAAGTGAAGTCGCTCAGTCATATCTGACTCTGCAACCCCATGGACTGTAGCCTACCAGGCTCCTCCATCCATGGGATACTCCAGGCAAGAATACTGTATTGGGTTGCCATTTCCTTCTCCAGGGGATCTTCCCGACCCAGGGATCAAACCCCAGTCTCCTACATTGAGGGCAGGAGACGTTTTACTGTTTGAGCCACTAGGGAAGTCCAAGTTAAATGAAAGCACAATCTAATTACCTAAGGAAAATTTACTCCATCTATTCAAATTACTCTTCTGTTCTCCAGGCATTCTGAGTGAGAATATGATATAAAATTGAGATGAGAGTTTTGTGATTCCTTTACTCCTTGATGAAGCTTTTCTAAAAGTGTTAATTTGGTGAATATGTGATGTTAAAAATGATATAGACTTAATAAACTTACCCGGGAAATGTTTCAGCACCTACTGTGAATTAGAGCAGATTTGACTGTGAAGAGTACAGTTCTTCAGAAAATACCAGCAATAAATTTCCCAGGGCAAGCTCCCTTCCTCATCTAGATGGCTCTTCCCTTCCTGATTAAGGCTACCTAATCCAACATCCTCTGAGTGGTTGTATTCTTGTCTGTGAGGCATACAGCTAATGTATATAGATTTTTGCTAGATATTTCTAAGAGTTGTCTTTAAATTCTGTCTTCAGAACCAAGTTTCTCTTTTATGACGCATTGTACAGTAGGTATAATAGGCTTTAAAGAGTTAGGCACAGAGATTTTATAACTGAAAGTTTTTGGCCATTCACCTTGTGGAGTTAGTGATACAGAATATGAAATAAAATACCGTAACTATGGAGAGGAATATCAATTGCAAATGATGTTAAACTCTGAAAAATATGGAGTCAATTATACATTTGGGCTTTTGGTTCAGACTACTCCATGTTTAACAAGTGAGTTAGCCTGTTTTCACTAACTGCTTCTAGGAATTCTCCTATAAGAAAAACACAAAATTCAGAATATAAGAGAATATAAGGATGCTGGGTAAAACCCAGAGGTCAAATATTTAAAACTGAGAATTAGCTAATTTAAAAATGGTTCAATAAATTCCATTTAGAATTCTGCCCTTGAGATGTGGCTCATTCCATACATACACTTTGAGTATTTCAGGTTATATGTTGGGAAATGACATTGACTTTCAACTCTAAAAGCAAATGTTCCTTTAAGCCATGCAGTGATTTTGAGGAGTGTGCCTAGTATTTTGAGGGCTTCCTTATATATATTTTTATGTCTTTTAAAAAAGTTATCGGTATTCTCATTATGGATAATTCAAACTTCAATGCAAAATACTCAAAGCAAAATGCTATTTCCCTCTTCTGCCTTCCATCCTTCTCTCCCAGAGGTGACTCAGATCTAGTGTTGCATGTTCTTGCATCTTCTTTTCTATGTATTAATATGTATTTATGCACATTATGCTATATGTGTACTTTCACATAGAGACAGATGCATATTTTTAAAATATGTGGGTTTAAGTATGCAAGTTCTGTGACTTACAACTTGCCTTTCTTGTCCCTTACACTGAGCCATCTTTTTCTGTATTGATCCTTCTAGGTTCATGGCATTCTTTTTAATGGTTGTATACTATTCCATAGGAATGCTATATGCACCTTAATACTGAATGCACCTTAATTTATTTAACCACTTCATTTTTGATGGCAATTAAGTTTGCTTTTCCTTTCTTAAAGCTACTTGAAACAATGACAAATAAACATCAATGTATGTATATCTTTGTATAGATAGAGAATTTCTTTGAGATAGATTCCCAGAAATAGAATTGCTGGATCAAAGGGCATGCATACTTCAAGATTAGGTAAATATGGCTGGGGTTAATATTCAGACGATGTGTGTAGGGAAGAGTGTACTGGCAGGATATTGTCAACTGGTTATAGCTGGTATCTGCTTTGATGAGCCAGGGCCTTTGCCACACTGGATATTAAATTCTTTGAATTTCATCCCTGAAATTGCCTTCTAAAAGATTGCATTAATTTACATTCCTCCCTTTAAAAGTGCACAAGAATGCCTGACTTTTGCCTTCCTTACCCACACTTAGTATGTCTTTTTTGCCGCTGCAAATCTGAGAGGTGAAAAAATAGGACTGCTAACTGCTCAATGGATATAAAGTTAAATTTTTCAACATGAGTAAGTTCTAGAAATCTGCTGTGTAACATTTTGCCTATAGTTTTGTGCATTGAACTTTGTAGTTTCCTGATTACCAGGGAGGTGGTCACCTTTTATAAGTTTATTGGTCATTTTTGGTTCTTCTGGGAATTGCCTGTTAATTTGATGTTTATTTTCTACTGTGTTGTTTGACTTTCTTTAACTGATGGCAAGTCATTTTTATACACCACAGATATTAAGCCTTTGTAGAATCTGTTTTGGATGTTTTCCTTCTCTCTGTCAGTCACTTGCCTCCAACTTTGTTTCTGAAGTCTTTTGTTGAAAAAAAAAACCAAACTTTTAATTTTTAAAAATAACTTTCATTGAGATATGATTGACATATTAAAAGCTGTGTATATTTAATATATACAACTGATGAGTTTGAAGATAAATATACACTTGTGAAGCCATCGCCATGATCCGTGCCATAAACATATTCATCACCTCCGAAAGTTTTTACATGTCATCTCTATTAATTATTATAATAATCGTTAGTGATAAGAATATACTATATATCCTATTAAGGCAGTTTTTAAGTATACAATATAGTGTTCTTGACTATAGGCCCTGTGGTATAGTATGGTATATCTCTAGGATTTATTCATTTTGCAAAACTGAAACTTTCTGCCCTTTGACTAATATTTCACTTTCTCTCTGCTCCCAGCCTCTGGCCATCACTGTTCAACTTTGTACTTCTATGATTTTGGCTATTTTAGAGTCCTCATATAAGTTCTCGTATAGCAACTGTCCTTCTGTGTCTGGCATCCTTGTTATTACAAATAGCAGAATTTTCCTTTTTTTTTTTAAGGCTAAATATTATACCAATGTATGTATGTATACAATCACGTTTTTTTATCCATTCATTCACTGATGGACATTTAGTCTGCTTCCATACTTTGGTTATTGTGAACAATGCTGCAGTGAACATGAAATGCAGATATACCCTCAAGATTCTAATTTCAATTCCTTTGGATATGTAACCAGATGTGAAATTGCTAGATCATATGTAATTCGGTTTTTAATTTGTTTAGGAACCTCCATACTGTTTTCCATAGTAGCCGAATCAATTTACATCCCTACCAATATTGTACTAGGATTCCCATTACTCCAAATCCATGCAAACACTTATTTTTTGTTTTTCAATAATACCCCCATAACAGATGTGAGGTGATATCTCATTGTGGCTTTGATTTGCATTTCCCTGATGATTAGTGATGTTGAACACCTATTCATGTACCTATGGCTATTTGCATGTCATCTTTGGGAAAATATCTATTTTGGCCCTTTGCCCAAGTTTTGCTTCCCAGATGGTGCTGGTGGTAAAGAACCCACCTGCCAATGCAGGAGACATGAGAGATGTGAGTTTGATCCCTGGGTCAGGAAGATCCCATGGAGAAGGGCATGGCAACCCACTCCAGTGTTCTTGCCTGGAGAATCCCATGGACAGAGGGGCCTGGTGGGCCACTGTCCATAGGGTGCACAGAGTTGGACACAACTGACGCGACTTAGCATGCATGCAGCACACCCATGTTTTAATTTTTTTTCTACTGAGTTATAGGAATTTTCTATATATCTTGGATATTAACCCTTTATCATGGGTATGAATTACAGATACTTTCTCCCATTCCATAGACTGTCTTTTCATTTTATTGATTGCTTTTGCTATACAACAACAAAAGTACCCAAAAAGGAAGTTAAGAAAACAGTCCCATTTACAATAGCCTAAAAATCAAATTACTTGAGAATAAACTTAAAGTGACTTATTACATTGAAAACTATAAAACATGGGTGAAAGAAGACATAAATAAATGGAAAGACATTACATGTTTATGGTTTGAAAGAATTAATATTGTGTAGATGTTTATAGTACCCCAAATTATCTACATATTTATACAATCCTTATCAAATTCTCAATGGTGTTTTTTACAGAAAAAAACAAAATTCTAATATTTGTGTAGACCCACAAAAGACTCTGAATAGCCAAAGCAATTTTGAGCAAGAAGAACAAAGATGGAAGCATCGCATTTTCTGATTTCAAAATATATTATAATAATGCAGCAAACAAAACAATATGATACTGGCATAAAAACAGACATACAGACCAATGGAAAAGAATAGACCAGAAACAAATCCACACATGTATGGTCAACTGATGTTTGGCAAAGATGCCAAGAGTACACAGTGAGGAAATGATGCTATTAATGGTTTCTTCAATAAATGGTGCTGGTAAAACTGGATAGCCACATGCCAAAGAATGAAAATTGATCCTTTTCTTACGTCATACAAAAAATTAACTCAAAAAGGATTAGAGTGTTAAGTGAAGTGAAGTCACTCAGTCATGTCTGACTCTGAGACCCCATGGACAGTAGCCTGCACCAGGCTCCTCCGTCCATGTGATTTTCTAGGCAAGAGTACTGGAGTGGGTTGCTCTTTCCTTTTCCAGGGAATCTTCCTGACCCAAGGATCGAACCCAGGTCTCCCGCATTGTAGACAGACGCTTTACCATCTGAGCCACCAGGGAAGTCCACAGACTTGAAATAAGACCTAAAAGCAGAAAACTCCTGGGGGAAAAGATAGGGAAAAACTTCATGCAGTGTTTTATTAGTTTCTGGTGTACAGCAAAGTGTTTCAGTTGTGTGTATATATATATTTTTCATATTCTTTTCCATTAGGCTTTATAGGATATTGAGTATACAATAGGACCTTATCTAATAGTTTATATCTGCTAAATGCAAACTCCTAATTTGCCCCTCCCCCATTCTTATTCCCCTTTTGTAACCATACGTTTGTTTTCTGTGTCTCTGAGTCTGTTTGTTTTATAAAAAAGTTCATTTGTGTCATATTTTAGATTGCAATTTAATATCATAATGCCATATAATATATGGTGTTTTTCTGACTTACTATACTTAGTATGATCATCTATAGGTCCATCCATGTTGCTACAAATAGTAATATTTCATTCTTTTTTTACCTATGCCATTTATTTCAACCCACTAAGTTGAAGAAGGCTAAGCGCCGAAGAATTGATGCTTTTGAATTGTGGTGTTGGAGAAGACTCTTGAGAGTCCGTTGGACTGCAAGGAGATGCAACCAGTCCATCCTAAAGGAGATCAGTCCTGGGTGTTCTTTGGAGGGACTGATGTTGAAGCTGAAGCTCCAATACTTTGGCCACCCGATGCGAAGACCTGACTCATTTAAAAGACCCTGACACTGAGAAAGATTGAAGGCAGGAGGAGAAGGGGATGACAGAGGATGAGATGGTTGGATGGCATCATTGATTCAATGGACATAAGTTTGGGTAAACCCTGGGAGGTGGTGATGGACAGGGAGGCCTGTGGTGCTGCGATTCATGGGGTCGCGAAGAGTCAGACACGACTGAGCGACTGAACTGAACTAAGTTGAAATAATGTGATTATAAATCTTACAAATAAAATCCTCATGTATGTGTGGGTAAACTTCCAGACTCTATTCTGTTGCCTTGTTTTTGTATTTTGCATGATACCAGACTGTTTTACTTCGTGGAATGTTTTAATATGTTTTGCTATCTATAAGGTTTTCCCTAATTCGGGACTTCAGTGCCTAGCTCGGTTTCAGGTACATGAGACAGGGGTTCTTATCCCAGAATTAATGGCTCAGAGAATCTGTGAAGTCCCTAAAACTGATAGTATTTCATGTGTTGGAGAGTATGTGTATATGTCAACAGTATATGTCATTTTTCTAGGAAGAGGGTCCATCAGATTTCTTCAGATTCTGAAAGTAGACCATCACCCTCAAAAGGAGGGTAAGCACCCCTGATGGAGATGTTGAACAAGAGTTTGTTGAATGGAATTGACAATATCCATTTGAACGATTAATTTTTCCTCAGGCTGACACAATTGATGACCAGTATGTGTGTAAGAGGGGATAAAACCAAAGTAGCTCATTTAGATGAGAGAAAGAGATGCTCATTGATAGCTTTAATTGCATCTCCTTATTCTAGTTTCCATGGGAACTGATGTCTATTTCAGAATAGAGCAGGCTAAAAATACTAGCACGTGTCAAATATCCATTATAGAACAAAACTTTGTTTTGTATTTAATACAGAGTCCCTGATAATTGACTTTGTTCTTTTCCCTACTTAGTGTGTGGACTAACAGAATTGATTATTTTGATTGACTTAACTCTGTTCCAGATGAATAGAGCAATCCAATTGGCTTTTTCCACCACTTCATGGATTGAATGAACTGGCTATTTTGGTCCTGTGAGAAAGCCTCACTGTCTTTAATTCATATCTTCCCTGTTGGAGTATAGTCTATTTTGGAGTTTCAGTTCAGGAACATTTGAATTTTGTGTCAGTGAGTTTTCTGGTTTTGTTGCCTTGGGACAATCTCCCTACCTATGCTCCAGTGATTCAGAATTATCTGGTCAGTCTTGGCTTTTTCATAGTGTGCTGCTGCTGGGTGTCATTCAGTCTTCCTGTGTAGAGTGTTTGAAAAAATTAGTGGTTGGGGTAAAAAGTGAAAAGATAATTAGAACAAGCAAATCAAGTAAATAGGTTCTGCAAGGTACTCTCCTGAATGAATTCTTTATTAATATTACATATCTAAATGCAATTTATCAGTTATTTCATTTAAATTTAAAAACTAATTGGTTTTAATTAAAATTTATCATTAAATACCAACACCAATACTAATGTCTAGTAAAGAGAATTTAAAATATGCAGTGAGTTTGTTGACCATATACCAAACCAAATTGGTCATGTTTAAGTAGTTTTGTGCTGTGCTTAGTCGTGTCCGACTCTTTGCTACCTCATGGACTGTACCCCACCGGTCTCCTCTGTCCCGGGGATTCTCCAGGCAAGAATACTGGAGTGGGTTACCACTCCTCCTCCATGGGATCTTCCCAACCCAGGGAGTGAACCCAGGTCTCCCGTGTTGCAGGTGGATTCTTTACCATCTGAGTCACCAGGGAAGCCCAAGAATACTGGAGTTGGTAGCCTATCCTTTCTCCTGGGGATCTTCCAGACCTAGGAGTCTAACTGGGGTCTCCTGCATTGCAGGTGGCTTCTTTACCAGCTAAGCTACCAGGGAAGCTTTTACAATAATATTGAGATGAAGGTACAGAGATGTCCCATATACCCCTTGTCTTCACGTATGTATAACCTCCCCCATAATTGACATCATTCAGGAGAATGGTACATTTTTTTTTTTTAACCAAGGAAGAGCTCACATTGACTCATCATAGTTATCAAAAGTCCATAGTTTACCTTAGGGTCCGTGCTTAGTGCTGTATATTTTATGGATTTGGACAAAGGTATAATGACGTACATCCATTGTTATAGCATCATACAGAATATATTCATTCTCCTAAAAATCCTCTGTCTTCCACCTGTTCATCTTGCCCTCATGCCACTGATCTATTTGTTGTCTTTATAATTCTTTCTTTCTTTTCCAGGATGTCATATACTTGGATTCATATAGGATGTAGCCATTTCAGATAAACTACTTTAACTTCTTCCCTCATAGCTCAGTTGGTAAAGAATCTGCCTGCAATGTGGGAGACCTGGGTTCCATCCTTGGGTTGGGAAGCTCCCCTGGAGAAGGGAAAAGCTACCCACTCCAGCATTTTCGCTTGGAGAATTCCAGGGGATCACAAAGAGTCAGACACGACTGAGTGACTTTCACTTCACTTCTTTAACTTAGGAATACACATTTAAGGTTCGTGCATGTCTCTTCATGACTTGAAAGCTCATTTCCATTTTTAATTTTGAATAATATTCCATTGCTTGAATGTACTGCAGTTTAACCATTTACCTACTGAAGGAAAGTAGGTGAATGGTTAAATTTTGGTGGCTTCCAAGTTTTGGTGATTATGAATAAAGTTACTGTAAATATCCATTGTAAGGTTTTGTGAGGATAAAAGGTTTCAGCTCTTCTGGGTAAATACAAAGAACAATGAATCCCAGATTCTATGGTAATAATAAGTTTAATTTTGTAAGAAACCACCAAACTATCTTCTGAAGTGGCAATACCGTTTACGTTCCCTCAGCAGTGTATTGTTCCACTAGCAATGTTCATATCCTCACAATGATTTGGTGGTGTCGATGTTCTGGATTTTGGCCTTTCTATTAGGAGTGTAGTAGCATCTTGTTGCTGTTTTAATTTGCATTTCCCTGACCATAAGTGATGTGAAGCATCTTTTCGCATGCTTATTTGCCATCTACATCTTCCTTGGTGAGGTGTCTGTTAAGGTCTTTGTCTCATCTTGTTGAATTTTAGAGTTCTTAGTTCTTAGTATGTTTTAGATAACAGTCCTTTATCAGATGTATCTTCTGCAAATATTTCCTCCCAGTCTCTGGTTTGTCTTCTAATTCTCTTGACATGGTATTTTGCAGGGAAGACATTTTAGTTTTAATGAAGTCCAGTTTATTAATTCTTTCATTAATTCTCTTTGGTGTTATATTTAAACACCAAAACAAGGTCACCTAGATTTCCTCCTACATTATCTTTTAGGAATCTTATATCAATAGGTTTGAATTTCATGTTTAGACCTATGGATCCATTTGAGTTAATATTTGTGATGGGTGTGAGTCTGTGTCTAGGTATTTTTTCTTTGCATATGGATGTCCAGTTGTTCTAGCACCATTTGTTGAAGAGACTATCTTTGTTCCATTTTATTTCCTTTTATTTTGGTCAAAAGTCAGTTGACTATATTTATGGGTATCTGTTTATGTTCTTTTCAGATTCCTTATTCCTTTCTATAGTCAATGCTCAGCCAGATACATTCTCCTGGAATCCACCTGTCAATCTGTTTTGTAGGAGAAAGCAAGAAACAAGTAGCTCAGTGATCTTTCTACTTGAACTCAGGGACCCAAAAGATACCAGAGGGAATGTCTAGTGCCATTTATTTTACAATATCACAAACTAATAAAACACTATTTTTGGACTTTTTTCTCTTCTATTTTTTCTCTGTTGATGTTTTCTTGGTGATGTTGACTCTGGCACGGCAAATATTTTCTCCCAGTCTGTAGCTTGTCTTCTAATTGTCTTGACATGGTATTTTGCAAAGCAGACATTATAGTTTTAATGAAGTCTTAGTTTATCAATTCTTTCTTTCATAGATTTTCTTTTGTGTTACATATAAACACCGTAATGAGGTCATCTAGATTTCCGCCTATGTTATCTTTTAGGAGTTTTGTAGCAATAGTTTTGAATTTTACATTTAGGTCTATGGATCCATTTGAGTTAATTTTAGGGTATAAGTCCTTGCCTAGCTTATCAATTCTTTCTTTCATAGATTTTCTTTGGTGATATGACTTAAATCATACCAAGAGAAGCTGGAGGGAACTGGGTATTGTCTTATAATAGATCTGTCAAAAATGAGATCCCTTTTTATTATATCTGAAAATTTTAAAAGTTATTATAAATATCCATAATTAATTATTAGGTTTAAATAGTAAATTCCTTTGTTCTATACTTTGTTTCATTCATTATATTAGGTACTATGTAGTAAAAACCAAGTTTTGGCTTGAATAATTTTAAGAAAGTGCCTTTTGCCTTAAAATTTGTTCTAGTGATGCATAGGGCTCAAGTATTAAGATGCAAATGAGAGCAGATGTTTAACATATTGTGAAGACCCTTTGGGATTGTCTCTTTTTCCAATTCCCATTTGATTGCAAATTCCTTAAAGTTAGGGACTTGTGTCATGTCTTGTATCTCAAACACCTGGCTCAAATTCTGGTATATATTTTATGTTCAGTAAATACTTAAAGGACTAGAAGAGTAAAATAAACAATAAATGAAAGAATTTCCTCAGACAGAGATAAAATATACCAGAACCCCCCATAAGTTCTGGGAAATAATTACTTTATGTCAGGAGTGGGAGCTGCCACCTGTGTTATCTTATTGTATCTTGATTTCATGTTATAAAGAAACTGGAATTCAGTGAGTTTAAATGACTTGGTATCGTAGGGCAGAGCTGATATTTAAACTCAACGTATTTCTCATGGTTACTGGAACTCCAGTAGTAGAGATTTAGATTTGAAACTTTAGAGAGAGGGAGGGAGGAGGAAGCAAATTATAACTGAGCCACCGCTAAAATAGAATAATCTTGGCATATTTGAATGAAGCAGGAAGCTGACAAGAAACAAGTGTTATCTCGGGTGCAGTAATCTAAGTACCAGTGAGATGCTTTGAATGGTGCGCTCTCACCTCTTCCTTCCCATCTTTCTTCCCTCCACACACTGCTTATTGCATTTCTGTTTATACGTACAGTGATGAGTTAACTGAATTTTCTGCAGTATCTAATTCCTTGTGCATTGACTTACTTTACTGCTTGTGAGAAAGAGAAAGTACAATTTCTTGTAAACTAATAACTATCAGAATGGACCTAAGGAGCAATAGGATGGAAAGATAATAGGTAATAGTGGGAGGGAGATATAAATGATCTTTGAAAACAAAACTGAATTAAGAGTCTTTATTAATTCCTGATTACTAAGAAATTAGAAATTGGGTATTCCATTTCTAATTCTCTACATCCTACATAGAATGAATTTGAAATCCACTATAATTTTTTAATTTCACAAAACCATTGTTCTTCCCTCATCCACACTCCCAGAATTGATTGCTTTGTTATTTTCCCCTCAAAGTGAAAGGATTTTTGCATTCACCCTTCAAGGCTTTTGATATGGGATTTGTCTTCTAGAGAAATTTGAGCAGAAGGGATACCTAAAAACTAAGTTTTCCAAGCCAAAGCAGAGGCAAGAGTTTGTTTCCTGAGTAGAAAAAAAAAATGGTTATGGAAATCATGTTCATACAAGCTTCTATTTTTTTATACAAGTAACCTTTCCTGTGGCTAGAGTACCGTGGTTCAGCATTTTCAGATGTAAATATCTTTTCCTGACCCTGGCATCAATAAGTTTTGGAAAGCACAGAGATATATTTGGCTTTAAAATAAGTGGCCTCTCATTTAAAGGGCTCACTGAAAGATGCAGTGGAAGGGGGAGTGAGTATGAGAAGTGGTGATGATGATTATTTATCAGGCTTCTCGCAGGTCCCCACTGGTGTCTAGGAGCTTGACTTCTCTGCACTTGCCATATTAATCACTTCCTCTTTTAAATTCAGGAGCTTGGTGTACTGGTCGAAGGCAAGGTAAAACAACAAAAAGTCGATTATGGTAAATGCCCTTCTGATAGTAAGTTAGAGGTAGTTCTGTGATGATTTTGGCATCAGTCATTAAAAACACTCTGCTTTCAATTTATAACTTTGCATATATTTATCATCTCTATTTGTAAAAATCTGTGCCTGCTAATGTGATGAGCTACACAGTTCTTATGTAAATGTAAATATGCATGACTCTGGAGATAACAAATACTGTGTTTATATGAGAGGGATGCTTTTATCAAGAACCCAGAGATACTTTCCTGAAGGTGATCTCTGGTTTTTCTGCTTATACCATCAACTATTCTCAGGTTTGTCTACCATATATAGACTTTGGCCCTTTCAAGGACACAGTATGAGTCTGTACACATTTCCCTCTTTGCACACTTTTATTTCTCTTCAGAATAGAAGAAAAAATGGAAACTCAATTTTGTGTAAGTAAATCTAGTATCAGGAAGTCAGAACAGGGAATGGTTTCTAGTGTTTTCAGAGGTAAGGACTTGCAACATCAACAGATTTCACCATCTCTCTACTCATGACGGAAAGCTGCTAGACATTTTGTAACGTATTCAAGACATGTCTGTCATTTACAGGTTTCATGAATTTGAACAACTGCAGCACACACACGTGTGACACAGATTTGGTCTATGAGCAATGTGACTCCAAACAGCCTTTTCTCTCCCACAGTCAGGACACCCAGCTCCACAACTGCCTGCTCTCTTGGGCATGCCCAGCCCTCTCCTGCTCGGGGCCCTTGCATTTGCTCTTCTTCTTGGAATTCTTCCCTGCAAGATCTTCCCAAGACTGGTTCTTCCTCACTGTTCTGGATTCAGCTCAGATATTTCCCACACAAAGAACCCTTCCTACGGCCACACCATCTAAAACAGCACTCCCGTCCCTCCCCCACCCCCGCCTTTCTTCCACTCACTCACTGTTGCATCATCACCTTCCCTGTTTTTCAGTGGCACTTACTGCAGTCTGGTGTTACATTATTCATAGGCTGTACTCCTTTGCTGGACTAATTCTTTATGAGAGTGGAGAGTTTGCTGGACTTGTTTCTATAATATCCACGAGGACTCCTGATAAGGTACTCATTATATGTTTGTGAATGAGTAGAATCACTGGGTTGGATCACTGGGTTTTTCAGCATACAAACAGGGACACAGTGGCTTAGATTTTTCCTTCCACACAATCACAATCGACAAATGTGTTGGATTACTGGATATTTAATGAATGTTATCCTGTTCTCTCAGAATTTTTAATGATATCTCAAAGTTGAGGACAAAATATTTTGCAGAGATTTTATATAGATCCCTAGAAAATGATCAATCCTGCTTAACTGTCTCCAGCCCATGTAAGTAAAAAGATCCACCTGTGTTGAGAGAACAGTGGATGGGGATAGGGGAGAGAGGCTTCTCCTCCAAGGCAATTGAGGGGGTGTTCTTCTTTACCATCTGAGCCACCAGGGAAGTGTTCTTAGAGCTTCTCTGGTGGCTCAGATGGTAAAGAATCTGCCTGCAATGCAGGAGACCTCGTTCAATCCTTGAGTTGGGAAGATTCCCCTGAAGAAGGGAATGGCAACCCACTCCAGTATTCTTGCCTGGAGAATCCCATGGACAGAGGAGCCTGGTGGGCTGCAGTCCACGGGGTTGCAAAGAGTCCTACATGACTTAGTGGCTAACACACATAGCCCCCTAGCAGGGGTCTCCTGCATCTGGCTTCCAGCCTGGAGGCTTGCTCAGCCACAAGTTGTATTTTCTGAGGCTGGTGTATGTATTGATACTAAAGCAGAGAGCTGGGGAACTCTTGAGACCCTGATAGGAGATTGCTGGAGTCTGAAGGCCCAGAAACTGGTGACTCTGTCAGGGAGAAGTATGAATGCTGGGGTTGGCTAGGGTTGCTTTAACTTCTGAGAAGGGTGACCCTTAGTGAATTTCTCTGGGCCAGTGGAACCAAGATAGGGAGCCAAACCAACACCATCTTTAAAAAAGTCTCATCCAAGAGAATTGCCTAGAGACCTGGGACTCCCAGTAGAAAGATGCAGTGGAGGGTTAACTGCTGGAGGGCAGTTAGAGGGTATACTACCCACATCAGAGAGTGATACAGAGTGGGGAGTGGAAGCTGTTAAAAACCACTGAGGTCCCCACTTTAAGGAGACACATATGGATGCTTGTCACAACAGAGGGGACTCAATAGTCAAGGAACAATGACATGGCACCAGCTAAGAAAGCCCTGC
Organism: Bubalus bubalis; assembly: GCF_019923935.1. Taxonomy (NCBI): domain Eukaryota; kingdom Metazoa; phylum Chordata; class Mammalia; order Artiodactyla; family Bovidae; genus Bubalus; species Bubalus bubalis. Next base: position 53,173,481 of record NC_059173.1, on the reverse strand, counting down.
AGCTTCTGTTCTTACCCACCCTGGCAGAGTAAATGAAGAAGAGAGGGAAAGACCAGATCTCATATCTCACTCTTAGTCTAGGGCAGCACTTCGCAACTGTACTCATTGCTGCTCCCTTACAGAGCCATTTCTAACTTTTTGCATGCAATTGTGAGTTGTTGATGTGACAGGTACACTATAAGCTTATATACTGTGGCCCTTTGGAGGACCCACAAACTATTGGGTCATCTAACACTTGTTTTCATCCCTTGAGAAGCAATTTTCATCCCCTTGGGAATGAAATATTGCCTGTTAAGAGTGCATGGTCTAGAGCGGTGGTTCTTAACCAAGAGGGATTTTCCTCCCAGGGGGAAATCTCACTGACATTTGGCAATATCTGAGTTTTTGGTGATCACAACAGGAGGAAGTGTTACTGGCATGAATTGGGTAGAGGCCAGAGATGCTGCAAAACATCCTACAATGCACAGATCAGCCCCCACAGCAAAGAATTATCTAATTCATATTACCAGAAGTGCCGAGGTTGAGAAATCCCCAGTTAGAGTCTAGAATTTCCAGGCTTAACATCCAGGGAAAGACTTATGCTGAAAGGGGGGGAGAAACTTTGAATTAGCTCAGAGATAAATCCATTGGAATTGACTAGAATTTTAAAAAGCCAGAGTGATTGAAAAAGTATGGGGGTTTGGTGCTGGGAAATCTGGTCAACCACTTGTAAAAGAATGAAACTAGAACACTTTCTAACACCATACACAAAAATAAACTCAAAATGGATTAAAGATCTCAACTTAAGACCAGAAACTATAAAACTCCTAGAGGAGAACATAGGCAAAACACTCTCTGACATACATCACAGCAGGATCCTCTATGACCCACCTCCCAGAATATTGGAAATAAAAGCAAAAATAAACAAATGGGACCTAATTAACCTTAAAAGCTTCTGCACATCAAAGGAAACTATTAGCAAGGTGAAAAGACAGCCTTCAGAATGGGAGAAGATAATAGCAAATGAAGCAACTGACAAACAACTAATCTCGAGAATATACAAGCAACTCCTACAGCTCAACTCCAGAAAAATAAATGCCCCAATCAAAAAATGGGCCAAAGAACTAAACAGACATTTCTCCAAAGAAGACATACAGATGGCTCACAAACACATGAAAAGATGCTCAACATCACTCATTATCAGAGAAATGCAAATCAAAACCACTATGAGGTACCATTTCACACCAGTCAGAATGGCTGCGATCCAAAAGTCTACAAGTAATAAATGCTGGAGAGGGTGTGGAGAAAAGGGAACCCTCTTCCACTGTTGGCGGGAATGCAAACTAGTACAGCCACTATGGAGAACAGTGTGGAGATTCCTTAAAAAACTGGAAATAGAACTGCCTTATGATCCAGCAATCCCACTGCTGGGCATACACACTGAGGAAACCAGAAGGGAAAGAGACACGAGTACCCCAATGTTCATCGCAGCACTGTTTATAATAGCCAGGACATGGAAGCAACCTAGATGTCCATCAGCAGATGAATGGATAAGAAAGCAGTGGTACATATACACAATGGAGTACGACTCAGCCATTAAAAAGAATACATTTGAATCAGTTCTAATGAGGTGGATGAAACGGGAGCCTATTATACAGAGTGAAGTAAGCCAGAAAGAAAAACACCAATACAGTATACTAACGCATTTATATGGAATTTAGAAAGATGGTAACAATAACCCTGTGTACGAGACAGCAAAAGAGACACTGATGTATAGAACAGTCTTATGGACTCTGAGAGAGAGGGAGAGGGTGGGAAGATTTGGGAGAATGGCATTGAAACATGTAAAATATCATGTATGAAACGAGTTGCCAGTCCAGGTTCGATGCACGATACTGGATGCTTGGGGCTGGCGCACTGGGACGACCCAGAGGGATGGAATGGGGAGGGAGGAGGGAGGAGGGTTCAGGATGGGGAACACATGTATACCTGTGGCGGATTCATTTTGATATTTGGCACAACTAATACAATTATGTAAAGTTTAAAAATAAAATAAAATTAAAAAAAAAAAAAAAGGAAAGGTATGGGGTCTGAACCCAGTGCTATCACGAGGCAGATTATTGGACAGAATGAGCCAGAAGGCAAAGTGGGAGAATAAAACTGTCTCCTGATTGCACCCTCCTGAGCTTACTTTTGAATCAGTTGGTTAAAGTTGTAACAAAATGGGTTTGTAAGTTAGTGGTTTGGAACTCCTAACTAATGCAGCATATGGGTATTAGGTCCTCAGATCAGCTCACCGAGCTCACCCTGTAATGCATGTAAACGATTTTACTGATGGACTGTGGCATGTGGCCACTGTTGGTGGCTGTGTCTGGCAGAATGGGAACATGGTTTTCTATCATTCCAGTTCTAATTGTGGACAGTGTCTCCTGGGACTGACGGCAGGTAGAAGGGACAGTAGTTGTGTGGGCAGGACAAGTGTCATAGGGATAGGATGGAGGGAGCTAGACCTTCTGCGAAGGATAGGTTGTTTTGCTTCCAAGACAACTCCCTCCTTCAGAACTCTCACTGGCCTTTCTAAGACATTTATTTGTAACATAATATGTAACACATCCAGGGAAAAAAAAGAAAGCTTCTAAAGTAGGAATACATTTTAATTTGCACCAGAATCCTGACTTCCATAGTCAGGGAGGATGAATTAGTTTTCTATCCCAAAATGTAGTGACTTGAAGTATCAATTTATTCTCATAATACTGCAACATGGGCTAGGCTCAGAGCGGTGACTTTTGCAGATCTTAATAGATGTCACTGATGTGGCCATTGTCAGTTGGTATGTCGAATGGGGGCTGGCTGGCCCCACATGATCTCAAGAACATGTGTGGACCCTGGTAGTGATGGCTGGGTCTCCACCTTCGCAGCCCATCCCCAGGAAGGTGAGGCCGAACTTCCTTCCATGGCAGCAAAAGGGCAAGAGAAGAAACTGTGAGACCTTTGGAAGTTGAGTATAAAATCACACAGTGTCCCTTCTGGAGTGTCAGCCCACATCAACAGGAGGGAAGCAAGTTCCACCTTGAGAAGAAGAGTAACACAGGCAGTTTATAAAGGCATATGGTTCCAGGAATGGGAGGAATTGATGGAAACATTGTTGCACACAGTCTACCAGAGGATTTACCCTAATCTATCAATGTATCCACAGATGAAAAACACTTAAAGTGTGGGTTTAAGAGTAGGATCTGCTGATGAATGGTCTATAAGGAAAACAATACTAGTATTACTGTAAAAATACTACACATGTATGCTGCTCCTAGGACTACACAAATATGCCGGATGTATTTTCTGGTATGATAGGCTATATAAGATATTCATAGCAGCTTCTGTTTTCAGTCTCCCATTCCTCTTCACTTAGGGATGGAACTCGTGTAGTACCATCTGGAGTCTCTTCCCTGTGTCCTAAGTTGTACCTGTCCTACATATTTAAGCTGTCTGTAGGACTTCTGTTATAAGACCCTATTATTTAATATGATCTTAACTAATATACAGAGGATGAGATGGTTGGATGGTATTACCAACTCAATGGACATGAGTTTGAGTAAATTCTGGGAGTTGGTGATGGACAGGGAGGCCTGGTGTGCTGAAGTCCATTGGGTCGCAAAGGGTCAGACGTGACTGAGCGACTGAACTGAACTAATACACTTGTTTAAACTGCTATCTTTGAGTACTTAAAGTAACCTCAAAATGCAGCGGGTCTGTAGTGTTAAAGTCTAACCTGAGAGCTCTGTTTGTATTCTCTGCGAGGGTCAGAGTTTTGTGCTCTGGCACAGGTTTCTTCATGTCATAAAACAGGGAAAGTTTAAAAAGATTCTGTGATGTGAAGAATCTTCTTCTACTCAGAATCTGAACGCAAATAAATCCTGCATTTGCCCAGAGCTGTGACAATTCCAGTGTGTAGTTGATAGAATGCTTTGGGCGGCAAGTAACAGAGTACCTGAACCAGATTGGCTTAGACAATAAAGAAATTTATCATCTGCTGTAGCCTCAAGTTTGATTCGCTTAAGAACTCGATGGTGGGCTCAGATTCTGTCTCTCACAGTGTTAACTTGAATCTCTTGCTTTTACCTCGTGGTAGAGAGAGAAAAACTTCTCCCCAACTGTGGACATCTTCCATTCCATCTAATTAAGCCATTTAAGGTCACTAATACCTTAAATTAAGGTCAAGCATTAATAACTCTATAATTCTCTAAACCCATTCATTGGCTGTGATTGATCTTGAATTGCCTCTGGAGCCAGGGATGTCAAAAAGTGTCTTACATAGTGAATAATTGTCATAAACATCCTCTGCAAAGCAGTTGTTGTTTAGTTGCTACATTCAACTCTTTTGCCACCCCAGGGACTATAGCCTGTCAGGCTCCTCTGTCCATAGGATTTCCCAGGCAAAAACACTGGAATGGGTCGCCATTTCCTTCTCCAGGGGTTCTTCTTGACACAGGGATCAAACGTGCATCTCCTGCATTGGCAGGTGGATTCTTTACTGCTGAGCCACCAGGGAAGCCCACCTACAAAGCAGTAGGTCTGGATAATGCAGAAACTGATGAAACTAAAATTAAAATGGATAAAAATAATAATTAAAGGGAAAATGCCAAAGTTTCAAAAGATACTTTAAAAAACAATAAACCTTATATTTCTGATTGTGCTTTATGTGCTATGAACAAAGTTCCCGCACATTTCCCCCGTCCTTCTTTAGGCTCAATACTGCAAGTAAAGACACAGAAAACACACAGGTGGTATGGTAAGTACTTAGGTCCCTAAAAGTAAAATGTGTTCCATCAACATTTCCCAGGAAATCCCTGATCTGTTCTCAAGCGTTTTCCTTCCCAGAGGTCACCTGGTGGGAATGGTTCATGGTGGAGGTGCAGGGAAGGGAGGATCTGGAGATTGTTTATTCTTTCTTATTCTCTCCTTTTCTGCTTTAATCTGTGCAGGTTGTGAAAGGTAGGCTTCCAGACCTCGATTGGTTCCCAGCTGTATCATTAGCACCTGGAATAGCACCTGGCACAAAATAGACATTCAGTCAACTGTTGAATCAATTGCTGAAAAACCCTCTCAGGAATAGCACTGAGGTGGATCACAATAAACTGTGGAAAATTCTCAAAGAGATAGGAATACCAGACCACCTGACCTGCCTCTTGAGAAACCTATATGCAGGTCAGGAAGCAACAGTTAGAACTGGACATGGAACAACAGACTGGTTCCAAATAGGACAAGGAGTACGTCAAGGCTGTATATTGTCACCCTGCTTGTTTGACTTCTATGCCGAGTACATCATGAGAAACACTGGGCTGGAAGAAGCACAAGCTGGAATCAAGATTGCCAGGAGAAATATCCATAACCTCAGATATGCAGATGACACCACCCTTATGGCAGAAAGGGAAGAAGAACTAAAGAGCTTCTTGATGAAAGTGAAAGTGGAGAGTGAAAAGTTTGGCTTAAAACTCAACATTCAGGAAACTAAGATCATGGCATACGGTCCCATCACTTCATGGCAAATAGATGGGGAAGCAATGGAAACAGTGTCAGACTTTATTTTTTTGGGCTCCAAAATAACTGCAGCTGGTGACTGCAGCCATGAAATTAAAAGACGCTTACTCCTTGGAAGGAAAGTTATGACCAACCTAGATAGCATATTGAAAAGCAGAGACATTACTTTGCCAACAAAGGTCCATCTGGTCAAGGCTATGGTTTTTCCAGTGGTCATGTATGGATGTGAGAGTTGGGCTGTGAAGAAAGCTGAGCGCCAAAGAATTGATGCTTTTGAAGTGTGGTGTTGGAGAAGACTCCTGAGAGTCCCTTGGACTGCAAGGAGATCCAACCAGTCATTCTAAAGGATATCAGTCCTGGGTATTCATTGCAAGGACTGATGCTAAAGCTGAAACTCCAGTACTTTGGCCACCTCATGCGAAGAGTTGACTCATTGGAAAATTCTGATGCTGGGAGGGATTGGGGGCAGGAGGAGAAGGGGATGACAGAGGATGAGATGGCTGGATGGCATCACCGAGTTGATGGATGTGAGTTTGAGTGAACTCCAGGAGTTGGTGATGGACAGGAAGGCCTGGCGTGCTGCGATTCATGGGGTCGCAAAGAGTCGGACACGACTGAGCGACTGAACTGAACTGAGGGTAGCCTTGAGACAAGGAGTCTTTCAATATCTGTGAGCAAGAAGAATAGAGGGTAAGAAGGGAAGTGCCACCTCAGCTGGCTATTAACAAGGTCAGGAAAGCTTGGACAGCCTCCCCTCAAATCACTGGGTTCTTTTTTTATTAAGCAGAAATGAAACTAACCAGCTACTCCTTCAGAGACTAAGATATCCTGAGTTAATGTCTAATGATGGGCTTTTAAGAAGGAATTTAATTAGCGTTCATGGATTTTGTTACATTTCATGTAGCTTTTAGCTTTTCCTCGGGAAAACATACCAGACACTGAGTGAGTATAAAGCACTCCATGTGTTTTGTTTGAAGATGTTGATGTGAATGGCTGTCCTTTGATGCTAGTGCTGTGGAATTTAAATATAAACATTTTGATAAAAGCTAAATTCCCAGCATACTCACAACCCTTTGATGCCTCACCATTAAGGGAACGAGTGCCCTTGGTCAGGGGCAGGATGATAAATAAGGTGACTGCTGCCCTTTGCCTAAAATCTTTGTCTATAAATTAGATGCTCGGGTCCTTTCTTTTCTTTTCAGAGCCCATTATAATTTTTGCTCATACTAATTCAATATCGCAACCTAGGCTGCCAGAGAGGAGATTGGGTCTCTTGGGATTGTTAGCGGTGACCTCTTGGTGGCTCTGTGTGTGTATGTGTGTGTCTGCAACAGTCTTATGGACTCTGTGGGAGAGGGAGAGGGAGAGGGTGGGAAGATTTGGGAGAATGGCATTGAAACATGTAAAATATCATGTATGAAACGAGTTGCCAGTCCAGGTTCGATGCACGATACTGGATGCTTGGGGCTGGTGCACTGGGACGACCCAGAGGGATGGTATGGGGAGGGAGGAGGGAGGAGGGTTCAGGATGGGGAACACATGTATACCTGTGGCGGATTCATTCTGATATTTGGCAAAACTAATACAATTATGTAAAGTTTAAAAATTAAAAAAAAAAAAAAAAGAATGTTCAAACTATTATCTTCAAAAATGATAACATCTCTCCTTTAGTGAGGAAGGGTGATGAGTGCCAGGCCTGTGCTAGGCTCTGCACATGTCTTTTTGAGTCATCTTTAATGCTACCAGGAAGGTGTTTATTTCACTTCTACCTTGCCCTCCTGTGGTCCGTTATTAACACAGCAGTCAGTGATCCTGTTCAAGTTAGATCCTATCACTTCTCTGCTTAGAACCTTCCAGCAGCTTCCTGTCTCATTGCAGAATAAAAGCCAAAGTCCTTGCTGTAACCCACAAATCCCTGGATTTGATGCTTCCCCTTCACCTCTCTGACTCCTTCCCCTCCTCCATTCCTGTTACTCCTATAGGACATGGTGGCCCTGTGCTGTTTTGGGGAAGTCCTTACCTCAGGGTCTTCGTACTTTCTGTTCCTTGTATTTGGGATGGTTGCTTCTAAGATAGGCATGTGGATAGCAGTTCCTCCAGGTCACCTTACCAAGGACTTCCGTGGCCATCCTAGCTAAAATTTCACAGCACCCAGTTTTTCATATTTTCCTTTCCAGCTTTAAGTATTTTCTTTTGATATCGATTTTACCGCCTTGCTTTGTTAATTGCCTACCCTATTGCAATGTAAGCTCCACAAACACAGGGATTTTTCTATTTTCTCCTCCCTACCCCTACTCTCTACAACCTTCTGCTGAGTAACTAGAACAGTGCCTGGACCACAGGAAAAGTGAAAGTGTTAGTTGCGAAGTCCTGTCCTACTTTCTGTGACCCCATGGACTGTAGCCCACCAGGCTCCTCTGTCCATGGAATTCTCCAGGCAAGAATACTGCAATGGGTTGCCATGCCCTTCTCCAGGGGATCTTCGTGACCCAGGGATTGAACCCGAGTCTCCCGCATTGCAGGCAGATTCTTTATCATTTGAGCCACCAGGGAAGCACAGAGGTATATACTAAGTATTTATGAATGCTGATAGATTTCATTCTTTCAGCCATCAAATATTTATGGTGCATTTACACTAAGAGCCAGACATTAGCTGGACTCTTGTAAAATGGAACTAAACCAGAGAGAAAATATTTCTAACTTCATAGAATTTAAAATCAAAGAGGGGAAAGAAACAATTTAACGAGTGTCGGTTTTATACTTGTGGACTCTAAATTTCACTGAAATTTTTGAAATTCCCCAGTGTCCACTGTTCTTCAATGGCACAACTGGGATGAACAGCCAGGAATTTGGAATTACCTTGTCAGCTCTCCTTCCTTTATGGCATTTGGGATTAACATATGTGATTTTTTAAAATTAATAATTGCACATGTTTGTGTGTACTCACAATGCCCTTCATTGAGCAGGAATTTTGTTGCTGTTTGCATCTATTGGGAGAGTTCTCTAAGGTATTAAGGATTATCATTAGACGAAGCTCATCAATCATTATTATTGTGGATAAACTTCATTTGATCTGCCCTTCAAGTACATCAAAATAAGAATAACAACTATTTCATCTCACTTGTTCTAAATAAAGAAAAAACCCTTTAGCTTATGATATGCAGAGGACAATATGAAAATAAAATCTAAGCGGATCCCTTATCTTATGGTTCATACTATGATTTCTTTTTGAAGAGGTTAGATTGCCCATTAAATTTCAACTGAATATAGTAATTATAAATTTTTGATCAAAATGGATACTTAAGGATATATTTAATTAATAGTTAACATTTTTCACTGTTAACTCTGGTTTTGTTAGGTTTGGGATTTTCACCAAGAAAATTTTTCAAAAACTTTTTTTTTTTTTAAACACTTAAATTTCCTAAACAACAACAACAACAAAATTTTAGACACAGGCTGATGTGCTATCTTAGGAGAAAATTATATATGCTATTTTGCAAATAGAGAAGAAATCTCTACATTTGGAAATCTATCGCTTCACAAGGGAAAGGCTTATCGCCTCCATTGCTGTTCGATCATATAGGTTTGAGGTTATGGTTCTGTGCTCTTTAATGAGACAGAACAAAGGATTCTGTTGGAAGAAGTTCTGCCAGATTCCTGCTGTACCGATAGAATGGAGACAGGCTTGGCTTCAGTAAGACCCTTGTCCTTTTCATACCTCATTGTGTTTTAGGGGGAAAATGCTTGTGGACAGAACATGGTCTTTCATTTCTTTAATCCTTTCAACTTTACTCTCAGCGAGGAGAGATATTTTAGTGTATAAATGCCATCAGCATTAGCAGGAAATAACCTTGTTTTAATTTTTTTTTTTTTATAAATGTTAGTCCTTGAAGAAAAAAGCGTCACTGTGCTTCTCTCCAACTGGAAATGGGAACAGATCAAAGGGCGAGCTGCAGGATAAGCCAGGACTCTGGAGGAGGGAAAGGGAGTAGGAGAGTGGAAACCAAGGGAAAGGGACTTCCAGCTGAGCCTTGCGGATGTCCTGAGCCACATATGCAAACTCCTGTGTCAAAGACATTACTTCTGTTACAGTAATGATTATGCTGTCCCTGGGCTCCCAGTAAAGACATGGTTATCACATGATATGAAGGTTATGTGTGTTTCTAAAAAAATCTGAAAGAGAAATGCTTTGGTGTAAACAGAATAATAGTAAATTTGAAATGAAGGCATGAAGAAATGATCATTTGATTTGATTTCCCCCAAATCACAGTAATTTCATGGAAAGTAAAAGGAAAATTATAAAGTTTTATAGATGGGATAAAATGTTCGCCAGGACTTCTCTTGTGGCTCAGTGGTAAAGAATCTGCCTGCTAAGCAGAAGACATGGGTTTGATCCCTGGGTCGGGAAGATCCCCTGGAGAAGGAAATGGCAACCCATTCAAGTATTCTTGCCTGGGAAATCCCATGGACAGAGGATCCTGGTGGGCTACAGTCCATGTTGTTGCAAGAAGTCAGACGTAACTTAGTGACTAAACAACAACAAAAATGTTCGCCACAGATTTCGTTATCCTTAGTGCTAGCACTAAAAATGTAAGTACTTAGACGAGCTCAGTGCTGTGTTAGGTGTGCACAGAATGGAGTGTGAAGCTTTTGCTTTCATGGTGCTGTACAGGTGTGGGACCTTCAAGGCACCACTGTTATAGATGAAGCAAAGTATAATGTTGTATTTTAGTCCTCTAAAATTAGTCAGTCTGTGGGTATGTTGCTTTTGGAATGAAAGTCTCCAAACTCTTCTGAAGAAGAGAACATAATCTCTCATTATATAATCTTACAAGTTCAGAGAAAACAGAACACCAAATTTTAAAAAGTTGTATTTTTAAAGAGATTAGACATTCCAAATTTGGTCCTAAGTCATTTAAAATGATCAATTCTGGCTATAGGGAATGGAAAACAGGTTTATTGCAAATGTTTGAAAACACAAATAAATGGGTTTTGAGAAGGGGATCAATTTTGTCACACGTATTTCCATTTTCCTTAAATTAAGTTTCTTCTGCTCATTTCCAGTTTTGTTAGATATTCTGATTTAAAGAACTATAGCATAGTTGAATTCTGTATAGGTAAGTTGTGTATACTACTTTTTAGTAATTAGATTAGTTTACACATTTTTCTATTACTTTATTGGAAATACACTTAGCCTGACAGGTAACTATGGTGGTGGTAGTGGTTTAGTCGCTAAGTCGTGTCAGACTCTTGCAACCCCATGGACTGGAGTCCACCAGACTCCTCTGTTCATGGAATTCTCCAGGCAAGAATACTGGAGTGGGTTACCATTTCCTTTTTCAGGGGATCTTCAAAACTCAGGGATTGAACCCATGTCTCCTGCATTGTTGGTGGGTTCTTTACCACCGAGCCATCAGGGACAGGTAACTATAAGATACCTAAATGGTATTTGTAAAATTCCCAACGTAATTAGATCAAAGCACTTTGAGAATCTTCGGAAATCAGTCATGTTAAACTTATGCCAAGTACATGTTTTCTGGAGTCATCTGACTGTGCCCAACATTTTTATCACTGTGAACTCACCTAAAGTACTTTTAATAACTTATAAATCTGAAGTTTGTAGGCATCCTGCCTGCAAAGCAGCTGCTGATTCCACAAATCAGTCAACCATGGCCTGGACAACAGAATCATGAAGCGGTACTCAGATTAAACTCTCTCTTATTGGCCTTGATAGGTGTTAATAATTTGATTAATTATAGATTATTCTACACCTGGACAGGATGAAAAGAGAGGAGTCATTTTACCTATTGGAAGCTACATTGAGCAGTGATCAAGGAGACTCTGCTGGTGAGAATGCTTTCAACATTCTTCTCCATCATACCCAGATGGAGCCAAACTTAGAAACCTTCCAGTTCTCTGAGTAAGATCATCAAACAGATGAAAAATAAGGAAGCATCTGGAAATGATATCATCCCTGCCAAATGTTCACACTAGAGAAAAAGTAACTCATGTAATGTGTCTGTATTCTCCTCCTGAGATATAAGAATACAAGAGAAAATGCTATATGGCCCTAGGGATGGGGAGATCATCAGTTTTACGTAATGATATACCTCCTATGACAGGCTAGATATCCATTCCTGAACCAGCTGCAGAGTATATGTTTTAGATAAAAGATAGTTTTCATAAATAAGTATCGATGAGAAAACTCAAAATTCTGTTTTGGAAAGACAATATGTTCATGTCTTTAAGGTGGATGTTTTGACATTGAGATTTCACCTCTCTCTCTACAATGGATTTCTGTTTCATCTAGTTTCTAGTGTTTTTCTTAGGAAACACTGTATAAATATCTTGCATCCACTTTGAGATGTTTTTGTTGAGGAAAGCAGCTCATCAAGGGCTTAGGGACTTGAAATGAACCTGAAAGTTCCTGCTTTAGAATATAACTTTGTTTGATTTCTGAGTGATGAGTAAAATTTTCAAAACTATAGAGACTATGTTCTTTTCACTAGAAGGTTTGGGAAGAAACTTACTTGAGGTGCACAGGATTCAGAACCAGAAATCCTATTTTTACCATTTTCTGAGAAATTATTGAACCTCTGTTTTATCATCTCCAAACTAGATAGCATAATAACACTAAAGGAACAGGGCTTTGTAACTAATACACTATCACAGTCTCATTCCTTTCTCCTAGTATGTACTTTTGAAAAACATTCAACTAATCCTAATGTATTTTGTAAAGTTCACAAAGACTTTCACATGCAGATTTTCACGGGATGCTGTTGACAGATTCTGAAGCAGATATTGCTTTGTTAGTTGTTATATTGTTAGTTCTCTGAAATTATAAAGTATTCCTTTTGGCACAGTGCTTTGTAATTATAGTTGTCTTAATGTGTGTATTTGATAGGTAGGTGTATTAGTCAAATGTTGTCATAATAATGTTGCATTAAAAAAAACCATAAAAATCTCAGTGGCGTAAAATGAAATCATATAATTTTCACTTATGAGAACAGCTAGTGTTCAGCCCGAAAAATCCTTTTTGCTTCACCTATTTATCCCCCCAGCCCTCAGCCCTGGAAACCATTTATCTTTTTATTGTCTCTATAGTTTTGCCTTTTCCATAATCATATATTTGGAATTATAAAGTCTGTAGTGTTTTCAGTATGACTTCTTTCACATAGCAATAGGCATTTAAGATTTCTCCTTGTCTTTACATGTCTTGATAGTTTATTTGTTTTTAGTGCTGAATAATATTTCATCGTATAATGTATGACAGTTTATCCACTCACCTATTGAAGGAAATCTTGGTTGCTTCCAAGTTTTGGCAATTAAGGATAAAGCTACTACATTCACATGCAGGTTTCTTTGTGGATGTATTTCCAGCTCGTTTGGGTAAATGCCAGGAGTGCAATGGCTGAAGTGTATGGTCAGAGTAAGTTTAGTTTTGTAAGAAATTGTCAAACCATCTTTCCAAGTGACCATGCCATTTGGCATTTCTTTTAGTAATCTATGGCTTACTGGTGGCTCAGATGGTAAAGCGTCTGCCTGCAGTGCAGGAGACCCAGGTTCGATCCCTGGGTAGGGAAATTCCCTGGAGAAGGAAATGGCAACCCACTCCAGTACTCTTGCCTGGAAAATTCCATGGACTGAGAGGTTCCTCAGAGCCTGGTAGGCTACAGTCCATGGGGTCGCAAAGAGTCGGACACGACTGAGCGACTTCACTTAGTAATCAATCTATGAGAGTGCACATTGTTTCACACACTTGGCCGCGTTTGCTGTCGTCAGTGTTTTGGATCTTAACCATTCTCATAAATAGATGTGTAATGATACCTTGTTTAATTTGTATTTCCCTGATGACAAATGATGCGGAGAATCTTTTTTATTTTTATTTTAAAGTTGATTTACTCTTTATCATGTGATTGTTGGACTGGGACAGTTACAAAAAACAAAGATGAAGATATCAGAAGTCACGTTAATTTCATTGAAAAGTACGTCTCGCTTAAAATGAATTTTAGACAGTTGGGATATTTGATACTCCAAGAAGGAAAACATTAAACACCAATAATATTTATTTTAAATGGAAATTTGATACATAGAATGTTGAGATTTAGTAACCCTGTGTGATTCTGATTTATTTTCCAAGAAAGGTCTGTCCCTTTCTTCTTCTTTTTAAAACATCGTATCGTTTTCCCCACACACTGACTCATCACTTCTTGTCTCTGCCAATTTAACTCCTGCCTAGTCCATAAAGATCATCTGATTCTCACAAGGTGTATATATACAAAAGCATTTGTAAATAAATATCCATCTAATCCTGATGTATTTTTTAAAGTTCACAAAGGACTTCCACATACAGAGTCTCATTTGATGCTCTTGACAGACTCTGAAGCAGATATTGCTAGGACTTGCATTTTAAATATAACAAAATTTAATCTTTGTGCAGCTGAGCAACCAGTCCAAAAATGTACAATTAAATTCCTACAGTTTTGCATTTTAGGGAAATATTTTTATCCTTTTTACCTATTGACTCCCTTTGCATATTTATCCTTTCCTATCCCCACCACATCTGACACCACCAATCTGTTCTATCTATAAGCTTGCTTTTTGTTTGTTTGCTTTTTCTGTAGATTCCACATATGAGTGATTATACATTATTTGTTTTCTTCTGTCTGACTTAACTGACCTAGCACGATGCCATGGAGATCCAGCCATGTTGTTGCAAATGACAAGATTATTTATTCAATGGATGAATATATGTGTGTGTATATCTATCTCACATGCTCTGTATTCATTCATCTATCAGCGTACAACTTAGGTTGCTTTTATATCTTGGCTATTGTAATGCTGCAGTGAACAATGGGTGCATATGTCTCTTCAAATTAGTGTTTTTTCCTTTGGATAAATAGCCAGAAGTCTAATTGCTGGATCATATGCTTGTTCTATTTTTTTTTTTGGAGGAACTCTCATAATGTTTTCCATAGTGGCTGCAGCAATTGACATTCCCACCAACAGTGCACAAGGGCTTCTTTTTTCCACATCCTTGCCAGCATTTGTTACTTGTTGTCACTTAGATAATAGTCAGAGAAGGCAATGGCACCCCACTCCAGTACTCTTGCCTGGAAAATCCCATGGACGGAAGAGCCTGGTAGGCTGCAGTCTATGGGGTCACTCAGAGTCGGACACGACTGAGCGACTTCACTTTCACTTTTCACTTTCATGCATTGGAGAAGGAAATGGCAACCCACTCCAGTGTTCTTGCCTGGAGAATACCAGGGGTGGGGGAGCCTGGTGGGCTGCTGTCTATGGGGTCGCACAGAGTCGGACACAACTGGAGTGACTTAGCAGCAGATAATAGTCATTCTAACAAGTATGAGATGATACCTCATTGTGGTTTTGATTTACATTTTATTTATAGTGTAAGATGGTGGTTGAGTTTTATTCTTTTATGTGTTACTGTTCAGTTCTATTCTTTTGCCCGTTAAGGTCCAGTTTTTCTAATACTTTTCCTCATTGTCCATTTTTGGTTCATTTTTTATAAATTAATTGACTACATGTGGTTTTATTTCTGGGCTCTCTGTTTTATTGATCTACAAGTTTGTCTTCTTAGTAATGGCATTCTCTTTTAATTATTTTAGCTTTGTAATATAGTTTGAAATCAAAGAGTGTGATGCCTCTAGTCTTGTTAATCTTTCTCTAGATTTCATGGATTGGAACATTTCATCTGAAAAGCAATAGCATGTACATTTTTCTCAGGTGCACATGGAATATTTTCCAAGATAGATCATATATTAGGCCACAAAAAAGTCTTAATAAATTTAAGAGGATTAAAATTACAACAAGCATTTTTTTTTAACTACAGTGGTATAAAAGTAGAAATTCATTACGTGAAGAAAACTAGAAAAATCACAAATATGTGGAAATTAAATAACATGCTATTGAAAAACCAACAGGTCAAAGAAAAAAATCAAAAAAGAAATAAAGAATAACTTGAGACAAAAAATTAAAAATAAACATACTGAAATTTGTGATGCAGCAAAAGCAGTTCTAAGATGTAAGTTCATAGTGATAAATGCCTTCTTTAATAAACAAAGTTTCATTTTTGTGTATGGTGTTAGAAAGTGTTCTAGTTTCATTCTTTTACAAGTGGTTGACCAGAGTTCCCAGCACCACTTGTTAAAGAGATTGTCTTTAATCCATTGTATATTCTTGCCTCCTTTGTCAAAGATAAGGTGTCCATATGTGCGTGGATTTATCTCTGGGCTTTCTATTTTGTTCCATTGATCTATATTTCTGTCTTTGTGCCAGTACCATACTGTCTTGATAACTGTGGCTTTGTAGTAGAGCCTGAAGTCAGGTAGGTTGATTCCTCCAGTTCCATTCTTCTTTCTCAAGATCGCTTTGGCTATTCGAGGTTTTTTGTTTTTCCATACAAATTGTGAAATTATTTGTTCTAGCTCTGTGAAGAATGCTGTTGGTAGCTTGATAGGGATTGCATTGAATCTATAGATTGCTTTGGGTAGTATACTCATTTTCACTATATTGATTCTTCCAATCCATGAACATGGTATATTTCTCCATCTGTTAGTGTCCTCTTTGATTTCTTTCACCAGTGTTTTATAGTTTTCTATATATAGGTCTTTAGTTTCTTTAGGTAGATATATTCCTAAGTATTTTATTCTTTCCGTTGCAGTGGTGAATGGAATTGTTTCCTTAATTTCTCTTTCTGTTTTCTCATTATTAGTGTATAGGAATGCAAGGGATTTCTGTGTGTTGATTTTATATCCTGCAACTTAACTATAGTCATTGATTAGTTCTAGTAATTTTCTGGTGGAGTCTTTAGGGTTTTCTATGTAGAGGATCATGTCATCTGCAAACAGTGAGAGCTTTACTTCTTCTTTTCCAATTTGGATTCCTTTTATTTCTTTTTCTGTTCTGATTGCTGTGGCCAAAACTTCCAAAACTATGTTGAATAGTAATGGTGAAAGTGGGCACCCTTGTCTTGTTCCTGACTTTAGAGGAAATGCTTTCAATTTTTCACCATTGAGGATAATGTTTGCTGTGGGTTTGTCATATATAGCTTTGATTATGTTGAGGTATGTTCCTTCTATTCCTGCTTTCTGGAGAGTTTTGATCATAAATGGATGTTGAATTTTGTCAAAGGCTTTCTCTGCATCTATTGAGATAATCATATGGTTTTTATTTTTCAATTTGTTAATGTGGTGTATTACATTGATTGATTTGCGGATATTGAAGAATCCTTGCATCCCTGGGATAAAGCCCACTTGGTCATGGTGTATGATCTTTTTAATGTGTTGTTGGATTCTGATTGCTAGAATTTTGTTAAGGATTTTTGCATCTATGTTCATCAGTGATATTGGCCTGTAGTTTTCTTTTTTTGTGGGATCTTTGTCAGGTTTTGGTATTAGGGTGATGGTGGCCTCATAGAATGAGTTTGGAAGTTTACCATCCTCTGCAATTTTCTGGAAGAGTTTGAGCAGGATAGGTGTTAGCTCTTCTCTTACACTGTTGGTGGGAATGCAAACTAGTACAGCCACTATGGAGAACAGTGTGGAGATTCCTTAAAAAACTGGAAATAGACCTGCCTTATGATCCAGCAATCCCACTGCTGGGCATACACACTGAGGAAACCAGAAGGGAAAGAGACACGTGTACCCCAATGTTCATCGCAGCACTGTTTATAATAGCCAGGACATGGAAGCAACCTGGATGTCCATCAGCAGATGAATGGATAAGAAAGCAGTGGTACATATACACAATGGAGTATTATTCAGCCATTAAAAAGAATACATTTGAATCAGTTCTAATGAGGTGGTTGAAACTGGAGCCTATTATACAGAGTGAAGTAAGCCAGAAAGAAAAACACCAATACAGTATACTAACGCATATATATGGAATTTAGAAAGATGGTAACAATAACCCTGTGTACGAGACAGCAAAAGAGACACTGATGTATAGAACAGTCTTATGGACTCTGTGGGAGAGGGAGAGGGTGGGAAGATTTGGGAGAATGGCATTGAAACATGTAAAATATCATGTATGAAACGAGCAGCCAGTCCAGGTTCGATGCACGATACTGGATGCTTGGGGCTGGCGCACTGGGACGACCCAGAGGGATGGAATGGGGAGGGAGGAGGGAGGAGGGTTCAGGATGGGGAACACATGTATACCTGTGGCGGATTCATTTTGATATTTGGCAAAACTAATACAGTTATGTAAAGTTTAAAAATAAAATAAAATAAAAAAAAATAAACAAAGTTTCAAGTAAGCAACTTAACTTTACATCTCAAGGAACTAGAAAAAGAAGAACAAATTAAGCTCAAATTTAGTAGAAGGAAGGAAATTACAAAGATTAGAGCAGAGATAAAAGGATATTACGGAAGGTCAATGAAATTAAGAGTTGGTTCTTTGAAAAGATAAACAAAACTGATAAGCTTTTAGCTAGACCCACCAAGAAAAAGGGAGAGGAAACTAAAATCGTAAATGAAAGAGCAGAGATTGCAGATATCACCACAAAGGATCATAAGAGCACTATGAACAACTATACATCTACACATTTTACAATGTAGAAGAAAAGAAATTCCTAGAAGAAAAGAACATACAAGAGTATCTACCAAGACTGCATTTTGATGAAATAGAAAATCTGAACAAGCCAATTACTAAAAAGAGATTGAATCAGTAACCCCAAACCTGCCAACAACATTAGGACCAGATGACTTCACTGATGAGTTCTACTAAACCTTTAAAGAAGAATTAATACCAATCCTTCTCAAATTTTTCCAAAAACAGAAGAGGAAGGAACTCTTCCAAACTCATATTGCAAGGCCAGCATTACCCTGATATCAAAACTGGGCAAGAATTCCTCAAGAAAATTGCTAGCCAACAACCCTGATGAACATAGATGCAGAAATCCTCAACAAAATATTAGCAAACAGAATTCAACAATACATGAACTGGATCATATACCATAATCAAGTGGGATTTATTCCAGGCATCAGGGATAGTTCAACATCTGTAGATCATTTGGTATGATATACCACATTAATGAAATGAAGAATAAAAATGATATGATCATCTCAATAGGTACAGACAAAGCATTTGAAACAATTCAACATCCATTTGTAATTAAAACTCAACCAAGTGAGGGTTTGTAGAGGGAACATACCACAACATAACATAGACCATATATGCCAAGCCCAACTTCTAAGTTCTGGATGGTAGTTCTTTAAGGGAGGGTGTGTGTCCTATATTTTTTCCTTCTCCTTTCTGGCTGGAATGCAGTATTGCTAGAGTCAGGACCCATGAGGATATTCCTTAGGGATTTCAGCATAGAAAGCTGGAAGAGGTTGGCTCCCTCATGATTTTGTAGAATGTCATCTACCTCATACTCATTACATGCCGGAATAAGTTTTGCATATTCAAGCCAATGTTTATTACAGTTGTTTTACCAGTAACCAAAACACAAACCTAAATGCTGCAATGTTTTTTTGTTGTTGTTGTTCAGGTTTTTAAGTTAATTCTATTGAATTTTGTATGTTGAGCAATAAAGCCATATGTTGATAAAATAACTTTTTTCTTTTCCATTGCAACATTAATACTTCATTAGCTAGAAATTTCAGAACAGTGTTACATACAGGAAAAATGACAAAAGAGTCATTCTTCTTTTATTCTTGACTTTAATGGGAATGCTATTACAGTTTTTACTAGTAAGTGTGGTGGTGTTTGTGTAGATTCTTAACATTTACAATAGGGATAATATCTTTTTATTTTGTATAATTGTTACAAGGGTCAAATGCTCTAATAGATTAAAATGTTATGTAAATGTTAAAAGCTATGCCACAGTTACCTGGCATATAGTGTACACTCAGGAAATGTTTTTAGTGTTATTCTTACTATATTTAATCTATAACTTCAGTGTCTTAATATTAGGGCTAAAGGTTAGAAAATACATATAGGTTCTCTACTACAAAGAGAAGTGATAGAGATGGAAAATTTGAAAAAGAATAATTTCAAGGAGTAGTTTCTGTGAAATGAGATGCTTAGGAACTCATGTTTGGAAAATAATACTTCAGCTTGTTTTAAAAAGTTAACTGATGGATGGTCAACTCACTTCAGTTGACAAAGTATTAGATCAACATATGGCTTCCCCTGTAGCTCAGTTGGTAAAGAGTCTGCCTGCAATGCAGGAGACCCGGATTCAATTCCTGGGTTGGGGAGAAGGAAATGGCAACCCACTCCAGTATTCTTGCTGGAGAATCCCATGGACAGAGGAGCCTGGCAGGCTACTATCCACAGGATCGCAAGAGTTGAACACGACTTAGCAACTAAACCACCACCACCACATGTAATTTAGTCATCAAGAAGGTCATTATCTCACATTTCCTACATTTCTTCCTCCCACAACTGCCTTAAGAATATGTCCACTGTGAATTTATGTGAGTTTTCTCAACTTTTCACATTTTCAGTTGGTTCTTGGAGAAATCAGGATGTGAGGTGTCAAAAAATTCCTTTGTTGTACCGCAAAAAATGTCTTTGAAAAGGTTTCATAGTAGAGATGCTATGTAGAAAATTACTCCATTTTGCTTCTTACAATTAGTTCCAGAGGAATTAATTGAATCTATTGATGTATGTACTTTGTGGATGTTATTCATTGATCTCATTCCTGAAATAGCTGAAATTTTGACCTGGTAGTTTGATATATCATATGCGTGCATGCTCAGTCGCTCAATCATGTCAGGCTCTTTGAGACCCCATGGACTGTAGCCCATGAGCTCCTCTGTCCATGGGATTTTCCCAGCAAGAATACTGGAGTGCGTTGTCATTTCTTTCTTCCAGGGGTTTTTCCTTACCCAGAGATCGAAATTGTGTCTCCTGTACTGGCAGGTGGATTCTTGATCACTGAGCCACTGGGGAAGGCCCCTGATACATACTAGATATAATTTAAATTTAGTAATTATATATTGTTTTGTTTTTCTTAGAAAAATATCTTAAATTCTTAATATATTATTTACAAGTCTTTGATTATAAAATACAACAGTGGATTTCAGATAATTATCTGAAACATTGCATCAATAATTTACACTTCTCAATGAATTGCTTTACATCAGCTATGAGAATTCTTCTCTTCTATTCTATTTTCTGATTAATTACCTCAAAACAGTTTCTCAAGTAATTACCTCAAAACAATTTATCATTAGGTACATCTAGCATGAACATTTACTGAACATCTATTAAGCACTGTGAACTCTTACATGTGCTAAAAGTAATAATCAAGTAATATCTAGCCTTTTAAAAATAGCCTTCCTTCTTCCTGGCTTCCCTGGTGGCTCAGACTGTAAAGAATCTGCCTGCAATACAGGAGACCTGGGTTCACTCCCTGGGTCAGGAATATTCCCTGGAGAAGGAAATGGCAACCCACTCCAGGATTCTTGCCTGGAGAATCCCATGGACAGAGGAGCTTGGCAGGCTATAGTCCATGGTGTTGTAAAGTGTTGGACGCGACTGAGTGATTAGCACTTTTCACTTTTCCTTCTTTTCTGTAACTTTATCATTATAAAAATAATTTGATATAAAAAAAGAATGATTGCATCTGGAAAAACTGAGTCACAAAGAGCCAGGGTATTTCATAGGTCACATATCAAAAAAGTCCTGTGACTCCAATTTGAACCCAGAATTTCTAACCATAAATTTGGGATGATTTCTTCTAAGCTTTGTTTTGCTTTGTCATTTAATTGCAAGCCTGGTCTTTGGAATATGTAATAACTGACACTTAATAAATACTAGTCTACATGCACTGGATATATTAGTTCATTTAATCTTTATTACCTCCCTTGGTGGTAAGTACTGTTATTAGGTCTCTTTTAGTAAGCTGAGTTTTAGCAAGGTTGAGTAATTTGCTCAAGGTCAACATAGCTGAATCCTTAGCAGAGCTGGGATTGGAACCCAGGCACATAGAGAACCCAGCCTCTTAACCTTAGAGGTACTGTGCCTTTTCTCTACTAAGATGCTCATTCTCTCCTTGTTAATGTTACTTGGCCCACTCCTTGTGGCAGGTTAAACTTTCTCTGGAGACAAAATCTGAGTTTACTTGTCCTATATCTAGAGAAAACTGGGAAGTGGCCCATTGTCTCTAGGTTTTAAGTTCTGCCAAAAGATTATATACTGATTTTTTTAGAGATGTAATAAGTTTGCGCGCACAAATGTAGACGCTCACAAAATAGTTTTGATTTTTCAAGCTGATCTGTTCTTTGCTGCTGTTTAATGGAAGTAAATCGTCGGGACTGAATTTTACAGTCCACTTGTGCTCAGAAGCCTCGTGTAGATTTCAGCCTGCATCCAGCTATTCTTCTGCTCACTTTTATTACTTTCCTCCGAAGTGCCTCCAGTGTTTTACAACTGTTACACACGGTGATATCCAGAATTGACCAGAGCTTTCTAGGTGAGATTCTGTACAGCATCACAATTCCTCTGAGCTTATGGCAAAATTACGTTAGGCTTTTTTTTTTCTCCTTCCCTTTTTTTCTGTACCGTAATGCAAGCCCATATGTCATCCGTTATCCATTCTCCTCTCTGGGTCTTTTTTGTCATTACTGCCTTTCAGATGTTTTGGATTATCTTACCGAAGATAAATTACATTTGCTTTGCCTGAAGCAGGATAGTATTTTGCTACTTCTGTCCTCTTTTGCAGGATGGCTTCCACATTTAGGATGACTTTTAAATAAGTTACTTAATTAGCTTCTTTCACAACATAAAGAAATGTAACATAAAACATGAACCATGATTGACTTATTATATAGCTACTGTCTTATTTGGTTTTGTTCAATAAATTCTTCTTGTTTGTATCTGAACACTTTGAAGCACTCACTTTTTTTGCTATTATTAACTAGGCAGCTATTATGTACATGGCATATTTCCAGTGAGGATTATGAATATATAAAAACAAGGCAGTTGGTCATTTCCTGTGTATGCAACTTGATCCTCAGATTCTTCAAATGCTAAATGGCATGAAGCCTATTTGATAGCATTGTTGTGTGCACTAAGTGAGATTAATTTGTGAAATCTGACACACATGAGGCTTGAAAAGATCCAGCTACTGTTTGAGTATCAGCTGTATAGTAAGCACTTTACATGCACAATTAATCTTTACAATAGTAGATGAAGTGAAATTTAACCATGTTTTTAGAGAGGATATACATAAGGTCAACTACTGTGCTTAAAGTCACTTGAGTAGTGAGTAACTGGGTTATGAATTGGACCTCTGACTACCTGACTCTAGAGCATATGGAGGTTCACTGTACTGGCCAACCTCACCATTTAATGAGTAGCATAAAAATATATTACATAAGATAGGAAAGAGTAAGTCTCATAGTGTAACCATAAATACAGTATTACTTGTGTAAGACAAGAATGAGATTTTTCAGTTAGTAGTTTATGGAAGGATTTATGACAGTTTCTCTGGGTCTTGAATGAAGGACAGAACTTATTTATTTACTGGAATATAGTTGCTTTATGATGTGTTAGTTTCTGTAGTATAGCAAAGTGAATCAGCTATATGTATACATATTGTTGTTTACTTGTTAAGTTGTATCCAACTCTTTGAGACCTTATGGACTGTAGCACACCAGGCTTCTCTCTTCATGGGATTTCTAAGGCAAGAGGACTGGAATGGGTTGTCATTTCCTTCTCCAGGGAATCTTCCTGACTCAAGGATCAAACCCACGTTTCCTGCTTTGGCAAGTAGATTCTTTATTGCTGAGCCGCTAGGGAAGCCCACGTATACAAAATAGCCCCTCTTTTTCAGATTTTCCTCTCATTTAGGTCAACACAGAGTGCTGAGTAGAGCTATACAGTTGGTTCTCATTGTTTATCTATTTTATGCATAGTATCAGTGGTGTAAATATGTCAATTCCAATCTCTGAATTCATCCTAACGCCCTCTTTTCATGTTGGTATGTTTGTTCTCTGTCTCTATTTCTGCTTGGCAGATAAGATCATCTGTACTATTTTTCTAGATTTCAAGGATAGAAATTATATTTGAGGGGAGATGCATTTCTGGCATAAGTACCAATATTAGTAGCTACAAAGAGAGGAAGTGATAGGTCATTTATGGGCACCCACTTCTTATGTTTTTTGACTCAGGTTTAAGAGACCAACAGGAAATGAAATTACAAGTGTTTGGTGGGGCTTGAGGGAGGAGAATCAGAATGTTGGATGAAGTAAGCTGAATTTCTTTGACAGGCAAAGGGAAGTCAGGAGGTTTTTGAGGGCTGAGTCAGTGAGTTTAGCAATGTTCTGAGGAGACTAAATGTGGCAAACTGAAATGGATTAAATATAAGGAGAGACTGGGGGCAAGGAACTTGGGGGTGCCATTTCAAAACTACAGTTCAGAGATAAGTCACTACTTACCTGAATTAGGGTATTGGCAACCCATTCCAGTGTTCTTGCCTGGAGAATCCCAGGGACGGAGGAGCCTGGTGGGCTGCCGTCTATGGGGTCGCACAGAGTCGGACACGACTGACACGACTTAGCAGCAGCAAAGAAGAGAACAAAATACGTCACAATAGAGAGGGTTCACACTGGATTTGACAAGCAAATGTCTAAAGAGGAAGGAAGAGGAGGGGAAGGTGGCAAAGGGGAGGAGAGGTTAAGGAAGCTTAGTAATTGCTTGGATGTATGGTGGTTCCATGGCATCCGGTCCCATCACTTCATGGGAAATAGATGGGGAAACAGTTGGAAACAGTGTCAGACTTTATTTTTTGAGGCTCCAAAATCACTGCAGATGGTGACTGCAGCCATGAAATTAAAAGACGCTTACTCCTTGGAAGGAAAGCTATGACCAATCTAGATAGCATATTCAAAAGCAGAGACATTACTTTGCCAACGAAGCTCCGTCTAGTCAAGACTATGGTTTTTCCTGTGGTCATGTATGGATGTGAGAGCTGGACTGTGAAGAAGGCTGAGCGCCGAAGAATTGATGCTTTTGAACTGTGGTGTTGGAGAAGACTCTTGAGAGTCCCTTGGACTGCAAGGAGATCCAACCAGTGCGTTCTGAAGGAGATCAGCCCTGGGATTTCTTTGGAAGGAATGATACTGAAGCTGAAGCTCCAGTACTTTGGCTACCTCATGCAAAGAGTTGACTCATTGGAAAAGACTCTGATGCTGGGAGGGATTGAGGGCAGGAGGAGAAGGGGACGGCAGAGGATGAGATGGCTGGATGGCATCACTGACTCAATGGACGGGAGTCTGAGTGAACTCCAGGAGTTGGTGATGGACAGGGAGGCCTGGCGTGCTATGATTCATGGGGTCGCAAAGAGTCGGACATGACTCAGCGACTGAACTGAACTGATGGTGGTTCCATTAGGAATGAAACAAATGCATTTGATTTTAGACTCATTGAGTTTGAAGACATGGTGAGTTTCAACATCAGACATGGTTGTGGTATCCAACAGTCTTTTGGGAACACAGAACTCAAATTTGGAGATGCCAGAATTAGCTATGAGAACTGAAGCTATGAGATTGGATGAGATTTTAGAAGTAAAGATTTTGTCAACAGAAAAGAAAGGAAACCAAGTTAGACCTCAGAGTAGTACCTATAATTATGAAAAGCAGTTCAAAAAGATACATGTTCAGTTACTAAGTTGTTTCTGACTCTGTGACCCCATGGACTGCAGCATACCAGGCTCCTCTGTCCTCCACTATCTCCCAGAGTTTGCTCAAATTCATGTCCATTGAGTTGATGATGCTATCTAACCATCTCATCCTCTGACACCTCCTTCAAATTTTGCCTTCACTCTTTCCCTGCATCAGGGTCTTTTCTAATGAGTCTGTTCTTTGCATCAGGTGGCCAAAGGATTGGAGCTTCAGCATCAGTCCTTCCAATGAATATTCTGGATTGATTTCCTTTAGGATTGACTGGCTTGATCTCTTTGTAGTCCAAGGGACTCTCAGGAGTCTTCTCTAGCATCACAATTTGAAAGCATAAATTCTTCAGGGAGAATTCTTCAAGGAGATCAAGCCAGTCCATCCTAAAGGAAATCAGTACTGAATGTTCATTGGAAGGACTGATGTTGAAGCTGACTCCAATACTTTGGCCACCTGATGTGAAGAGCTGACTCATTTGAAAAGACCCTGATGCTCAGAAAGATTGAAGACAGGAGGAGAAGGGGACGACAGAGGATGAGATGGTTGGATGGCATCACTGACTCAAGGGACATGAGTTTGAGTAAACTCCGGGAGTTGGTGATGGACAGGGAAGCCTGGCATGCTGCAGTCCATGGGGTCGCAAAGAGTCGGACATGACTGAGTAACTGAACTGACTGAATCTTCTTTATGGTTTAACTCTCATATCCGTACATGACTGGTGGAAAAACTATAGCTTTGACCGTTCAGACCTTTGACCAAAGTAATGTCTCTGCTTTTTAATATGCCGTCTAGGTTTGTCATAGATTTCCTTCCAAGGAGCATGCGTCTTTTAATTTCATGCTGCAGTCCCCATCTGCAGTGATTTTGGAGCTCAAGAAAGCAAAGTCTGTCACCGGTTCCTTTGTTTCCCCTTGTATTTGCCATGAAGTGATGGGACCAGATACCATGATCTTAGTTTTTTGCATGTTGAATTTCAAGCTAGCTTTTTCACTCTCTTCTTTTACCTTCATTAAGAGGCTCTTTGGTTGCTCTTCACATTCTTCCTTTAGAGTGGTATCATCTGCATATCTGAGGTTGTTGTTGTTTTTCCTGGTGATCTTGATTCTAGCACCTTAAATCTTGCTACAGATAGGGAAACTTTATTGGAGAAATATCTGAGCACTGGGTTGAGAGTTACTGGGCTTTATACACACACACACACACACACACACACACACACATATATGTTTTTTTTTCTTTTTTACTAATTTGATATGTGTCATGGCACAAAGCAGTTCACATCTCTAGGTTTCATTTTATTTGTTGTTGGGTACTTTGGTCAAGCTACTTTAATGTATTCCATGATTTTTTCTTTAAGCTTTGCCAAAGAGTCTAGGTAAATTTAAGTAGAAATTTGAAGTAATTGTGCTTATATTTTCCTTTCTTTCTCTCTCTTCCCTTCCTTCTCCCTTCCTTCCATGGGATATTTTTTCTAGATGTGTAATTGGAATGGGGAAAAAGAAGGGTGAATTACATTTAATTCATACAAGCTGAGGTAATAAATAACTAATGTACAAAAGTATGTGTATAATTGATCACACTGGGGCTGGGGGCACTGATCTTCTGAGCAGTCAAAAATCTGTGGGTAGCTCTACAGTTGGCTCTCCGTATATGTGGTTCCTCATTCTGGTATTCAGCCAACCTAAGGTTGTATAGCACTGAGCATTTACTATTGAAAAAAGAATGCATTGTATGTGAACCACACAGTTCAAACCCATGTCATTTAAGAATCAACTATATATATGTAAATAATCCCATGTAGGTTTAGAAACCATAAGAAAAACTAATATTCATTATTTACTGCAGTCCTCATTATTCTTAGTACTTCATATATTAACTCATTGAATCCCAACAATTTTATAATGTGACACATATGCCATTGTTGTTGGTATTTTGTAGGTGGACAGTCTCAGGCAAACATATTTAAGTAACTTGTCGAAAATCATACAACTGATAAGTGGGGCATCTGAGATTTATTTCCAGTGGTTTGTGGTCAGAGCTTGGCTCTTAACTCTCATGCTGATCTGCCTCTCTAATGACTGTCATTACCTGTGTTTACAACAATGTCAGTCTATCATTCTACCAGTCCTTCACATAATATGTAGCAGATGTTCAGATTTTTGGGATACAAGAAGTTCAATTAAAAGCAAATTCTTAAATCATAAGGACTTTTATTTTTAAAATGTTCCACATTAAAATTTTGTTTTTGTTAAATTCTGATTAAATACAAAATATTAATAAAATACATTTAGGACTGGAGTGACTAAAAGACTGATAATGGCAAGTATTAGTGGGGATGCTGAGCAATTTAAACTTCATACACTATTAGTAGGGATATAAATGGATACAATCTTTTCAGAAAACAATTTCCTAGTATCTACTAAAGCTGAACATATATTTACTCTATGAACCAGCAGTTCCATATTCAAGTGTATTCCTAACAGAAATACATACTTGCGTGTGGACAAAAAAATCTATAGCAGCAGTGTTTATGAGAGCCAGAGGGAATATATATATATGTTCATCAACAGTGGAAAGAATAAATAATTGGGAGTACTCTTAAATGATTCAGCTATAAGAGTGGACAAATAGGAATTATAAGTAGCAATATGGTTGGCTGTCACGGAAATATTGTGGAAAAGAAAATAGGTACCAAAGAGTACTTAATGCATGATTCCATTTGTATGAAGTTCCAGCTCTGTTCTGACAACACTAATCCGTGTTGTTAATAGTCAGGATAGTGTTTTCCTGTGGAGGGTGATAACTGGAAGAGAGCCTAAAGAAGCTTTCAGGTTCTTGTAAATTTCTGTATCCCACTACGTGTGCCGGTTACATGGATGTGTTCACTTATTTGTAACTCGTTGCCATGTTCACTTAATATTTATGTGATTCTCCATAGGTATGTTATAGTTTAATAGAAAGCTGTCATTACAAAAACATTCATAGGGCAAAAGAATAGCAGTGTGGTGCACTCCCATGGACCCCCCATTCACTGTTAGAAAACCACACCCTTGGATACCCCTCTGGCACATTTCTCCTATTATTTTCGTCTTCCCTTACCCTTCAGATAAAACTGTGAACTATTATCTTGAATTGGCATTGATTTCTTCCCTTTCATTCATAGTAATTTGTGTGTATGTATATATATACATACACACATATATGAATTGAAGTATATGATACTAATATATGGCAGGGCTTAATATATGACAATTACTCCTTGGAAGGAAAGTTATGACCAACCTAGATAGCATATTCAAAAGCAGAGACATTACTTTGCCAACAAAGGTTCGTCTAGTCAAGGCTATGGTTTTTCCTGTGGTCATGTATGGATGTGAGAGTTGGACTATGAAGAAGGCTGAGCACCGAAGAATTGATGCTTTTGAAGTGTGGTGTTGGAGAAGACTCTTGAGAGTCCCTTGGACTGTAAGGAGATCCAACCAGTCCATTCTGAAGGAGATCAGCCCTGGGATTTCTTTGGAAGGAATGATGCTAAAGCTGGAAACTCCAGTACTTTGGCCACCTCATGTGAAGAGTTGACTCATTGGAAAAGACTCTGATGCTGGGAGGGATTGGGGGCAGGAGGAGAAGGGGATGACGGAGGATGAGATGGCTGGATGGCATCACTGACTCGATGGATGTGAGTCTGAGTGAAATCCGGGAGTTGGTGATGGACAGGGAGGCCTGGCGTGCTGTGATTCATGGGGTCGCAAAGAGTCGGATACGACTGAGCGACTGATCTGATCTGATCTGATATGAAATTCAAAACTCATATATTTAAATTCATTACATTGAGTTCTTTTTTAAAAATAATTTTATTTATTTTTGGCTGTGCTGGGTCTTCTTTGCTGCGTGGGCTTTTCTCCAGTTGTGGAGAGGAGGGGCTGCTCTTGAGTTGTGGTGTGCGGGCTTCTCGTTGCAGTGGCTTCTCTTGTGCGCACATCCTTGCTGTGGAGCACGGGCTCTAGAGTGCTCAGGCTTCAGTAGTTGTGGTTCCCAGGCTCTAGAGCATAGGCAATAGTTGTGGTTTACGAGCTTAATTGCTCTACGGCGTGTGGGATCCTCCTGATCAGGCAGGGATTGAACCCGTGTCTCCTGCACTGGCAGGCAGATTCTTTACCACTGGGCCACCAGGGAAGCCCCCTTTACACTGCGTTCTAGCTAAATGTGTGATCTTGTATAAAGCATTTACCAGCTCCAGGCTTTAGTTTTCTTATTTGAAATTAAATTTGGGCAAAGTACTCCCTTTTTGTAATTTTCTTGACATTGTATCTCTTACTTATTCAGTTTAGACATTAAATAGGTACTTACTTATTTTGTGCCTCAGTCATTGGGCTGAGGAAGAGATGAAAGTATGCACAGCTGTCCTGCACCCTCCAGTAACTGAGTCTAGTGGGAGGCAGTGAGGCATGTATCTGTAAAATGGTTGAGAAACACAGTTTTCATGTTCTCATCTGAAAAAAGGAAGGAATTAAGCTAGAGGATCTCCTAAAAGTTTTTCAGCTTTAAAATTTGATCATTGAGTGTATTTAAGAGCCAAAAGATTTGTGATACAGAACTTAATTATGTAAGTATATAAAGTATATGATGAAACTATCACAGAGGGTTTTATGGAAGAAATAATTCTTAAAACTCATTTTTAAGGATGCACAGTATTATGGAACAGGGACAAAAATGACTCAGCTAAGAGTAATCCAACTTCTATATATCTCACTCCATACGCACGTAGCACACAATGGCAATGCAAATAAGTGGAAGAGACGAAAAGATTTATAATATAAAGAATGAACTATTAGGGATCACTATCAGGGGAAAGGCGGGCAAGTTCAAATTAGAGATGATTGGGGGGAAAGTGAAGAATTATGGACTAAATTTAGAAAATGTTTTGGGTTGAAACTTGGGATTAAGAGAAAGAATTGGATAATATTGAAAGTAGTGGAAATAGAGAAGGATTTATCATGTTTTGCAGTGTGTTGAGTATATTTTGATCTTACCTCTGCCATATTGCCCCTTGGTGCAAAAGGGTAAAAACTGGAATTGTTTTCATTTGCAATTTTCTGTCATTTGAGGTTGTGAGAGATTGGGCTGAGTGAGGCCTCTATTGTATGTAGGTTATAGTTTTCTACAGTCAAAACAAGATGAGGACATTCTAGGAAATGAGACCAATTTGAGACAAAAAGGAGAAATTGGAGCTATAACTTAATCAGAATATGATTAGACTGTCCTAATGTAAGGTGGTATTTTATGCTGGGAACATTTGGGAAATGAAGTTATCTAGATGCATCAATTTCAGGCTTTGATGAACTAGGTTAATAAGGTTGCTGCTGCTGCTGCTAAGTCGCTTCAGTTGTGTCCAACTCTGTGCGACCCCATAGACGGCAGCCCACCAGGCTCCCCCATCCCTGGGATTCTCCAGGCAAGAACACTGGAGTGGGCTGCCATTTCCTTCTCCAGTGAATGAAAGTGAAAAGTGAAAGTGAAGTCGCTCAGTCATGTCCATCTAGGTTAGGAAATTGTTCAACTAGGTTAGGAAATTGTTAAGGTTAGGAAATTGTTAAAAACTCAACCTCTGATGGTCTCCCTCACTATAAGGTTATAATATAAAAATCTTAAAAAAATCTTTTAGTTATTTTGGTATATATATACTAAGTTTTACAGCAATACGTGGGATGCACTATGAGAAGAGTCTCAAGCATTGTTGTTCAGTCGCCCAGTCTTATCTGACTCTTTGCAGCCCCACAGACTGTAGCACGCTAGGCCTCCCTGTCCCCTTCCATCTCCCAGAGTTTGCCCAAGTTCATGTCCATTGCATCGGTTATGCCATCCAGCCATCTCATCCTCTGATGCCCTCTTCTCCTTTTGCCTTCAATCTTTCCCAACACTGGGGACTTTTCCGATAAGTCATCTATTCACATCAGGTGACCAAAATACTGGAGCTTCAGCTTCAATATCAGTCCTTCTAATGAGTATTCATGGTTGATTTCCTTTAAGATTGATTGGTTTGATCTCCTCGCTGTCCAGAGAACTCCCAGAAGTCTTCTCTAGCACCATAGTTCGAAGACATCAATTCTTTGGTGCTCTGCCTTCTTTACAGTCCAGGTCTCACAACCATACATGACCACTGGGAAGACCGTAGTCTTGACTATATGGACCTTTGTTGGTAGAGTGATGTCTCTGCTTTTTAACACACTGTCTAGGTTTTTCATAACTTTCCTGCCAAAAAGCAATCATCTGATTTCATGGCTGCAGTCACCATCCACAGTGATTTTAGAGGCCAAGAAGAGGAAATCTGTCACTGTTTCCACTTTTCTCCCTTCTATTTGCCAGGAAGTAAAAGGGGCCAGATGCCATGATCTTTGTTTTCTTAATATTCAGTTTTAAGTTAGCTTTTCCACTCTCCTCCTTCACCCTCATCAAGAGGTTCTTTAGTTCCTCGGTGCTTTCTGCCATTAGAGTGGTATCATCCACATATCTGAGGTTGTTGATGTTTTTCCCACCCATATTGATTCAAGCTTGTAACTCATGCAGCCTGGCATTTCTCATGAAATGCTCAGCATATAAGTTAAACAAATGGGGTGACAACAGACAGACCTGTTGTACTCCTTTCTCATTCCTGAACCAATCTGTTATTCTGTACAGGGTTTTAACTGTTGCTTGTTGACCCACATACAGGTTTCTCAGGAGGTAAGTAAGATGATCTGGTATTCCCATCTCTTTAAGAGCTTTAGGCTTTAGCATAGTCAATGAAACAGAGGTAGATGTTTTTCTGGAATTCCTTTCGTTTCTCTGTGATCCAGTGAATGTTGGCAATTTGATTTCTGGTTCCCTGCCTTTTCTAAACCCAACTTGGACATCTGGAAGTTCTTGGTTCATGTAATGCTGAAGCCTAGCATGTAAGATTTTAAGCCTGACCTTACTAGCATGGGAGATGAATGCAATTGTCTAATGGTTTGAACATTCTCTAGTACTGTCTGTCTTGGGAATTGGGATGAGGATTGACCTTTTCCAGTCATGTGGCCACTGCTGGATCTTCCAGATTTGCTGACATATTGAGTACAACACTTTGATAGCATCATCTTTTAGGGTTTTGAATAGCTTTATTGGAATTCCATCGCATCTGACAGCTTTATTGACAGCGGTGCTTCCTAGGGCCCCCCTGACTTCACCTCCAGAATGTCTGTCTCTGGGTGACTGACCACACCATTGTGGTTATCCGGTTCATTAAGATCATTTTTGTACAGTTCTTCTATGCGTTCTTTCTATTTCTTCTTGATCTCCTCAGCTTCCACTAGGCCTCTACCATTTCTGTCCTATATTGTGCCCATCTTAGGGCAAAATTTTCCCTAGATATTTGCAATTATCCTGAAGAGATCTCTAGTCTCTCCCCTTCTGTTGTTTTCCTCTGTTTTTGAGCATTGTCCATTGAAGAAGGTCTTCTTGTCTCTCCTTGCTGTTCTTTGAAACTCTGCATTTAGTTGGATGTTCCTCTCCCTTTCTCCCTTGCTTTTTGCTTCTTTTCTTTCTTTGGGTATTTGTAAAGCCCCCTTAGATAACCACTTTGCCTTCTTGCCTTTCCTTTTCTTTGGGATGGTTTTGTCTGCTGCATCCTGTAAGATACTGCAGACCTCTATCCATAGTTCTTCAGGTATACTGTTCACTAGATCTCATCCCTTGAATCTATTCATTACCTCCACTGCATATTCATAGGGGATTTGATTTAAGTTGTTCCTGGCTGGCCTAGTGTTTTTACTGGTTTTCTTTAGTTTAAGCCTGGATTTTACTATGAGAAGCTGATGATCTGAGCCACAATCAGCTCCAGGACTTGTTTTTGCTGACTGTATACAGCTTCTCCATCTTTGGCTACAAAGAATGTAATCAATTTGATTTCAGTATTGACCATTTGGTGATGTCCCTGTGTAAAGTCATCTCTTGTATTGTTTAAAAAAGTTGTTTGCTATGACCAGACCAGTGCATTCTCTTGGCAGAATTCTGTTAGCTTTTACCCTGCTTCATTGTATATTCCAAGGCTGAACTTGCCTGTTACTCTAGATAGATCTTGACTTTCAACATTTGCATTCCAATCCCCAATGATGAATAGAATATCTTTTTTTTTTTTTTGATGTTAGTTTTAGGAGGTCTTCTAGGTCTTCATAGAATGGATCAACTTCAGCCTCTTTGGCATCGGTGGTAGGGGCATAGATTTGAATAACTGTGATGTTGAATGGCTTGCCTTGGAAATGAACTGAGATCATTCTGTCATTTTTGAGGTTGCACCAAAGTACTGCATTTTGGACTCTCTTCTTGATTACAAGGGCTACTCCATTTCTTCTATGGGATTCTTGTCCACAGCAGTAGATGTAATAGTCATCTGAATAAAATCAGCCCACTCCTGTCCATTTTAGTTTGCTGATTCCTAAGATGTTGATGTTTATTCTTACCATCTTCTGTTTGACCATGTCCAGTGTACCTTGATTCATGGACCTAACATTCGAGGTTCCTATGCAATATTGTTCTTTGCAGCAGTGGATTTTACTTTCATAACCAGACAAGTCCACAACTGAGCATCAGTTCTGCTTTGGCCCAGCTCCTTCATCCTTCCTGGGGCTATGAGTAGTTGCCCTCTGCTCTTTCCCAGTAGCATATTGGACACCTTCCAACCTGGGAGACTCATCCTTCAGTGTCATAACTTTTTGTCTTTTTACACAGTTCATGAGGTTCTCATGGCAAGTATACTGGGGTGGTTTGCCATTCCCTCCTCCAATGGATCATGTTTTGTCAGAACTTTCCACTATGGACCCATCCCTCTTGGGTGGTCCTACATGGCATTGCTCACAGCTTCATTGAGTTATACAGGCCTCTTAGCCATGACAAGGCAGTTATCTGTGGAGGGGATTAAGCATACAGAACAGCAATATTATAAAATTATTTCTGAAAGAATGGTTGTATTGAGGTGTGGGCAGTATAAAGTGAAAATGAAGGAGAAAATT
This sequence comes from Bubalus bubalis, assembly GCF_019923935.1. Classification (NCBI taxonomy): domain Eukaryota; kingdom Metazoa; phylum Chordata; class Mammalia; order Artiodactyla; family Bovidae; genus Bubalus; species Bubalus bubalis. The sequence continues at coordinate 53,139,286 of NC_059173.1, read as the reverse complement.
TCCAAGAATGAATGCTGATAATGGATGGTTAAATAATGAATGAAGGGAAGGAAGGGAGAGTGGTAGGTGCCAGGTCTTGAGCAAGTGGGAGAGTGGGAAGGTTGGGTGTTATTTACAAATTAATACTAAGTTCTTTAAACATGAAACTTTTTTCACTTGGTCCTTCAACATATTTCTTGCAAACTTCCATGGATCTGTACTTTGAATTTATTGGATCATGACAGTGAACAACAACAAATTTGAGGTTCCTTCCTCAGAGTTCTTATCCTTTAATGAGATTTAGTCATAGAACTCCATAATTACCTACCCAAATGGATAATTCTAAATGGTAAGTCTTCTGAAGGAATGGTATTTGATTCTGGAGGAACATATAGGCAGAGATCAGACTTTGGTCTCGGTCAGGGAGGATTTTCCTCAGGACATTATACTTGAACTGAGATTTGAAAATGAAAAGAAATAGTTTATTGAATGGAGAGTTAGGAGAGAGCGGCTTGTCTGGTTCCATCAAAAGACACGTGTCATGTTTTTGGATGGTGGATGGGGCAAGACAGCACAGAACTTTCTAGGCCAGAGTAAGGATTTTGGTATTTATTCTAAATGCACTGTTAATCCAATGAGGGGTTTAAAAAGAAGAGGGGGTGAATCTGACTGCCATTTGAAGAAACTACTATGGTTTACTATAGAAATTTGTTTGTAGAGGCTGGGTGGAGGATGGGAGACATGAGAAGTGGATTTGGGAGGACAAAGTTATTGTGGTAGTCTGATCTGGAGGTGATGGTATCTAGAACTGGGGTACTGAGAGGTGGAGGAGGTTACCAGAGGGAGATTACAGAGTGAGGAAGGAAGAAGGCCTAAGGATGAACCTTGAGGATCTAATATTTTGAGACTGGTAAAATCAGAATAAGCCTTCAAAGCTGACAGAGAAGAAATGGTCAGAGAGGCAGGAGGACAACAGAAAAGTTTGTTATCAGGAGACAAAGGAAGAGAAGCTAAATACATTTCTGTATAGGTCTGCATCTCCAGAGATGCTGTTTGGTAATGAATTGTGGCTCTGGTACCACCACCACTGTGCCTTGGGAACCGTGCATCATGGCTGGCCCTCCGCCCCTGGACACTAGAAGATACTCTTGCCATTTCTGATGGATTCTTATCATGAACTTCTGATGCAGGACTTAGTGACTGTATCTGATTGGCAAAGCTTAGGCCATATTCCTGTAACATAGCCTCCTAGAGGTAGGAAAAACATAGAGCTGAACTTTTTGGTTTCTGCTCCAAGATGTAAGCCCAGCCTCTTCACCAGACTCAACTAATGGTTAATCTCCCAAATTTACGAAGGAGAGAGCAGATTAAGGGTAGAAAAAATCAATTGGAAATGCCTGCAACATTCCTCCTAAATAATATTTTATTTCAGACATTTCAGAAGCTTTTTGTGGTCCCTGTCTTCATCTTGGCATGAAGAGTTAAACGCCCCCTCTATCTAACTTTGTGTCTTATATGCACTGAGGTTTGCCTGTTAGTCCCTGATTCACGTGCACCCACACTGCATCATGCTTTGTGCAAGGAGCCGAGTTTGCAGAGATACAGATGTAGCTTCTGTCCTAAAGGAAACCTGGAGTAAAAAACGAGAGGATCTACCATGTAGAAAATAAAGCGTGAGCTCCAGGGTCACTCACCTGTTTGGGTCCCATTTACAGCTTAGAATGGGTTTACATGATCATACATTTGAAAATATTTTGCAAAAATGAGCCAGTTTATCTGGAAGTGATTAAGAACCATTGATTCCCAATTCTGACTCCTTCTCCATGAACTGTCCTTTCCTCTTAAGTGTTTGAGTGGCTGTGGGTGTTTCATGGTGGGCTAAGGGTGAGTTGAATCAGGGACACCATTAGTTTGGATTTAGTGGGATATAGTTACCTGTTTGGCAGATATGTCCATGAGCATTTAAATGATAGCTAGCAAGAACAGCAACTGAGAAGGCACTGGTGAAGCTTTGAAGACCAGCATGCTCTAATCCCAGCATGTTTCTTGCCCTCCCAAAGAAGAAAACTGGGAGCCTTCAAGAAGAATTCCTTTTATTATTGAGGAACTGTGGCTACTCTCTTCTCACAGTCCTCTCTTCAAAGCCTGTGTCAATTTCAGTCTCTTTTCCTGGACTTCCTGTAGCAAATACCCTGTCTCCTGTCTCCCAAATCCTGGTGCTGACCTTGTTCAGTGGAAGGTAGAGGAGCCCAAGCCAGAGCTACTCGGGCCCCATCATCTGCTGGCCACCATCCACCACATCTGTCCTTGAGTTTGGGAACTACTTGAATGAAAACAGCTTATCTTTTTTCTTTTTTATTGCTTGGATAGAGAATTTTAAAGACATATGCCAACTAGGGTTTGTCTTTGGAGATCATGGGTAATGAAATGGTTTGAAGTTTAAAGTGCCTTGAGCCCAGCAACTTGGGTGTATTAATGGAATTAAGGACATTTGAAAGAGAAACCCAAACAAAAAAAAGCCCTTTATTCAAAACAATTGATAAAGCCTGGATACTTTGAAGTACATTTCAGAAAAATGTTTTGTAATGTTTCAATTCCACCCCTCCCCTGCTTTTTTTGGGGGCTATTCTTAGATAAAGTTTTAAAAGAGCTAAGAGAATATTAAGATAAAAATGGAATATTAAAAAGTTATACTGTAACATTTAAAAAAATCCTACCCAAGTAGTTGATTTAGAAGAAGAGATACATCTTAAGTAGAGATAAGGAATAGGGTCTTAGATTTTTGATAACCCAACTAATGAAGAAGAATGAATCTTACAAACATAATGGGAAAAGACTTAACGTTCTTGATATTTTGACATAAATATTCACAGAAATATAGATAGCATAAAACTTATCATGCCATACTACAATGAGGATATCAATTACAAACTGTTCAATTCAGATTATTTAAGATTATTCATTGAATAGGCAAACTTGGAAGGGCTTAATTTGTGAAGTGATTTCTCTTAATTTGACAGCAGTCATAAAAATGTGTACTTTGCAGACAAAGAATGTCACCTGCCATTTCAGTAAACAAACAATGTTGAGGTCATCAAGCCATCAACCCTTGCAACCACCCGCAACAGTATACGCTGAGGGTATATAGGATGGAGAAAAACAGGATATTGGCCCTAAATACTAGTTACTGCTGCTGCTGCTACTGCTGCTGCTACTAAGTCGCGGCAGTGTCCGACTCTGTGTGACCCCATAGACGGCAGCCCACCAGGCTCCCCTGTCTCTGGGATTCTCCAGGCAAGAACACTGGAATGGGTTGCCATTTCCATCTCCAATGCATGAAAGTGAAAAGTGAAAAGTGAAAGTGAAGTTGCTCAGTCCTGTCTGACTCTTTGTGACCCCATGGACTGTAGCCTACCAGGCTCCTCCGTCCATGGGATTTCCCAGGCAACAGTAGTGGAGGGGGGTGCCATTGCCTTCTCTGAAATACTAGTTAAGGCGCATATAAAAAAACAATTTCAATAAGCTTAGACTCTTGCATCTTCTCATCATAGAAAAACACTAAACATTTTAACTTGAGATGTCTGGTTTTTTTCTTTTTCTTTTATTAGCAGTAATAATTTGATGTTCCAAGTCCTTTATTTTGTATTAGTTTTTTTTGTTTGTTTTGAAAAACTCCTACATATTCTGGTTTCTCCCTTACCTCTTTGGAACAGTTTCTCAGAGCTATCTGAGAGGCTGTATTCTGAGCTTAAATCCTCAGTAAGTCCACTGAATACAACATAATTATTTAACTTTTGCTATTGTTGTTCAGTCACTGATTTGTGCCCTATTCTTTGCAACCCCATGGACTGTAGCACGCCAGGCTCTTCTGTCCTTCACTATCTCCTGGAATTTGCTCAAACTTATATCAGTTGAGCTGGTGATGGCCATACTACCATCTAATCCTCTGTTGCCCCCTTTTCCTCCTGCCCTCAATGGTTCCTAGCATCAGGGTCTTTTCCATTGAGTCAGTTCTTCACATCAGGTGGCCAAAGTATTGGAGCTTCAGCTTCAACATCAGTCCTTCCAATGAATATTCAGGGTTGATTTCCTTTAGGATTGACTGGTTTGATCTCCTTGCTGTACAAGGGACTCTCAAGAGTCTTCTCAAGCACCATGATTGGGATGTACTTTTTTCAACTGACAGGTACATAATGAATCATGAAGCTGAAAGAAATTTTTCTAAATTATCCTATAATTGATTTTTTAAAAAATGATTTAAAAATTTAAAATCATGGTAAAATATATAACATAAAAATTACCATCTTAACTATTTCTGAGTGAACAGTTCAGTGGTCTTAAGTATATTCACATTGTTGTGCAACAGATATATATTATTGATTTTTAAGTATGAAATAAAATAGAGATAATGCTCATTTAAGGAGGTTTGGGTTGCAACATTATCATATGAAAAGGAAATCAAGAGTTTGCAGCCAGAAAGAATATAGAGTATGACAGAAAATTACTTAATGTGTTATTTTTATTATGGACTTTGTGGCTTTTGTGGTGCTACAGGAGAGTGTGTGTGCATGCATGCATGCTAAGTCACTTCAGTGTCTGACTCTTTGCGATCCAGTGGACAGTAGTCCACCAGGCTCCTCTGTCCATGGGATTCTCCAGGCAAGAACAATGGAGTGGATTTCCATGCCCTCATTTTGACCCAGGGATTTAATCTGAGTCTCTTAGGTCTCCTGCATTGGCAGGTGGTTCTTTACCAGTAGCACCACCTGGGTAACCCAGAGGAGAGTTTACTACCCCCTAAGTGTGAACTCCAGTACTTTTGCCTGGAAAATCCCATGGAGTCAGACACAACTGAGTGACTTCACTTTCACTTTTCACTTTCATGCATTGGAGAAGGAAATGGCAACCTACTCCAGTATTCTTGTCTTGAGAATCCCAGGGATGGGGGAGCCTGGTGGGCTGCCATCCATGGGGTCGCACAGAGTCGGACACGACTGAAGTGACTTAGCATAGGCAAGTGTGAACACAAGCAGTGCCTCCTGTGTGACCTTGGACCCAGATGCTCCTCCTCTTTGAAACTGTCCTGGATCTCCTGTAACAGCAAAGAAAATAATGACCAATTCTGAGGGTTTCACAGTCCTTTCCTTATCAGAATCCTTTCAATACAGAATGAAGCCCCACTTTTGCTTTTTAGCTCTGAGAGTCTTGCTAAATTTGTTGATTTACTAGGCCCTCCTTTGCCCTGCAAGCACAAAAGCTTTTTAAAAAGTTTAATATTTGACCTTTATTTTTTACTTCAAAAGCTAAAATTCCTTCAAAATTTGTAATTTGTTGTCACTCCTTTTTCATTCAAAATAAGTGCTCATTTTTGCACTGAATTTTATTCACATAATTATGTGCTGTTTTCTGAGTCCCTTCCCCTCTGCTTAAGGTCCAGGAGATTTAGGGACTGCAAGGAGATCCAACCAGTCCATTCTGAAGGAGATCAGCCCTGGGATTTCTTTGGAAGGAATGATGCTAAAGCTGAAACTCCAGTACTTTGGCCACCTCATGTGAAGAGTTGATTCATTGGAAAAGACTCTGATGCTGGGAGGGATTGGGGGCAGGAGGAGAAGGGGATGACAGAGGATGAGATGGCTGGATGGCATCACTGACTCGATGGACTTGAGTCTGAGTGAACTCCGGGAGTTGGTGAGGGACAGGGAGGCCTGGCGTGCTGCGATTCATGGGGTCGCAAAGAGTCGGACATGACTGAGTGACTGATCTGATCTGTCTGTTATTTAATTAGTTCCACTGACATATAGTTGGTGTTACGGTCTTTCAATTTCACTTTCCTTTTTGTTTCTCCTTCTTTATTTCATTTTTTAAACAATATTTATCCCCCCTCCCAACTTTAGAATGATCAAGAAGTTTCAGAAATACTATAGATAGAAATTTAGTACTAAGAATACTAAAAATAATAGAATTGTTGCAGGAAGGGGGACCCCTTCCAGGGCCTGAAACTGGGCTCTTGTCTAACACTCGGAAATGAATTGTCCGAGGAGACACATGTGCTGACAAAGCAAGAGATTTTATTGGGAAAGGGCACCCGAGTGGAGAGCAGTAGGGTAAGAGAACCCAGGAGAACAGCTCTGCCACATGGTTTGCAGTCTCGGGTTTTATGGTGATGGGATTAGTTTCCAGGTGGTCTTTGGCCAATCATTCTAATTCAGAGTCTTTCCTGGTGGTGCATGCATCGCTCAGCCAAGATGGATGCTAGCGAGAGGGATTCTGGGAAGTGGACGGACACGCGGTGTCTCCTTTCAATCTTTCCCCAACTCTTCCGGTTGGTGGTGGCTTATTAGTTCCGTATTCCTTATCAGGATCTCCTGTCATAAGACAACTCATGCAAATGGTTACTATGGTGCCTGGCCAGGGCGGGCGGTTTCAATCAGTGTGCTTCCCTAACAGAATCATGGCTTATTTTGTAAGTAAGTATAAGTTTTTCAAGGTCACATTAATTTCCAAGTTAGTTCTGGAACCTAGTTTTCTGTCTCTTACTCTAATATTAGTTACAGTATTTCTAGCTTCTCCTCTAAAATATCACTTACCCAAGCTCAAACTATTAAGCCTGTATTAAAATACTCAGTTCATCTGCATAAAATATACATTATCATAGAAAACTCACCTTCAGTGTTAGTAATTTCCTCACAACAATTAGATCCTAAAGAGAGCATGGGAAGTAAAAATCACATATAGGCACATTTACTAAATCACCCTTGAAAGTTCTTTAGCTCAGGAGCAAGTGAGGTGCTACTCCCAAAACAGACACAGGAAAACTGAGGCCAAGGAGGGGTGAGAGCAGATTCTGGTTTTTCATCTCGTGCTCACTCTGCAGAAATGCTTATTGAGCAGGATGATGGGGTTACCTATTGCACTATTGAAATAAATACCCAGCTATAATAGGTTGGCATTCATACTGTCTCCCTGCCTGTCTCTCTCTCTTATCTCCAGTTAAGTCTCTGTTAAATCAGACTACATCAAGGATAAAACTGGCATATGTTCCCAACTGGATCCTTAGGATTTTAATAGCATCTAATTAGACTACAGTAGAAGTCCACATGGAAGAACGATTTGGCCAGGTTAACACAGTTGAAGGCAACTACTTCCCCCCCAATCCAAATAAAATTCAATTTCTTCCTTCCCAATCATTTGGATAACTGTGATCTTATAAACTGATCTATGATTCCTGGCACAACTGAATGTCAACTCTAGCTATTTGCCATGTGAGCCTAGGCATAGCTCCATTAATACACAACTCACAAACATCAATATGTGTTAAAGATACATCTGGGGATTTGTGACAGCAATGAAAATTGCCTTCGTGATGAGCTAGACGTAATCATTGTATGATAATTAAGCATTTAAAAATACCCATTGTGTACTACAGGAAGATTTCAGTATTTGCCATTTTTCCCCCTACAATAGATGATTTGCTACATTTATTCTTTATTTGTCTTTCTTGTGAATACATTTATTGCTAACGCTTTAGCATTATTGTTAGTTTCATTGCATAATTAGTGGTATTCAGTCACTGCTTTTTAGTTTGAAAGAACTGTAATTAGTTTTCATTCACTAGTGGCATTTATGCAGTACCAGGGTCATTGCCAAAGGTATAAGGACTGTAATTCTATTGCTAGGTTTTAAATTCCAACCAACTTAAAAATCTATTTTGTTCATTTTAAGTAATAAGGGTATGAGTTTCAAATTATATAATTTCATTCTTCCTGGAGAAAAGGATATTATAGGATTTGAATGAGCGATATGTATATATATATGAGGTATCAAGTTCTCTGTCTGAAGTAGAAAATTCTATTCTCACTATTTAGCTGGTTAATTCTAAATAACCCAAATCATGTTTAAGAGATTTGTTGTTTTATCCTTTCTCCACCAATTGTGTGCAAAAATATTATTAGTTGGTAAAAATGTGAGCTTGTATAATCCAGCCATGCTGAGTTCAAAGTCCACTTGATTTATTAAGTAGTGCTTAAAGAGTCAATTATGAAGATTAAATTCAATACTGTTTGTGAAGTGCTTAAGACAATGCTCATATATATTAGTTACTATAATCATGTCTTTATATTTGTGCCGCCAAAACTCTTGTACTTCTAAAGGCTGTTCAAAAGTTTCTGATCCAGGGACATGATGTCAGAAAACCTTATTAGGGTCAGAGTGTTCTGCAATTAGAAAGAAGGAAGACACAGATCAGAGTGAGTATCAAATGAAGGAATGTGCCTTGAAGAGTGTTTTATTAATATTGCTACAAATAATAGAAATTCAAAGCATTAGAGATGTTTTAAATTCTGCCTAAATTCTGAGGCCTATCTGCTCAGATTTCAGGCCTTTACTTTGTTAATGAGTCAAGAACTTTTGACGGTGTGTACGTGCTGCAGTGTGTGTTGGGGAGAGGTATGAAGGCACATGCATGTGCTGCTGGTGGGGAGCCACTGAGCTCAAGGTGAGCTGAGGAGTTTTGAAATCACTGTGGCCATCTCAGGAATGACCTTACCTTTGGTGGATCAGTGCTCTGCATGTCCTGTCTAGTGGATCTTGTCATTCAGATAAATGAGCTTCCTTTTGTTGCAGGAAGGGGGACCACTTCCAGGGCCCGAAACTGGGCTCTTGTCTAACACTTGGAAATGAATTGTCCAAGGAGACACATCTGCTGACAAAGCAAAAGATTTTATTGGGAAAGGGCACCCGGATGGAGAGCAATAGGGTAAGAGAACCCAGGAGAACAGCTCTGCCACATGGTTTGCAGTCTCGGGTTTTATGGTGATGGGATTAGTTTCCAGGTGGTCTTTGGCCAATCATTCTAATTCAGAGTCTTTCCTGGTGGTTCACGCATCGCTCAGCCAAGATGGATGCTAGCGAGAGGGATGCTGGGAAGTGGACGGACACGCGGTGTCTCCTTTTGACCTTTCCTGAACTCTTCCGGTTGGTGGTGGCTTATTAGTTCCGTATTCCTTATCAGGATCTCCTGTCATAAGACAACTCATGCAAATGGTTACTATGGTGCCTGGCCAGGGCGGGCGGTTTCGATCAGTGTGCTTCCCCTAACACTTTGCCTCTTTTATTTTCATCATACACTTTTGGGTTTCTCACTTACCGACTTAGGAAACCCTGTGTTGTCACCACTGCCTCAATCCATTAGAAGTTCATGTTCTGACACTGATTTCAGAGTTTGGAAACAAGTTTCTGGTTGTATAGTAACTATGGAGAGAGCAAGAATGAGGAAGGAAGAGTTAAAAGTAGCTCTGTGCCAAAAATGTGTAATGATAATATGAGCTAACACTTTAGTAGGTAGCCCTTGCTCTGTGGGGTAGGTGCTGTTACAAGGCTTTTATGTACATTAAGTTTTTAAATTCTTAAAAAAACTTTATGAGGCAGAGACCTTTGTTATCCTCACTTTGTAGATAAGGAAACAGGTAAGACTGAAGCATGTTGGCACTGGACCCAGGATTTCTGTTCTTTGGTGATACCCCATGTTATGCTCCTTCTTTATAGTGGTTGCAGGGAAATTCTTGCCTCTTCTCCATTTGTTTGGACTGGCCAGGGATGTCCATTTTTCAGCTTATCACTGACTGATAAATAGGAATCAATCTGCAAGACTTCTTTAATTATGATGTATATTTTAAAATGAAAAATATAATGTATTTTCCCATTCCTACAGATCTCTTTTCATCAGCTATATTCTTATTTTTATTTTATATTGGAGTATAGTTAATTTACAATGTTGTATTTCAGTTGTACAGCAAAGTGATTCAGTTGCACATATACACATATCTATTTTTCAAATTTTTTCCCCATTTAGATTATTACAGAATATTGAGTAGAGCTCCCTGTGCTATACAGTAGGCCCTTGTTGGTTGTCTATCTTATATATCGTAGTGTGTGTATATTAATCCCAATTTATCCCTCCCCTACCACCTTTCTCCTTCGGTAACTGTAAGTTTGTTTTCTAAATCTGTAAGTCTGTATAGCTATATTTCATATATATTACTACGGTCTGCTTTATACAGAAATAGAATTGGACAGTTGAACCAATCATTTGGGTTATTAAAGCAAAAGAATAGATTTATTGTTGAGAAAAAAAGGTTGAGATTTTAGATGGAGTTATCAAAAGCACTGATAGCAGGCACATGATGCTGGGTTAGCAGATCTTGGAATCAAGATACCTTGTGCTCTGAAAATACTTGGTATGTGATATTTTTCTTTAATTTTAACATTTTAATCATATGCATTTAAAATATGTTACCAGAATCGAAAGGTTCTCGTTTTTCTTTCCAGATCTGGAAGCCAGAGAGAAGAAAGTGTTAAAGAGTTGAGAATTTTTTAATTAGGGAAGAGGAGCTGGAGGATGAATAGTAAAGTCACAGAGAAAAACAGGCTAGAGCACAGTTCTCGCTAATAATTTTCAACTAATTGATAGTTGGCTAAAAAATGGTTAGTTAATTAATTATTCAAAAGACTGGTCTTTAGTAAGAAAATTTACAAAAACAAAGCATTGAAAGCCTTGCCAGAACTCTGAAAGGAATTTTCATGGGCTGAATACAGGCAGGCAGTGGGCATCCAGTATGCAGAATATGAATCCCCTCTACTATTTTTTGCCATTTTCTTTGGATAGTCTCAAGATTCAGTTTTGTATGCAGACCAGGAGTGATTAAAGGCAGACATTGGGATTCCAGGGATGGGAAATGCACTAAATCTGACATAGGAACATCTGAGTCATAATTCTGTGTTTCTTCGGGCTTCTGATCTGTAAAATGGGTAATATGTGTGCTGCCAGCTATATAAAATTGTTAGAAAGAAAGACAAAATGAACTACTATTTCAAGAGTATGCTGAAAATCTGTTAGAGACAGAAAAACTAGAGTGCATTGTGGTAGAGTAGGTACAGGCAGGGGAATGCCGAGAGTAAAATGCAATAGAAATGGATCCAAGTTCCTTGAGGTAAGTAGTTACTCTAGGCCAGCAGTTCAGTCCTGACCACACATCCCCAGTGAATGCTTTAAAATATACAGATACCTGCTGCTCACCTCCAGCGTTTCTGCTTTAAATGTTCTGAAACTAGGCCCAGTTACAGATTTTTTTTTTGCCCAAATTCCCAAGGTAATTCTAAAGAGCAATTGAGGTTAAAAACCCCTGCTGTAGGGTTTCTGGAACAAAATGTGCAACTGGGGCAAAATGGACACATTGGCATTTTTAGTTTGAAAAATTAAAACTCTCTTCTTACAAATGGGTCTAATGTAAATGCAATTCATGAAGACAGTGTTGACAAAAAGAGGTGACCGCTAATCAGAAATACTGTCATACATACAGAAAATGTCTTTCATAGTTGGAAGGTCCAAACTAAAATGAAACAAATGTACTTATTCAAGTTTTACGATAATTTTTCACATTAATGAGCCTTAAAAGTCAGGTTCTTGGAGTTCCAATTACTGAAAGGGCTTCGAAAGTGTGATATCATACATCATGAGAAAATATAATAACTCTGTTAAAAAGAGGACCAAGGTAATAAAATTATCATAAACAACTTGATTCAGTTATGCTACAGAACATCTAGTGATTAAAAACTTCTTTCCCTGTAGCCTCACAGTTTAAATTCAATTCACTTATATTTCTGCCCTGTTGCTAATTGTACTATTTGAAAATTCAATGATATGTAAAATATAAAGGTGGCAATTTAAAACTAAATGTATATCTGCTCTAGGATGTCTCAACTTGATGCTTAATTTGAATAATTTAGGGACTGTTAGGAAGTTGCTAAGAAGAATTAGTATAAAAACATTTGGGGCTATTTTCCCTCAAATATAATGATGCTTAAAATAGAAAAGTGCTTGAAGTTGTAAAGTTTTATGTTCTGGCCTCCCATGGACTTTACTTGAGAATAAAACTTTCCAGTAAATGACCATGATTCCAGTAAGTGAGCAGAGGAATTCTTTGGATGGAACCACACATGATCTTGTCCAGTTTGTAGCAGAAGAAACCAAGGCCAGGAAACATTAAGTGGTATTCCCAGCACCACCGAGTTCACTGATGGCAGACAGATCTCTTAGCCCTCCCTGACTCATTCTGGAGAAACTCGATAAACGTTGATTAGAAATTATCTGGGATGGACCTTGGACTTGGTAATGTGTGACTAGTTTCCATCTTAACAATGTGCCTCAGGTCCTTGGGGGAATCCCTGACTGATGTATCTCAGCTTTGGCAGCTGATTTGTAGGACTTCTCTTGGATTTTTACTTGAGGTCTTCTGGATAATCTTAAAGCATCTTTGTGCTCTTGTTGTTTAGTCACTAAGTTGTGCCCCACTCTTTGTGACCCTGTAGATTGCAGCATGTCAGGCTTCCCTGTCCTTCACCATCTCTCCCAGAATTTGCTCAAACTCATGTCCGTTGGGTCAGCAATGCCATTCAACCATCTTATCCTTTGTTGCCCCCTTCTCTTCTTGCCCTCAGTCTTTCCCAGAATCAGGGTCTTGTCCAATGAGTCGGCTCTTCATATCAGGTGGCCAAAGTATTGGAGTTTCAGCATCAGTCTTTGCAATGAATATTCAGGGTTGATTTCCTTTAGGATTGACTGTTTGGACTTCCTTGAAGTCCAAGGGACTCTCAAGAGTCTTCTCCAGCACCACAGTTCAAAAGCATCAATTCACATAGAATTTGACTCACTGTACATTTTATATCACCAATGGTCTGATAATATTAATACCCATATAAGCCAGAATCATTGAATTAGACAAGGCTGTGGTCCTAGTGTGATTAGATTGACTAGTTTTCTGTGAGTATGGTTTCAGTGTGTCTGCCCTCTGATGCCCTCTTGCAACACCTACTGTCTTACTTGGGTTTCTCTTACCCTGGACGTGGGATATCTCTTCAGGGCTGCTCCAGCAAAGCGCAGCCTCTGCTCCTTACCTTGAACGAGGGTTATCTCCTCACCACCACCCCTTCTGACCTTGAATGTGGAAAAGCTCCTCTAGCCCCTCCTGCGACCACGCAGCCACTGCTCCTTGGAGGTGGGGTTGCTCCTCCCGGCTGCCGCCCCTGGCCTCCAGCATGGGGTGGCTCCTCCTGGCTGCCGCCCCTAACCTCCTAGGCGGGGTAGGCTATGGTTTTTCCAGTGGTCATGTATGCATGTGAGAGTTGGACTATGAAGAAAGCTGAGTGCCAAAGAATTGATGCTTTTGAACTGTGGTGTTGGAGAAGACTCTTGAGAGTCCCTTGGACTGCAAGGAGATCCAACCAGTCCATTCTGAAGGAGATCAGCCCTGGGATTTCTTTGGAAGGAATGATGCTAAAGCTGAAACTCCAGTACTTTGGCCACCTCATGCGAAGAGTTGACTCATTGGAAAAGACTCTGATGCTGGGAGGGATTGGGGGCAGGAGGAGAAGGGGCTGACAGAGGATGAGATGGCTGGATGGCATCACCGACTCGATGGACGTGAGTCTGAGTGAACTCTGTGAGTTGGTGATGGACAGGGAGGCCTGGCGTGCTGTGATTCATGGGGTCACAAAGAGTCGGATACGATTGAGCGACTGAACTGAACTGAACTGAAGCTAGAATCAGTCATCATGTTACTAGCTACACACTTGAAGATGTATTATCTTGTTATTTCACCTCCTGCTCCTACTCAGCCTTCCAAACTCCCTGCTCCCAAAGGAGGCTTCATGCTAGCCCTGCCATAACTGATATGATACCCAAGTTGTTAAGCCAAATAGAATGTATTACAATCAGATAAAATGCAATAGAAATAGAATGTATTACACTAGTAGACAAAGATAGAAAACAGTAATCGGGCATGAAATGGTTTTACAGTTCTGTATGTATTTGTTACAGAACTAGTAGTAAAGGCATTGTGGAGTATTTTATATTTCACAAATTTGTGACATAAGAAATAAAAGCAAAAAGTTGCAGGGACAGTGTTTTAAACCTAACTATTTAAAGACATGATGTTATTATTTTAAAAATTAAACAATATTGCCTGTAAGTAATAAATTTGTAAGTGCTTTGATTCACAGATATCTATTATTAACCATTGAGTATATCATGAAGTTATGTGATATCCCAGGTTTATGCCAAATTATACTTTAATCATTTTAGTCTTCAATAGTCATTCCTTCTTTTGTCTGCAAGCTTGCTTTGTATAATCATTTCTATTCTTTTAAAGTCACTATTTTTAAAGATGTTCTGAGAGGAACACTCTCTTGTCTTTTAGGCACTTATTCCAGCCAAAATAGGTTAAAAACATGTTCAAAGAAGAAGGGAGTTGGGATTCAAACCCAGGTCTTGTGACCTTTTAACCACCCCAGGCTACAGCACAAAGAGCATAAACCAGCTCTTCTGGAGCTTTGGGTAGAGGAGGATTGACAAACAATGAGCTCTTTTAGGCTCTGCCTAAGGCCAGTCTCTTGACAAAAGAACCAGCTAATCGAGGTTTTAATCTCACTGTTTTGTATTTTTTTTGGTCCATGACAGAATGGAGCTAGATTTGAATAAGTTCTTTTGGTTTAGGGTTTCCCTCTGACAGACATCGAAATGTGGGAAGGGGGCATGGCCCTGGGGGATTATGAATAGGTTTATATAAGCTTTATCTAATGCTCTGATTATCTTCTGGACCACTCTCCAAAGGCCTGTCTCAGATGCTAGGGAGAGGAGACTGTTACAGAAGGTTAGTTGAAGAGACGAGACGTATCCATATGAAAGCAGCACCCGTGGTCATATGGCATTGTTGCCTAGTAACAGAGTTGAACCACAAAATTCAGGCTGAGTTGGAGAGCAGCTTTGTCCTCAGGACAGGATATATCACTGCAGGCCAGAGATCCTGGGTTCAGCTGAGCTGACGGGGCCACTAAGAGAAGCAACAGCTTTCCCCAGAATCCAGTAAATAGTACACAAACAGAGCTACTTGGCGGAAAAATAGAGGAAATGGAGGATACACATCTGAAAAGATGATGGTCATAATCATGTGGTAAAATCAAGGAAAGGAGTTTGGCAACCTTCTTGAACTAGTGAATAAAGGATTTACAACTGGAATTTCCAGCTACTGTTTTTTGTCTAAGACAAGTTTTTCATTGTTGTTAGTTGTGCTATCCTGTTTGATGTGACCTGGGGGAATACAGTTTATGTGTTTGTTTATATTCTGAGGATAATTCATTACAGTTATTTGCAGAGTTCTTCAGTTTTAGAAAATCTCGAATTCTATTTTTTAATATATTATCATCGATCATTTAACTTAAAGCAAGAATTTGATATCTTTGAAAATAAAGTTAAATGGTAGAAATCAATGAAATAAAGCTAGACAATGGAAATTAATGAAAATCCCTTTTCAAGTAATCTGGGTAAATATTTGCCTGTAGGTTCCACCTTGAAGTTTGACCAGAATGTCTTTAAATAAACAGTTTGGGGACACTTTTCAGAATTTGCTTTTAGATACTATTTGATTCCAAAGTATATTCTTATTATTTGCATTTCAAGAGCATTTTATTTTATTCTTGAATAGGAAAGCAGCTTCCATAATCAGAAGAACTTCACAGCACACATTTAGTTCAAAACAGCCCTACCAAGAATTTCCTTGATTTTTTTGCTTCCTTGAACAAAGATTGTGACTCCTTTATAGATCTTCAAACAGTACTGTGACCTCTTTTTGATATGTGTTATTAGTTTCTTTTCCAGATGACATTTTGAAGTTTGTTAACTTTGAGTACAAGGTCCATTTGAATGTCATAGCCCCTTCCTCCCTGTGGACCATGGAGCAGTTCACAGATAGGGAGGGGCTATGATTTGCCCTCATATCAAAGACAGCCACACAATTGATGTGGGGAGCACTGAGGTGTAGTTGTTGCCCAGCTTCAGCCTGCTGGTCTTGACCCTTATTTTTTCCTTCAGTGAGTGACGCAAGCCATATTTTAAAACTTAAACTCTGCTTCCTTCTTTCTCCAAACATCCTGAACCTAGTAGACTGGAAGATTATGAACCAGAACCTCTCTTTGTTGACCGCTTACAGGCACACGTGTGTGTGTGTTTGTGCTTTAGTTGCTCAGTCGTGTCCAAATCTTTGTGACCCTAATGAACTGTAGCCCTCCAGGCTGCTCTGTGCATGGAATTCTCCAGGTAAGAATACTGGAGTGGGTTGCCATTCCCTTCTCCAGGGGATCTTCCCGACCCAGGGAATGCACCCGGGTGTCCTGCATGGCAGGCGGATTCTTTACCATCTGAGCCACCAGGAGAGCCCTACACACAGGATGATAGTACTGAATCATTCAAAAAAGTGTTTCGCCATGACCTCCCCATCCCACCTTTGTGATCATCGTTTAAAGATTCAAATTTTAAAAATGAAATCAAAAGATTTGTGAGGCCATTATGGCCAATATCAGGGAGCTGAACCATCTGCTCAATTATGTAAAATTTCAGAAAACTTTATATGACATGTTGTAAGAAGGCCCTGCTGGTGGAATCCATGACAGAACCTTCCACTGATGTGCCCAACTAAACCAAATTTTGTGTGTTTTATGACCCAGAAAATGATCCTATTCAGGGAAACTGGTTTTGTAAATGCTTTAGAAATTAAAGCAACAATTCCCAATACAACTGTTTTTCAAAATGCAAATGACCAGCCCATTGCTGAAAAAATCCACAGGACATGCTTAGACAGTCACTTATTACTCAGTTCAGAAGTGTTGGATTAGCAGTCGGCATGAAACCAGAGTCTAGATTGTGAAATGGAAACCTCTGCAGAAAAGGAATGGTCCCTTGAGAGAGTATGGCATTAAGAAAACTCTAGAATAAAGTCTGAAAAATTGAACAGTGATATATAGCTGCCATTTGATTTTGATTATTCATATAATCATATTCAGAGGGTACCAGCTTGATGCTCTATATACGTGAAATATTTGGAAACATATTCATTAAGTGGAATAATAGAACACAATGACATTCATTGACGACTTATCACATACCTGGCATTACTCTTCATACATCAACTATATTATTTTATTTTCCCCTTACAACAGCCTTCTGAGGAGGGGGCTATTGTTAACCCCATTTTACCTATGGAGAAACTAAGGCCCAGAGAAGTTCATTTGTATAACCTGCTCAAGGTAATGTAATTGTTTGAAGTAGAGCTGAGTTTTTAATCTGGGCATTCTGACTCCAGAGTCTGTGGTTTACCATTATCTCATATAATTCACCTATTCATTTCACAAATAGCTCTAAAGTGTCTGTCCTACCCTCTAGAATTTACCATCTAGTGAAGGGGAAAATAATGTTAAACAAATACATGATCATGTGTTAGGTGATTACAACTATGAAGAAGAGAAAATAAGGGCTATAGAGTGAAGAAGAGAAGCCTATTTTATAAAGGGTTGTCAGAGAAGTTCTCTCTGAGGAGGTGAGATTTGTACCAAATTTGAATGAGGAAGCAAACCATTTGAGTATTTGGATAATTGGCAGAAGAGGACAGAGGCAGAGGAAACTGCTGGTGAAAATGTTTGAAGAACAGCAAGAAGCCAGAGTGACTGGAATACAGTAAGCAAGAAGGGACAACACAATATTGTAAAGCAATTATCCTCCAATTAAAAAGAAAGTATATCATGATCATTCAGTTGATGAGGCCAAAGACTTCCCATGTCAGAGTAGGAGGATTACAAGTGTAAATGTCTGCATCAGGAACTGGTTTGCTAGCTGGGTTCAAGATTTGAGGCATCTGATATTTCCCTATGGTAATTGTTTTGGGGTGACTAAAACATGCCCACTAGGTTGGGACTGTCCCAGTTTTAGCACTGGAAGTCTTTTATACTGGGAAACCTCTCAGACTAGGACAAATCAGGGTGGCTGGTCACCTTCTAACAAAGCTCTTGAAGGGTTTCTTAGGAAATGGTTGCTCGAGGGAGAAACAGTGACTTGCCATCTGGTGTTGTCCTAAATCACTTTTTGGGTGTGGTTATAGCTTTTATTCAGTAGATAAACTATAAAGTATAAATGAAATAGAGATTTGAAAATATCCTTCTACATTTATGTAAAATAATCCTTAAGCTTCTTTCCCTATTGTCAAAGCTTGAAATACTTAATTTAAATATGTATATTATAAGCAATGGATTCAAGTATTTAGAATCACTTCCAAAGATATGCACTTCTCAGAGCATTCTAAAAAGGGAGAAATATTTTTGATCATATTTTCCTGCTGTAGTGCAGAAAAACTAGAAGAGAAGAAAAAATGAAGGTAACAGCTTACATTTCAACAGGTTAAAGAGAAAAATGGATGAATATCTCAATTGGTGCTATAAAGGCATTTGCTCCAATTCAAAACTATTCCTGATATACAAGAAAACTATTCTTGAAAATTAAAAAAAAAATTGAGTTGATACAAACTTCTGTAGAAAACAAACTGGCATTTGATAGAAACCAATACAGAGCAACCTACATTTCATCATTATGCGTTTGGGAAGATTTCAAGTGGTAAAGAGTCTGCCTATAATGTAGGAGATCCAGGAGATGTGGGTTCCATCCCTGGGTGAAGAAGATCCCCTGGGGGAGGATATGTCAATCCACTCCGGTATTTTTGGCTGAGAAATCCCATGGACAGAACAGTTTGGTGAGCTACAGTCCATAAGGTCTCAAAGAATCTTACATAGCTGAGCACATGATGGATGGATGGATGGATGATTGATCCAAGTAGTAAACTCTTAACTTGCTGGTGGCTCAAATGGTAAAGAATTTGACTGCAATGCTGGAGTCCCAGGTTCAATCCCTGGGTTAAGAAGATCCCCTGGAGAAGAGAATGGCTACCCACTCCAGTATTATTTTATGGAGAATTCCATGGACAGAGGAGTCTTGCAGGTTATAGTTCATGCGCTCACAAAGAGTTGGACCCAACTGAGTGATTAACACTTTCACTTTTATCACTTTTAACTTGCATTAAACCTTATCACATACATAATTTTTGACATGAAAAATGCTTATATTAAGTGAAAGAAGATACCAAATATGTATGCAATATGAACTTTACTATACTTATTAAATAATTATTTATTATTAATTATTATTAAAGTAATTGCTATTATATTAAAGAATAGCAAAAATAACCCCCCCAAATAATTACTTTAGAAAGATTCTATGAAGGCATGCTACTGTTTTAGCCATGGATACTTGTGTATGAAATGTACACTTTTTTATATATTCTGCAATGTATCCCTACTGTTTTTAAAATCTGGAAACTAAAATTAGGAAAAGAATTTTAAGAAACAATTTTGTTCTTATACTGGGACTTCCAGTAAAATGCAAATTACCACTAAACAGATAAGAATTATTAAGTTGCAGATGAAAATTTATTCCTGTCCCAAACTGCCAAGGCAGAAGCTCTAAAAGCCGAGTTTTATCTTGATGCAGAATTGCAATGGAAGAAGTGAAATATAACTTGATTGGAATAAAATATAAGGAATCTGGAGAATATATCTAGACGTTGACAAGTTATTTGAGAGTAAACTCCCAGCCACTCTCTAGAAGGAATGATCACAGCAAGGAGGAAGGGGACGGAGTGTGAAAGGAATGATCACAGCAAGGAGGAAGGGGACGGAGTGTGAAAGGAATGATCACAGCAAGGAGGAAGGGGACGGAGTGTGAAAGAGCCAACACTGTAAGCAGCACAGAGAAGTTAATGGGTTGCCCTACGACTTGTTAAGGGCTTCCCAGGTAGTTCAACTGGTAAAGAATCGGCCTGCCATGCAGGAGACCCCGGTTAAATTCCTGGGTCGGGAAGATACCCTGGAGAAAGAATAGGCTACCCATTCCAGTATTCTTGGGCTTTCCTGGTGGCTCAGACGGTAAAGAATCTACCCGCAATGCAGGAGACCTGGGTTCAATCCCTGGGTTGGAAAGATCCCCTGGAGGAGGGCATGGCAACCCACTCCAGTATTCTTGCTTGGAGAATTCCCACGGACAGAGGAGCCTGGCAGACTACAGTCCATAGGTTAGCACAGAGTCACTCAGTTGTGTCCTAACACTCAGTTGTTAGGACACAACTGAGTGACTAAGCACACACAGCACATGACTTATTAAAATGAGTGGGTTTGGGATTTGCAGGAGGCCTTTGTGATTCAATTTGAAATGACCCGTTCTTTCTTTAAATTATTGTTCTTTGTAGTTCCATTTACATAATGGAGTAAGCAGGGTAAGGAGAGAGATGTAATCCTTATCCATAACATTATACTTTCTCTCTGTTCCTATTTATTTCTTTTGTCCTTTAGTGAGATGGAATTTTCTCATTGAGAAATAGTGTTAGAAAAAATAAATCACTATCTTACATGACTTTATAATTTTTTGTACAAGTTCATGTTCATTATCTTATATCTTCCTAGCAACTTAAAAATTAAATCGAATTTGTACTGTTTAAGCTTTTGAAAGTGTTAGCTGTTCAGTCCTGTCCGACTCTTTGCAACCCCATGGACTGTAGCCTGCCAGGCTCCTCTGTCCATGGAATTCTCCAGGCAAGAATACTGGAGTGGGTAGCCATTCCTTCCTCTAGGAGATCTTCCCAACGCAGGGTCTCTCATTGCAGACAGATTTTTTTTTTTACCTTGTGAACCACCAGTGAAGCTTTTGAAATCTGTGGTCACTGTCTGGCACATCTGAAATGTGAATGAGCAAGAATTCTAATTCCCATTAAGGCTCTTGATCCCCAAATATTTGTTTCCTATAGCGCAATGACTTTGGGGTGTGATTCCTTAAGGTCTAAGAAATAAAATAAAATCAGTTAGGATGTGTCAATTTAAAACAAACAGAGCAAATACTCTCTTATCTTTTGCAAACATTAGATAGTTTTAGAAAATAGATCACCTGTTTCATGGAGTGAAACAGACATTGAGGTTTTACCTTTACCTCAGATTGGAAGAAGATGCCTACATGAGCTATTTGGGGGAGTTTCATGTAATTATGGAGTTTCAGTATTATTTCAAATCTTTCAGGGCGTAATTCTTTTTCTTGAATGATACTAGAGCCTTCTTTTGTTTTTCCTTCATTCATTAAAAAATAAATGCCAAATATTTTACTAATTGCCTTCAAATCAATAGTGAACAGTCTCATGAATCTATGTTTCTTGCCCTCCTTGTTTCCCCAAAGGAAAGCAAAGCTACAGGATATTCTACAAAATATAAGTTCTTGGTTTCATATTATCATTTTATGCCTCATGCTTACATTTACATTTTAACAAATGCAAAGCAATGTGCATTTCTTGGTTTGTCTCGGGATATGTTTTCTATGCTTTTGTTATTTTGCTGATTTAGAATGTCTTCTCTGGACAGTTGGTGCTAACATAAGTTGTGTCTTTAAGTGATGGCAATATTATCATGCAGAAGAATAATGTTTCTGTTAATGCTTAAGTCATTATTTAAAAGGATAATTATAATTCTTCATGAGAATGTTTATCTTCCTGGGAGGCAAGGGAGAGACATGTTATATAATTCCTTCTCAGCAGCTCAGGAGAATGGAGATATTTGAAGCTTGGCACCTTTCCATGTCCTTAGGCAGGGGAAACCATGAAGGAGTGACCAGTGATGACAAGCGACATGTTTCCTGCTCAGGATGGTTTCCCTAATTTCAAGGCAGGTCCTTGAGTGCTCCTGTGCGTTGGCGTCTTCATTCCTGGGGAAGCCTTTTTGGCCCCTAGGATCGCCATTTTCTCTTTTAACAAGCAACTGACACATTGAACAGAGATGACACATAGAGTCTAGTCATAAAGGCAGTTTTGATTTTTTTTCCTCCCTCTTATCTTTCTAAACATGGACTGTGGGATGAGACTTTCCCATCACTGTGAAAAACTAGGCAGGCTCCAGGGCATTTCTGGTCACTCTTGGGCAACATAGTTTTTTGGTAACTTACGGTCACAGACAACTGTCTCAGTTTAGTAATTTTACTGTCAGTTGCATGTGTTAATAAAAAACTTCAATTTTGAGTTAAAGTTGAGGCTTCTTCCTTTCTGGCAGCTCAGTGGGAAGCCCAAATGTAAAATGGGAGTAGTAGGGATTTATTACCTAATCTTCTACTTCCTCTTTTCTTCTCCAACTCACTGGTAGAAGTTTCTTCAGGGTTTGGGGGTGGAGAGGAAGAAGAGGTAAGAAACTAGGCAATGATACTATTTCTTTGCTCCCTGTGTGGCGATTTAGCATCTTGGCAGGTGTTTACAGCTGACAACTTGACAGATATTTATAGTCTAGTCTTCTGTGGTGACTTTTGTAAGTTTTCTGTACTTCTCTGCAAGATCTCAAGCAGGGGATCAGCTTGCTCTTTGCCGTATGATTAGTAAATGTGTCTTTTTTCTAGTAGAAAATGATCTCTTATACTGTGGCACAAGCCATGCATTTTATTCAGTGCCTGATAAATGTGTGATAATCAACTGAAGACAGTCCAAGAAACAGTACATTAAACTGGGCTGGTTAGTCAATCTAGGGAAAGAATTATACTGATGGGACCTATGGTAGAGAAGAGAGTACAGATCAACACAATGTTAGGATAATATTGATATTGCAAGTAGGAAGAGAAATGATGGGATTGAAGTTATTCACAAGGGGAAAAGGCATAAAGGGAAAGAAAGAAGAGCATAAAGATAGATATTGTGTTGCCAAATAAAAAGAGAATCTTCAGGTGACATTAAGATTGTCTGTGAATCAGAAACTGTGGAGATGTAAAAGAGGAAGTTACATAAGTGTATTTTATTCGTGGTTAGACAGGAAATAATTTCACAACAACAAATGATCCAGCAGGATTAAACAGCTCAAAATAACTTTGCCCAAATACTTCAAGGATTTAGGTAGTCAATAAAACAGGGAAGGAAAGGAGCCAGTGAACATCATTATTCTTTTATAAGAGAAGTTTATATGGCTCTTTTAAAAGAATGGAGCTCTGTTAAAAACAGGAATTAAATGGTTGAAATAGGAGTTTAATCTAAAGGCAATAAGACCACTAATATGCTCACTAAATACCAGTTGGCTATTAGGAACCTATTTAATGAGATTTGCCAACCACTAAAACTACCATGTCTATCTGTTAAGTAGTTGTTAAATATCAATAATTTTGTTTGTTATGGAAAATACAGTTATACTACATCAACACAGTAAATAATAAGTAATAAATTGTTTATTCCAAGCCAAGCACTATTCTGTGGATTTCCTGAAATCCGGGGTCTCCTGGACTCCCGGCCTATCAGGTCAGTGTTACTGTGTCCTCATTCACAGTTGGGAGAGCTGAGGTCTGGGAAGTGTAATTAACTTACCTAAGATCACACAGCTGGTTAGTGGTATGAAACTTGAACTCGGGCAGTCTGACTCCAGAACCCACCTTCCTACCGGTGTGTTACCCAGTGGCACCTGTCATAAAGTGCTCAGGAGACTTAAGGAAAATCTAAGAATGGCAGCCTTACCAGCTAGAGGCTGGACGATCTGATGGTCAGCCCAGAAGTTCCTGTGGTCTGTGTCACACTGATGGTGGAGTCAGATGATGATCTGTTGAAAGCAGTGCAAAGGAGTCATTCTTACAAACCCTCACTCTCACATCTGCCCGTAGCTTCTGTGAGGTCAAGAACTGGAGACAGGAAAGCAGGGCTCCTAAAATTTCAACCTTCCTAGCTTTTCTTTGCCTCAGGTTTTTTTATTCTTTGGTCAACAGCAGTCTCAAATCCATCTTCCTTTTGTTGACCTCCTGAAGTTTCTCCTGCATAACTCCTACATTTCAGCTCTTCCATTTTGCTTGCTGCTGGGTTGAAGGTGGGAAAACCTTGTCTCAAAGATTCACTGATCACTGAAAGCAGAGACAAAGTGTTGACAAGAAGTCTGAAAATGTGCAAGTGAATGACCTGAAGGTTTTGCATCTGTAGTATTGTATTACAGTTCATCTTTTAGGGGCAAACAATGAATGATGAAAGCCTCAAACAAAACAAAACAAAAACTCTGAGAAGGAATGTTGTGCTCACATTATTGTTGCTTGTTAAAACCACATGTAATAACTATAGCCCATAGCAGGATTAGATTTTCTGCAACATCATTAATAATTAATCCTCTAAATTTACTGTTGACTGCTAATGAATATACACCAAGTGTATTACTCACTCTAAATTCTTTCCCAACACGTCAATTTTTCCTTCTTATTTCTTTTTTATTTTCCCTAATTTTTCAAAGTTGAAATTAATGTCATTTCCTATGGCTCCATAATGCTTCTAAGAACTCATTTTTTCCCCCTAGAGCTTACCTACCAATAGAAGTTTTGAATAATCAAATCATAGCCATTTCTTTATCTTTCACTTGGCTAAATTGTAGATTATGCCCTCAGGTTAAGACTTGCATCATTTGTACCTCAATACAATGTGCCAAGCACATTGTACATTTTACAACTCAATAACAACCTGAGTAACAACATATATGAGAGTTTATTAACTTTAACTGAACATATTAACCTTGATGGAG
This sequence comes from Bubalus bubalis, assembly GCF_019923935.1. Lineage (NCBI taxonomy): Eukaryota > Metazoa > Chordata > Mammalia > Artiodactyla > Bovidae > Bubalus > Bubalus bubalis. The sequence goes on along the minus strand of NC_059173.1, from coordinate 53,114,821 downwards.
CATCTACTTTTAAGGAAATAATTATGCATCCACACTAGACTATGTGGGAGTTGAAAGTCTGGAAAAGATATAGCAAGACCGTTATGTAAGAAACTCAGCTAAACATACTCAGCTGAAATAAAGCACATAATTCCAGAATTAGTATATAGTGAATGACATCAGTGAGTTAAGGCACATAGCATGTATGACAGTATCCTGGATTAGCAATTTTATAGTCACTCTTTGCAAACTTTTCCACTACCTCATGGTAAATTTGAAGAAAGCTCTTTGCATGGGATCTGTATTTTCTTGATACAACTTTTGGCTATTTCTTTTTGAACCCTCTGCCCAGAAGCGAAAAACAGCTGATTCTTAAAAGAACCCTTCCGTTGGTCTGAAAACTCTCATTAAGTCAAGTCTGAACTTCTTTCTTCAAGCTAAATATCTGTTGTTATTCATAGCTTTTGGTAAATTTGTTTGTCATATGCATGAGTAGGCTGCATAATGCAGTGTGTGATGTAATCTTTACACATGGGTTGCATGTATAAGTGGTCATGTTACTGATACTTTCTACCACCTGGAATATTCTGACTTCATGAGATTTTCTACCCTAGTTTTTATTTCCTAGTTTTCAGAAATCCATCAGCAGGTGATGTTAGAGAACTGAAACGGTGGTGGTGATGGAACTAAATAGATCTGTCAAAGTAGAGTAACATTTTTCATTTTCCAGTGCAGACTGATGCATGTTTTAGTAGATCTAGCTGATTACCAGTCCACAAGTTTTATGCTTTCTACAGCTTTCCTGTCTAATAAGGGAGCTACTAGCCACCTGTGGTTATTTAAGTTTGCTGCTGCTGCTAAGTCGCTTTAGTCGTGTCCTACTCTGTGTGACCCCATGGACGGCAGCCCACCAGGCTCCCCCATCCCTGGGATTCTCCAGGCAAGAACCCTGGAGTGGGTTGCCATTTCCTTCTCCAATGCATGAAAGTGAAAAGTGAAAGTGAAGTCGCTCAGTCATGTCCAACTCTTCGCGACCCCATGGACTGCAGCCTACCAGGCTCCTCCCTCCATGAGATTTTCCAGGCAAGAGTACTGGAGTGGGGTGCCATTGCCTTCTCCGTATTTAAGTCTAAAGCAATTAAAATAAGATAAAAGCCTCAGTTCTTCAGTCACAGTAGCCACATCTCATGTACTCATGTACACATAACTGCATGTGCTAGCTGCCATATTGGACAGTGTATCTCTGGAGTATGTTCCACATCGTAGGACATTCTAATGGATGGTGTTCCTTAGTGTACAGCAACCCTGATCTCCTGCCTACATGTTCATCATGGCACAGAAAAGTACCTTTTAGTGATTTGTAAGTCATATTATTAGGTTGCTGAGTGCATTGTAAAAGAATCTTGGAGTTGGTGAAATAATTTTTACCCCATACACACTCTTAAGGGTAGGACAGGACTCAAGGGGGTCCTCTCCCTGATCTCAGAAAATGTTCATCTTCACCTGTGTGGCTGCTGGTTCATATGCTATTTCTCTCATTAGGAATTAGGAAAAAGCCGTTTAGCTTCTCACTTTCCTTGCCTTACTCATTTTTTTAATGAAGTACTTTCCCAAGTTTTATTAGGGAACATGGCAACTTCTGTAGTAAGGTAGCTAGACTTCAGTTTTTTCTTTTGCATTCCTGTATGTATGCATTAATATCACTGTTTAATTTTAAAAGTAAGTGTTAAAATTGTTTATAGGTGCTTTTGCCCTTCCTGTATTTGGTGACATGGCCCCCACTGGTACCATGGCAGACTCTGTACTGATCATGATATTAAGATGAAAATTTCATATGATCAGTTGGAAGGAAAATATAAGCAATTGTCAAATTTCTAAGATTTTGTGCTCAAGGTGTTTTTTCCCCTCCTTTTTTGATCTTGGCCTCAAATGAGCTTCCCTATATAATTAGTAAATGATTTGGACCTAAATATATTGCTGGTACTCAAAGAAGAAGCAGTCTACTCAGGAATGACTCAATTTTTTCAAATATTACAATTAGGGGGAAGAATTATAAAAGGATATAGATTTTTGATGTGATAAATGTTAGGGATTTATTTAAATCCCTTAATATTTTTTTCTCTGCAAAAACATGGTTATATTTCAGATCTTTAGCTACTATTTACATCTGGCTAAAGTGTGGTTGCCTCTGGGGTCCCAGTGGGGTGAAAGGCGAAGTGGCCCAGGGCAGGAGTTTCGTGCATTACATTATCACCTGTCACTATGTCTTATATTCTTTGTAAGAACAAGATAGCCTGCCCCACTCAGGTCAAGAACTTGACCACCAGCCAGATGCCCAACAGCTTGTTTGACCTCATTAAAACTGAACAATCATGTTAATGTTTGGGGCTGAGGCCAAACCTCTTAGAGCTGTTTAGAATTTCTGAGAATATTACCATAGGATTTGATTTCTGATCTTTTCTTAGTATTTTCTAGTGGATCAGTCTGACTGGAAATAGACTGAGGGAATTAGATCTGGAAATTGGAATGAAAAAACAAAACATGTGCTGCAAGAAAATACAGCCAACACATGGCCACTTAGATCACTTTTCCCCCCTCTAAAAACAATTTGTGATATAAAAGCATAGAAAATAATATACCTTAAAATTATAGCTAAGTGGGAACTTGTGAACTCTAAAAGTAAAATGGCATTTGCTGTCCAGAGAGGCAAATAATTATAGTTGTTTTTATTGTCAGGAAGTAATTTCTGTCTGATAACTCTGCTAACTCAGTGGTGACCTCTGCTCCCATGCCTGTCCTGTGCTGTGCTTAGCCGCTCAGTTGTGTCTGACTCTTTGTGACCCCATGGACTGTAACCCACCAGGCTTCTCTGTCCATGGGATTCTCCAGGCAAGAACAAAGGAGTGGGTGGCCATGCCCTCCTCCAGAGGATCTTCCTAACGCAGGGATCGAACCCAGGTCTCCAGCATTGCAGGTGGATTCTTTACCATCTGAGCTACCAGTGAAGCCCATCCTGCAGAAGGTCAAAAAAATAAACGTAGATCACATAGGAAAGGTGGCACGGGATAACAATACAATTTCTAGCAGCTTTGTCAAGGTCACATGGAATTAGCAACTGATCAGGTTTTCTGAAGTTGGCAGATTTTTTTGAATATATATCCGGCCTGTATCCATGAAGGATAAAGTTTTTACTTCTCATTTAATTATTTCCTGCCAGAGGACATGCTTCCACCATTGCTTGGGGTTTGTTGAAGTTCCCTGCTCAGTGGTCCTGTCAACCTGGAACAAATGCCTCCACTAATTGGTGTCCTGCCCTGTAGTCCTCACGCTGGGTTCAGCATGAAGCCAGTCTCTCTCAAAGAATGAGCTGAGTGTGATTGCAAGCCCTGTGATGCTCTGGAGCACAGATGTGCAGGGCCTGCATGTGTTTGTTCAGTCAGTATGGATGCTTTTCAAACACAAATAATACAGTTGATCAAATTGGACTGTTGTTTTTACCTTTCATAGAAATGATATCTATGGCACTTGTGCTCTTGCACATGGATACTTATTAATCGTCAATGACTCTGGGACTCATCCTTGATTCTTAAAACTATTATCAACCATGAAGGTAGTCAGAAGGAAAGAAGACTAAGGCTGAATCCCCACTGTCAGCTGATGTCTTATGCTTGCAGTCAGGCCCTTGTGGGCACCACCTTGGTCACTTCATTTCACATCTGTACTTCAGTCTCCTGGTCTGTAAAATTATGATTTGGGACTAGAAGTTGACTAATACTCTTCTTATATTGGGTCACTTCATTTCATATTTGTACTTCGGTCTCCTGGTCTATAAAATTGTGTTTTGGGACTAGAAGTTGACTAATACTCTTCTTATATTTAAAATGTATGATTATATGACATGACTGGGGCAAAGGATAGAAGTAAAGATTAATGAAATAAGAAGTAAGCTGTGCTGTGTTGATTCACGGAGATTTTAAAATTATGCAGTTGAATTTTTCAAATCATACTCTTAAAATTTTTTTTTTTGAAATATAGTTGATTTATACAATGTTATGTTAGTTTCAGGTATACAGCGAAGTATTTCAGTTATTCTTTTTTAGTTTCTGTTTCATTACAAGTTATTACAAGATACTGACTATAGTGTGGGCAGTTTTCACATGACCTTAACAAAATCATAACACTTTACATTTGAGCAATAACATCTAAACTTGTTCTGGGTATATTACAGTTTATCAAGCACCTTTATGTACATGCTATGATTTGAACTTCACAGCCACCTAGTATAGCGAGTAAATAGAGCAATTATTGTCCAGAGCCTCAGAAATGTCATGTTGCAGAGGTCACTGAGGTTAGTGGTTGAACTGGCATGAAACCATTTCTTTTGTCACTAGTATAATAGCTCTTTCACTCTACCTCTAAACTTTATTTATTGCTAATAATTCTTCTAATAATTTTTTGGACTTAAAGAAAAATAGAATCTTGTAATATATATGATTACCATTTGTTTTTAGCTTACTGAAACCATTTTTTGGTTGGTATTTCAATGTATTTGACCTCTGTTCCAGTCACATTTCGAAAATTAAATTGTAGAATTGTGAAAGTTGTTTTATTTTTTACTTTATTTTCAAAGCCTGCGCAAAAAAATTTTTAGTTCTTGGAGGTAGAGGCGAAAGGAATCTTACAGGTCTATCATTGTAAGCCATCTTAATACTCTTATTTACAAAACAGAAATAGTCACAGATGTAGAAAACAGACTTATGATAACCAAGGGGGACAAGGGTAGGATAAATGAGAGACTGGGATTGACATATATAAAATATATGTATGCTGCTCCTGCTAAGTCACTTCAGTTGTGTCCGACTCTGTGCGACCCCATGGACTGCAGCCTACCAGGCTCCTCTGTCTATGGGATTTTCCAGGCAAGAGTGTTGGAGTGGGGTGCCATTGCCTTCTCTGAAATATATAACTGTATATAAGAACCTAATAAGAACCTATTGTATACTACAGTATAGCACAGGGAACTCTACTTAGTACTCTAACGACCTATATGGGAAAATAATCCCATAATAATAATAAAAAAAAGAATGGATATATGTATAACTGATTAACTTTGCTGTACAACAGAAACTAATGCAACATTGTAAATCAATTATACTCCAATAAAAATTAACTTGAAAATGGTTAGATATGTGACTGGTGGAGAGAGGGACTTGACTTTTCATTGCCTGGTAAGACCTAATTGGCTCCTTAAATTTGGGAGGAAATTGTCCCCGTTAGCTACAACTACAGGAAAGTGCATTGGGATTTGCATTCCAGATTCTGGAGGGATGCACATGTTTTTGTTTTGTTCTTAAATTCATATAGAACAGGGTAACCAAACATTGGACAGCCTTGAAAGTCTTGTTTGCAGTGTGACAGCTATTCCTAGGCAGCAGGGCTTCATGATTCGTTGAGAAATCTACATCGTGCATTGTGCCAATTGTGTAACTTCTCAGGAATTTATCTTGGGAGCTGTGATAAGAAATCACAACTGAGACTCAAAACACTAATTTCAAATTCAAAGAACAACTATTTCAGAGCTATCTTCTTGAGGAATATTTGACTTTCTAACATTTTAAAGGAAGCTAAAATCTCTAAGCAAGAAGGAAGCACTTACATAATTTTTATCAGGTTCATGCAAAATTGTGTAATTTTTGATTTTTTGAAACTCTGGGGTAGACATTTTTTCTAGGTTTACATTTTTCTAGGTTTTCTAGGTTTACATTCATTTTATTAACATGACTACTGTTTCAATAAATGATAAATAATATTTTCTGTTTTCAACTCATCCCTAAAAGACACCCTAAGGGATCTCTGGTTGAATGAAATTAACCTAAAAATAACATTCTTCCCATTGACTCATTCTCTTGATCATTGTTGTTCAGTTGCTCTGCCGTGTCCGGCTCTTTGCGATCCCATGGACTGCAGCACACCAGGCTTCCCTGTCCTTCACCATCTCCCAGAGCTTGCTCAAACTCATGTCTCTTGATTGAGTTGCTCTTTATTGGTTTGGCAGAGTCATCTTTATCTTGGGATACTGGGAAAAGACTTTTATTCTTGGTTTGAAAATCTCACTGATTTACAGAACAAACCTTCAGCCTGATCTTTTTCCTTTTGTCAGTTACATAAGTCGTGCTGTGTGAACTAACATCTTGTCACTCATTGTCCTTAAGCAAGAGCCAAACGGGTGAGAAACCACCTACTGTTGAATATGAACCCAGTGCCAGAAGGCAACCGCTCCTTGCTGTTCAGCTGTGCCCTGAGTGATCAAACAAGCCTGAGAGCAAACAGGAACTGCAGTAGCAGGAATCAAAGGGCCCTGCTAGCCTAGCAGAGCAGAGGGAAGTGAGGGCGAGTTTTCTAAGGTGAGGTGACACCATGCAAATAAAGGCACCCTTCCTTTGTTTGTGTTCAGGACATTTGAGCACCATTTTAGAGGAGAAAACTTCACACTGATGCAATTTTTAGTCAATGGATAGAGAAACAACAGAAGAGCGCTGTTAAAAAGATGTTTCCTGCTTGACGTTTGTGTTTATATATTTAAGTTTATACTTATATTCTTAGTTTGTTCTAAAATATCTTTTAAATTTTTTTTAAAGTAAAAGCTTTATTAGGATATAATTGACATAGAACATCATATTAGTTTTAAGTGTACAACATAACGATTTGATATATGCATATGTTGAGAAATGATCAGCAAAATATGTTTAATTAACGTTCATCACCTCACATAGTAACATTTTTTCCTCACAGTGGGAACTTTTATGATCTATTCTCTTAGCAATTTGCAAATATAAAATACAGTATAGTTAGCTGTAGTCACTATGCTATATATTACATCCCCAGAACTTATTTATCTTGTAATTGGTAGTTTGTATCTTTTGACAACCTTTATCCATTTCCCACCATCAACCTCAACCTCTGGCAACCAGAGTTCAGTTTTCTTTCGATTCCACATGTAAAGGAGATCATACTGTATTACATAGGACTGTCTTTCCTTGTCTGACTTGTTTAACTTAACATCATGCCCTCAAGGTCCATTCAGACTGCCTCAAATGACAAGATTTTGTTCTTTTTTATGGCTGAATCAGTGAACACTTGTTTCCATATCTTGAAAGTGGTAGTTACTCAGTCTGTCTGACTGTTTGTCTGACTGTTTGATCCTAAGGACTGTATAGCCCACCAGGCTCCTCTGTCCATGGAATTCTCCAGGCAAGAATACTGGAGTGGTTAGTCATTCCCTTCTCCAGGGGATCTTCCCTTCCTGGAAGGGGATCTTCCAGGGATTGAACCTGGGTCTCCTGCATTGCAGGCAGATTCTTTACTGTCTGAGTCACTGCTACCAAGAAATAAGGCTGCAAGGAACATGGGGATGCAGATAGCTGTTTGAAATGGTGGTTTTACTTCCTTCGAATGTATCTTCAAGGTGGGATTGCTGGGTCATGTATTAGTTCCATTTTTAAGTTTTTGAGGAACTTACACTATCTTACGGGAGAAGGCAATGGCACCCCACTCCAGAACTGTTGCCCGGAAAATCCCATGGGTGGAGGAGCCTGGTAGGCTGCAGTCCATGGGGTCGCTAAGAGTCGGACACAACTGAGTGACTTCCCTTTCACTTTTCACTTTCACGCTTTGGAGAAGGAAATGGCAACCCACTCCAGTGTTCTTGCCTGGAGAATCCCATGGATGGAGAAGCCTGGTAGGCTGCAGTCCATGGGGTCGCAGAGAGTCGGACACGACTGAAGCCACTTGGCAGGCAGCAGCAGCAGCATACTGTTTTACACAGTGGCTGTGCCAATTTACATTCCCACCAACAATGCACAAGGATATTCCTTTCTTCACACCCTGGCCGCCAACACTCGTTGTCTCTCGACATTTTGATGACAGCCATTCTAAAAGGCATGAGGCAATCTCATTGTGGTTTTGATTTGTAGATTATCTTTTACAGATAGAACAAGGCAGAGTATTTTCAAGTACTCATTTTAATGATGGAGTTAATCAGAAACAACTGTTTCAAAATCATTTAATTCCTTCAGAAAATTGTTTCTGCTGGTCAGATGGAAATCTTGATTTTGCAGCATATTAAGAGAAATGTCTTGGCATAATTGATCTTCCACAAGTAATTTAATGACTAATAACTAAAAAATGACTACATGAACTCTTGTGACTGATCATTTTTATATGTAAAATACAATTCTGTAACATACAATTGTATGTTTACAGTTTTACAATGTAAAATACAATTCTATCCTGGTTCCAAACCTTCAGAGTAACACTATAGTTTAGAATATATACAGATGAATAGGCTGAAAGGATAGTCTATTGCTTCTAGTGAATAGTGTTCCTATTATTTCCATCATTTAGACATTTACCCTGCCTCCTGACTTCTGGTTTATCGTGTATTTCCCACAGATTAACAATATCACCAACACTTAAGTCACAGGTATGAAAATACTGAAACCAATTAAATTAGATTTGGTGTCAGAATGGTTTGATGGTATAAGGGACAGGGTAGGCACGAAGGCATAAAATATAGAGAACTCCTGGCTTCTTATTTTCAGCTCTTTTCTCTGTGGTCCCCAGCAAGTCTCATCATCAGCTGCATCTGTTAACATACACTTTGCTTCTGCCATCTCAACTTACTTGGGGTTTCAGGCCATAATCTTTCATGTCTGTGCATCGGACAGTGTTAGGGAGGAATGTTTCTTTCCCACTCCTGGTATATTAATATCTATGAATGTGGAAGAAGAGCCATTAGAGTAACATTTCTGATCTCTCTCCATGCCCTCATATACTTCTCACTCCCAAGAAGGTAAAGTGTGACATATATCCCTAGAGGGTTTGGAAAGAGAAGCTGAGCGTGGTAGGCTAGCCCCTTCTCTCTCCTTCACTTTGGGAGTTGGCTTGTTCTCCATGTTGTTATGGTCCCACATGGCTGGTGGCTGGAGAAGTCTGGCCAACTGACTAGCAGTGTTCACTTATCCACAGATGCACCCACGGTGCATCCTCCACTCTAGCTTTCTTTGGTAATACACATTTTCTTCTGGGCTCCCATCTACTGTCTTCTTTGAATTATTTTCAACTGATTCTTTTTTTAAAAATTTATTTATTTTTTAAGTGAAGGATAATTACTTTACAGAATTTTGTTGTTTTCTGTCAAACCTCAACATGAATCAGCCATAGGTATTCATATATCCCCTCCCTTTTGAACCTCCCTCCCATTTCCCTCCCCATCCCACCCCTCTAGGTTGATACAGAGCCCCTGTTTGAGTTTCCTGAGCCATACATCAAATTCCCGTTGACTATCTATTTTACATATGGTGATATAAATTTCCATGTTACTCTCTCCATATCTCACCCTCTCCTCCCCTCTCCCCAAGTCCATAAGTCTAGTCTCTATGTCTGTTTCCCCACTGCTGCCCTGTGAATAAATTCTTCAGTACCATTTTTTTAGATTCTGTATATATGCATTAGAAGACAATATTTATTTCTCTTTCTGACTTTATTTCTCTTTCTTTATTTCTCCCAAAGAAAAGGAGAGAGAAGGGGCTGGCCTACCATGCTCAGCTTCTCTTTCCAAACCCTCTAGGGATATAAGTCACACTTTACCTTCTCAGGAGTGAGAAGGTAAATAGGTATAATAGATTCTAGATTTATCCACCTGATTAGAACGGACTCAGATGTGTTCCTTTTTATGGCTGAATAATATTCCATTGTGTATATGTACCACCACTTCTTTATCTTCATCTGTCGATGGACTTCTAGCTAATGTAAACAGTGCTGCAATGAACAGTGGGATGCGTGTGTCTTTTTCAATTTGGTTTCCTCAGGGTATATGCCTAGGTGTTGGATTGTTGGGTCATATGGTGGTTTTATTTCTAGTTTTTAAAGGAATCTTCATACCATCTTCCATAGTGGTAGTATCAATTTACATTCCCACCAACAGTGCAAGGGTGTTCCCTTTTCTCCACACCCTCTCCAGCATTTATTGTTTGTAGACTTTTTGTTGATGGCCATTCTGACTGGTGTGAGGTGATATCGCATTGTAGTTTTGATTTGCATTTCTCTAATAATGAGAAATGTTGACCATCTTTTCATGTGTTTGTTAGCCATCTGTATGTCTTTGGAGAAATGTCTGTTTAGGTCATTTTCCTAGTTTTTGATTGGGCTGTTTGTTTTTCTGGCATTGAGTTGTATGAGCTGCTTGTATATTTTGGAAATTAATCCTTTGTCAGTTGTTTCATTTGCTATTATTTTCTCCCGTTCTGAGGGTTGTCTTTTCACCTTTTCACCTTATAGTTTCCTTTGCTGTGCAAAAGCTAAGTTTAATCAGGTCCTACTTGTTTACTTTCGTTCTCATTTCCATCACTCTAGGAGGTGGGTCATAGAGGACCTTACTTTGATTTATGTCATCGAGTGTTCTGCCTATGTTTTCCTCTAAGAATTTTATAGTTTCTGGTCTTACATTTAGGTCTTTAATCCATGTTGAGTGTATCTTTGTGTATGGTGTTAGGAAGTGTTCTAATTTCATTCTTTTCCATGTAACTGTCCAGTTTTCCCAGCACCATTTATTGAAGAGGCCATCTTCGCCCCATTTATATTCTTTAATACATTTTTTTTCTATTGAAGTATAGTTGATTTACAATGTTATGTTAGTTTCAGGTGTGCCGCACAGTGATTCAATTTTTTATATCCATTCTTTTTCAGATTCTTTTTCTATATAGGTTATTATAGAATTCTGACTAGAGTTCCTTGTGCTAAATAGTAGGTCCTTGTTGGTTATCTGTTTATATATAGTAGTTTGTATTTGTGAATCCTTGTTTTGGGTTAAGGGGTCCTATTTTATGGGCCCATATGAACTGTAAAGCATGTATTGTCTCCTTCCCCTGCTATGTTCTTTCCCTTCTCTTTATCTTCATAAAACTCAGCTCACGAATCACCCACTCTTGGTTTCCCTCCTCCTTGTTCTGTGCATCTGTAGAATCACATGTATTCTTCTCTGTCACTTATTTCCATGTCTGTTTCCCCCACCAGACTGGAAACTCCTTGAGGGCAGAACTGGTTTATTGTTTTCCTAGCTCCCATCAGAGAAATTGACATATAGTAGCTACTTAATAAAGGTACACAGAATAAAGTGAATGAGTTATGAAAGGATCAAGGCAATTTTAATCCACCAATGCTGAATAATGGGAGTTAAATCCTATGGTCATAAAAAAAAATGTATGAACACATCTTCTTCAGAAACTGTTTTCCATTTTTGTTACCTTCCACCACTTCATATGAGCCATAATTATAAAGATACACCTCCAGAAGTTTTGTCCTGAAAATTATTCAACCTCCAACTCCAAATACCCTAGCACTGTTTAAGTGCTATATCTAATTACATTAGATATCTATCTAATTACATTAGATATTTGAGGCCAAGCAGAGGAACACTAGGGTGAAGAGCAGAAAATCTGGTGTATAGTATATGAGCATGCCTGGAAATTGGTCCTGAGGCTTCTGTAATAAAGTGATTCATTTGAAATGAATGATTTTGAGGTGATGGACAGAGTAGCAACCAGTGATTGACTCAGAGCAGACTTCATTCCTGCTTCCTATAGACACAGGTACTTTCTGTTTAGTCCCACCTTGCAGGTGGTTGACAGGGCTTCCCTGGTGACTCAGTGGTAAAGAATCCACCTGCTAATGCAGACGATGTGGGTCTAATCCCTGGGTCAGGAAGGTCCCCGGGAGAAGGAAACGGCAACTCACTCCAGTATTCTTGCCTGAAAAATTCCATGGACAGTGGAGCCTGGTAGGCTACAGTCCATAGTCACAAAGAGTCAGACGCAACTGAGCACAGATGCACACGTGTGGTTGACACCCACTTGCTGTCTGGTTTTGCATCTTTTCATGCATTCCTGTTCTCTGCTCTGCATGGTTATAAGTCCCTCTGGAGCAGGGTGACGACAGTGATACCCCCCTTTGTAACTTTATAAGTGTATTAACCGAGAGCCTTGCACACAGTGGATGCTCACAGATAGTTTGGTGATCATCTTTTGTAACACTGACAGCGAAAGTGACTTTCAACGTGTGAAAAATGAAAATAGCTACAAATCCCTCTGTTGAATCTCTGAAAAAGCAAGGGGAATCATCGAGAATTTGATTCTCTCATTTGTGTCTCTTTTAATTTCCCCTGTATGTCTAAACAGGACTGATTTTTTTCTTCTGGTTTATTTAAGTCAACGGTTACTTCTTCTAAAGACAAAAGGATGAAAATCCTGCAATGTTTTCGGGGCTCCTGTTTCAATATCAGTAAATAATGTGTCACTGCTGAGTTCTGGGAGAAAATAAATGCTTCAGCTTCAAAAATTGTCTGTTAAAGAGAGAGACAGGTGTGTCGTGTTTACAAGGGATGTGACATTATAAACTCAGCTGAAACAACCCATCCAGATGTGCAGTGATCTGTAGCTATGAACTCAGAGAACCCTGTCACAGGTTTTATGGGTAATTTTTGTTTGAGTGTTTAGACACCTTCTCTGCCAACTGGAATGGAGCCAGTATCAGTAACAACACACAGATGAAAAACCATGATCTAATCAACTCCCATCAAACCAGTCAGTGGTAAAACAGTGCTTCCCAGAAACACTTATTACAGATAACATTTTGGTTGTTAAATTTATGAAGTGTAAAGTTATATAACTTCTTTCTTGAAAAAGTCAAGACTGCATTTTCATACACACATCCACCCACAGTTCGGCAATGGAAGCACTAATAAGATCAGTGACAAAAATAAATTACATAAATTGTATTTAGCGATTTTTCAACATTCACTGAGAAATCCACGCAGGGGGCATGGCCTTGCCGATTATGAAAAATACTATCCTGAATAATTAGCAGAGTGTGTTGACAAAAATGTCAGTGTGAGTGGAGGTGGTGTGGTTTATCTACTGGCATATGAGATATAACTTTGTGAACCCACAGTTTTGCTAATTTCACATGTTTTCATTTTGCAGCCTTACTATAAATTCTTGATGTAAATTTGGTAAAGGTAATACTTATTTTAGAAGAAACTCCCTCTGTTCTGTATCATCAGGCAAATGTTGCTGCACTGGTCATTTGAGTTTGGAGGAACTACTCTCTTTGCTCTGTGGTCCAGATATTAGGTGTCCCTTCAACAATAAAGAAATGCCCACACTAACTTCAATTTTCTATGTAAGGAGCCTTGGGTCCACATAGATCAGGATACAATTGAGGTTCTTAGATCCTTTCTGTTGTCAGCTTCCCTTGATTCAAGGTTCAAGGTGTAGGCACACTCCTCCGCTTACGTACACCTGACCTTACGTGGTGAATCTTTTGATCATTAGCTGCTTCACTAACCTGCAACTACTTAGACTTCTTTGGATACATACCTAGTAGAAACTATGAGGAGGAAGTGTGGTAGGATGTTGAATACTCCTTCAGAGGCCTATTCTTTTTATTTCAATATGTTAACTTTTAACTTATGACTTAATACGTTTCTGAAGCAAAAAGGTACACAATATTAATGACTGTCAATCATTCTTCTGAAAATACCTTTTCAAGAGTCACAAGTCACCGTCTAACACAAATCCAAAGATACTTCCTCAATGCAAAGACTCCTTTTATTTTTCCAGAAGATTTTTGGTCCTGATGGTTGACCTATTCTGGCTTCTCATGTCTCCCTTGAGCATCTCTGTTGTTTTTCTCTCTCCTTTACTCGTTTCTCTTCTTTCCTTTATTTAAATGTGGGAGTCTCCCAAGTTGTATCCTTATTCTTTTCTTTCCATGAATTCACTTGGTGATCTCATCCTTCCTCATGGTTCCAATTATGATTGATGTGCACATAGCTTTCAAATATGTATGCTCCCTCCTAAGTTACTAGGGCACACTGCCATGGTCCATATGGTTTTCATATGTTTTATAATTCATTCCACATGTAAAAAACAGCACTAAGCATCTTTACCTACTAATTGTCTTCTCAGTCTCTTTTCCCCATCCTGGGCTTCCCTGGTGGCTCAGAGGGTAAAGCGTCTGCCTGCAATGCGGGAGACCTGGGTTTGATCCCTGGGTCAGGAAGATCCCCTGGAGAAGGAAAAGGCAACCCACTCCAGTATTCTTGCCTGAAAAATCCCATGGATGGAGAAGACTGGTTCGCCATAGTCCATGGGGTCACAAAGAGTCGGACATGACTGAGCGACTTCACTTTCACTTTTCACTTTTCATTATCATAGTTTAGTATCATTATCACTTTTTCATTATCATAGTTATGTAGGATCTAAAGGTTCAACTGTGTCTTGACTCCTCCCATACCACAACATCGAATTCTTTCATTTCCTTCTCTTTGACATGCCATGTATCTCTTCTCTCTCGTTGCCAACTCAGTTCATGTTTTGATGATCTCTTCTCAGAAAGTTAACACAACCTTTTAAGAGGCAACTGATCCTCTTTTTGGACCTTTGTTCATCTTACAAAATGAGTTAGGTGTACTTTGTAAAAATTTAAGTATATTTTCTATAACTTTACTATTCTAAAAGTCATCTCTTTCACTCAGTAAATATTTATTGAGTTTGCACTATATGTTTTGGACTCATAAATCCTGGAGTAAAAGTGTGAGACATGTTTCTCATCCTTAAAAAACTTCCTAAATAAGTCACCAATGATTATAATCTAGTGACTTGTATAGACATATTTTATTATCTCTAGATTTGTTGTTGTTTAGTCCAAGTCATGTCCAACTCTTTTGTGACCCAATGGACTGTAGCCTGCCAGGCTCCTCTGTCCATGGGATTTTCCAGGCAAGAATACTGAAGTGGGTTGCCATTTCATTCTCCAGGGGATCTCCCTGACCCAGGGATCAAACCTGCATCTGCTGCATTGAAAGGTGGATTCTTTACCACTGAGCCACTAGGGAAGCCCATCTCTAGATTAGCTACTTAGAATTTCTTTCCTCTTTTCTCTTACTACATAATTCCTTGCCCTCTTCAAAACCCAGGTAAAATAGCATCTCCATCATCTTCTCAATTAATCACATTTCCTTCATTTGAAGTTCCATGTAATTTATTCTGAGTCATTTATTTGGAAATTTATCATCTGGTGTCTTGTCATCTCTTCTATTGCTAATTTTAACTATAATTTAATGTTTAATATTTTATCTTGTATTCTCATTTTATGTTGTCCATGTTCTGAGATTAATAATAGTGTGTTAAACTTGATAGCTCCCCCAGGCCCTTACAGTATATTGATATTAGGCATTCAAATGCAAGCATAACAAATGATAAATGCTATTAAGTACATTTTACTGGTCAAATAAATTAATACCTTTTTCCTACCCATACTTAAATCTGACACTGACATTAGTTTGCAGTGTTTTTATACAACCACATTTTTACACAAATTTATTTCTTATATAGGTGTTCTCAACCTTCTAGTCCATTCAAAGCTTGTCCTTGCAATTTCTAAATCTCATCTACTTTTAACAGTTTCTATAAGAATTGTTGTTAGAAATGAAATCCAATGTAGTCTCCTGAGAGGTGGAAGATGCCCTTGAAAACAGTTTCACCACAATACATTTCTAACTAAGGAGATTTGTTTGTCAGTTTGGTCTCAAGGCAAAACTTGAGTGTTAATGTAATGAAATAAAATATAATGTAGGTGATATAGGAGCTACAAATTCCATAAGATAATATTCTATACTTATTAATAATGAACTCATTCAATATTTTAATATTATCAAGTGGTTTAAAAACTTAAAATTGCATTGTTGATTATAGTTTTCTCTGTAACCAAATACCACAAATGTAGTGGTAGAATAAAAAGAATACAAAAGAATACACACTTACGTGTTGTTAAAGTTCTGTAGGTCAAAAGGCCATTGTGAATTTCACTTGGCTAAGTCAAGGCATCTTAGGGTTGGGTTCCTTCCTGGAGGCATGAGAGGAGAATCCGTTTTCTTGCCTTTTCCAGCTTCTGGAGACCACTAGCATTTCCTTGGCTCCTTTCACCACCTTCAAAGGCAGCAATGGCAGGGGACTGAGCTTTCATACTGCCATCCCTCTGATTCTCTCTCCCATACTCACACTTCCCTTTGATTATAACCAAGGAAGACCCTTTAACTACGTATGTGATTAGATTGAATCAACTTGAATAACTCAGAATAATTTCCCCATCTCAAGGTTTTTAACTCAAGTCTCATCTCCGATGTCTCTTTTCCTATGTAAAGTAGCATATTCACAGGGTCTACAGATGAGGGATGGACATTTTTTGGTGGCCATTATTTTGCCTTCTATGGATAATTTTAAGCATCTCTAAAATTAAGTATTTTCAATGGAATGTTCAGTTTAGTTCAGTCGCTCAGTCATGTCCGACTCTTTGCAACCCCATGAATTGCAGCACACCAGGCCTCCCTGTCCATCACCAACTCCCGGAGTTCACTCAGACTCACGTCCATCGAGTCAGTGATGCCATCCAGCCTCTGTCGTCCCCTTCTCCTCCTGCCCCCAATCCCTCCCAGCATCAGAGTCTTTTCCAGTGAGTCAACTCTTCATGTGAGGTGGCCAAAGTACTGGAGTTTCAGCTTTAGCATCATTCCTTCCCAAGAAATCCCAGGGCTGATCTCCTTCAGAATGGACTGGTTGGATCTGCTTGCAGTCCAAGGGACTCTCAAGAGTCTTCTCCAACACTACAGTTCAAAAGCATCAATTCTTCAGCGCTCAGCCTTCTTCATAGTCCAACTCTCACATCAATACATGACCGGAGGAAAAACCATAGCCTTGACTAGACGAACCTTTGTTGGCAAAGTAATGTCTTTGCTTTTCAATATGCTATCTAGGTTGGTCATAACTTTCCTTCCAAGGAGTAAGCGTCTTTTAATTTCATGGCTGCAGTCACCATCTGCAGTGATTTTGGAGCCCAGAAAAATAAAGTCGGACACTGTTTCCACTGTTTCTCCATCTATTTCCCATGAAGTGATGGGACCGGATGCCATGATCTTCGTTTTCTGAATGTTGAGCTTTAAGCCAACTTTTTCACTCTCCACTTTCACTTTCATCAAGAGGCTTTTGAGTTCCTCTTCACTTTCTGCCATAAGGGTGGTGTCATCTGCATATCTGAGGTTATTGATATTTCTCCCAGCAATCTTGATTCCAGCTTGTGTTTCTTCCAGTCCAGCGTTTCTCATGATGTACTCTGCATATAAGTTAAATAAACAGGGTGACAATATACAGCCTTGACGTACTCCTTTTCCTATTTGGAACCAGTCTTTTGTTCCATGTCCAGTTCTAACCATTGCTTCCTGACCTGCATATAGCTTTCTCAAGAGGCAGGTCAGGTGGTCTGGTATTCCCATCTCTATTATTAATAACTTCCAAATTCCCTCCAGTCATAAAATCTTAAAATGAGAAAAGTCCATAGAGGGTCATTTGTAGCAGCCAGCATCCCAAATGGCCCTCAGTGGGTCAGTCCTCATGATATTCATGCTTTTGCATTTTCCCCTCCTACATTGAATCAGAGTAGACTTTGTAGCCAACAGAATAGGATGAAAGTGAGGTTATGTGGCTTCTGAGACAAGGTCATAGAGAAAGCATTATGACCTTGGTCTCATATCCTGGGGAAGCTGGACACCATATAGGGAGGACCTTCGAGTAGGCTCATGAGGAGGGCCTAGTAAGGAGAAACGGGGGCTTCCTGCCAAGAGCCAGCACCATTGCCAGTCATGTGGGTGAGCTACATGGGGAGGGCATCTACCAGTCTAAGCCAAGCCTTCAGATGATCTACCCTGCAACTGAATGGGACCACCTTTCCAAGGTAGACCATGCCACCACGTCCATGCTGCAGGCCCAAGGAGAGGCAGCTGTTTTGTGGGGTATAGACAAATCTCCAGGCCCCTCACAGTGTAAGTCAGAGCTGAAGTTGGAAAGAGAAGGGTTATTTATGGGTTGGAGACTGCTTCTTCTGGAGCCTCAATATTTAGGTACAAAACTCTGTGTCTGCATATTCTAAATTAGAACTGAGCCTGCCCAGTCATTGTGTGTGTATATGTGGGAAAGTCGGTCAGTCATCTCACTCCTATCTCACTCCTAAGACCCACTGACTCTTTGCAACCCCATGGACTGTAGCCTGCCAGGCTCCTTTGTCCATGGAATTCTCCAGGCAAGAATACTGGAGTGGGTTGCCATTCCCTTCTCCAGTGGATCTTCCTGACACATGGATTGAACCTGTGTCTCCTGCATTGCAGGTGGGTTCTTTACTGTTTGAGCCACCAGGGAAACCTAGTAATAAATAAAGCATGTATTTTATTTAACAGGCTTTTAGGTGGATTTATAACTTTTAAATGTTTAGAAACATGGTTATTTGGGCCTCCACTTGTACTGTTGTGCCTGCCCTGCGGTTGTTACTGCTGGAGCTGGTGGAGAGTGTATTGGTTCATAGGCATGCACACATTTGCTGAAGTTCACAGTAAGGAAAGGCGTGTATGGAGAGTGGTGATGTAAGACAAATGAATTATGCAGAATTGCTCCTTATTCTGGATCTTTAGTTCTTTGTAGTTCCTAGGCACATGAGATTAATCTTGGACATTCCATCTGGGAAGCACTGATTAGAAGGATATGAAAATATTTTCTGCCTTCTACATAGCACATTCATCTGAATTCTCTGTTCGGCTGGATTCTGAGGAGCCTAATCTTTACAAATTTCCATTCTTCTGTCTGCTTTGTCTCTAGTTCCCTTAGTCCAGTGTTTATAGAACTGGGTCCTAGAACCAGCAGCACTTTGGAATTTGTTGGAAAACTAAATCTGAGTATTTTTCCTATCTCACTCCTAAGACCCACTGAGTCAGAAACTCTGGTGGGGAGGAGTGGCAATCTGTTTAACAAACCCTCTCAGTGGTTCTGAAGCAGCTACAGTGAATGTTTGGAGCCTACTGCCTTAGCCTATGTCCACTTTTGGATGGAGTTATCAGAGACAAAAACTGTACGACTAAAGGGGTTTTTTAGTCCACCATATTGGATCAGTAGACACCCAACAACACTATTGAGAAAAAGTGTGCTTTTATAACTAAAACAAAGAGTACTTTTACTTTAAGTTCTCTCCAGAAGAAATGAGTGAGCAAGCTAAATTTCCTCTGCTTGGTGTCTTTTGATAATGCTTGGTTGTTTCTGAATTTCCTTATTCTTATATTTAGCAGTAGCTTCAAGTTGTAGTTTATGATATTGTTTTTGATTCCAGGCCCAAAGCCCCTGAGAGATGCTTCATCGGGGATCGAAACACTGTAAAGTAGAATCAATAAATTAGGTTGAAACTGAACTTCAGAGTTGGAGGGTTGAAGAGAATATGCAACTATTTCTCCACATGCAATTTAACTTCCAGAAGGGAAAACAAAATTGTTGCTTGTTTTTTCTTTCTTTTTTTTTTTTGTACAGTTTGATTAAATTCTCTGATCACAATAACAATGCAGAACCACTCTATTCACTGTGAATTGAATACTAATAAAAATGATTTTTGATTGAGCACATTTTTTTTTTTTGATTGAGCATGCATGCTCAGTTGCTAAGTAGTGTCTGACTCTGTGACCCCATGACTATAGATTGCCAGGCTCCCCTGGCCATGGGATTCTACAGACAAGAATACTGGAGTGGCTTGCCATTTCTTTCTCCAGGGGATCTTTCCGACCCAGAGATTGAAACCGTGTCTTCTGTGTCTCCCACTGCAGACAGATTCTTTACCACTGAACCACCTGCGAAGCTGCATTTTTATCTAGTGGCAGGAAAAGAAGATGAAAAATCATTTGTAGTCATTTCTTAACTTACACTAGGGTTAATATTTATTTAATAATTGATTTGTGTGAGCTTTATAAATATTTCCAGTCTTTACCTTATGTTTAAGACTGGAGAAGAGAAGATTGATAGCTATTTGACTTCTAGAATTTTTAAATGATAAGAGTAGCTAGCTCAGTGTGTAAATGATTTCATAACTATTTTATTTCTTACGAATTTTGAAATAGGATCTTAAGATACTGTATTTATTCTCAGTTCTATGTTGAAAGCCAGAAAGCCTAGGATTTCCTGTACTAGAATAGAATAAACACATTTTCCTGTTGAAATTTTACCTCAAGCCCTAACATTACTCATCCCCTCCCCTTTGATGCTATATGTTATATTGATTTACCAAAACTCCTAGTTTTCTCTTACCTAGATCTAAAAGATAAGCTTTCTGATTCTGGGAAAATCTCTTTCTTAATCTTAATTCATCTCTCCAAATTGATGCCACCACTTATTTTTAATATGAGTGCAATCATGTGTTTACCCCTCTCCCTTTCCTCCTTCCAAGGGGGACTGAATACTCAAGAGCTTCAGGACCAAAGCTCATGTGCTCTGGGGAGCCTCTTACAACCTGGTTGTTGTCATTTTCCTGGCTTTATTCATCCACTTTTCTATATGAACATTGTGACCAGTTTACATTGCTTATTCACGTGGTACCAGCGAATGGTAAATAAAACTGGTCCCGATCTGCTGTAACCTATTAAATCTACTTGTGGGAATTGCTAGCCTCTGAAATCACCTCTACTGTTAACTATTAGCAACTTTTTCCCTAAAGACTTACATGTTCACTAAGTAGTTTGTGGCTTCACTTATTAACTTGTTATTCATAATTATTCTTACCCATTTCTTGGTACGTGGTTTGTTCTTACAAAGGTACTATAAGCTCTTCAAGATCAAGCTTTGTTTCAGTTGCATTTATATTGGCACCTGATAGTTTACTATTCTTAATGGAAATTAAATAAATTATTTAAAAATAGCAGCTAACTTGAGTAATGTCAATTTGATTGTGTACCAGTGCTACAAGACATACAGAATTAATACATTAAAAATAAGTTCTTTCACAGTATCCCATCTACTTCCATAGTTATGTCTTAATATGTGGACTTTGACTTTTGTCATTTTATATAAAGGACTTCTGTGATGTGTAGTGAAATTCTTAAGCTCCAACTTTTGTATTAAAAATACAGTTTTACTGTGAGTTTGCTCAGAAGAAGGAGATAGCAAGCAAATGGCTTTTACATGTTTCACGGAGAAGAAAAATCTGGAGGTTGAGAAAAATCTGAGGAAGCATAGTGTGATGGTCAAGCAGAATGATTCTATCAAAAATTTGGCATCAAGTATTTCTCAGTTTTATACTTACAAAATCACATTCAAGATTCAGTCTTTATTTACTACAATGCCTTTATGCACATTTGAATATTGAGATGTTTCTCCGCAAATTTGTAACATTTGTAATTAAAGAATAGGAAATGATGATTTCTATATCTTCCAAATCTGCTATGATCAAAAATGAGCCCATGACTTGATTTTAGCT
This sequence comes from Bubalus bubalis, assembly GCF_019923935.1. NCBI lineage: Eukaryota > Metazoa > Chordata > Mammalia > Artiodactyla > Bovidae > Bubalus > Bubalus bubalis. The sequence goes on along the minus strand of NC_059173.1, from coordinate 53,093,452 downwards.
ATTTTCAGAGCATTAAATTTATCAGTGATTATTTTACACTATTATATGCCTGCACTGTGCTGGGCTCTTTAAGAAATGATTATCAAAAGGGAAGATGAGTAAATATAGCTTCATTAGATGGAATCACAGGTTTTAGACTTGCAGTTATTCAAAACCCATGTAAATCTGAGCATGACCAGTGTTAAAACCTGACCAATAAAAATTGACAACATTCTACTGCCCATAATAGCACGGGTACTGAAAGAGCCATATCTTTTCAATACAAATATTGCTCAAACACACTAGAAATATTTATTATTTGCTTACCTTGTGGAAAGTATCTTTCTGGGAACTATGGTTACAAGCATGAATTAAAAAATTAATTTTCTGCCCCAAAGTAGCTGCTGATAGTGTAGTAGAAAACAAGCCTATGGATAAATAAATAGGAACTCATTTATGCTTTTTCTACACTGAAAGTCTGATATTACATAAACAACAGTCACTGGGGCAAGATTAGCTAAGTTTTAAAATTCTAAATTCTTTCTTGAATATGAAATTTAATTAATGTGTCAAGAACAATGGTAATTGAAGCTGGTAAGATGAAGTGTTGGTCACACATTGAGATACAGGTTTCATGAACTTGCTCTTGTTAGATACAAAATAATTAGCTAAACTACACTGAGAAGGTCAGATATTTTGTAATGTCTCATAAACACAGAGGATATACCTATAATTATAAAATAATGCTGTGATTTTGTACCTACAAGGTTAATTTTATATTATGGAAATAAATTGAGGCCTTGTACATCTCAATCTTACATGATTTAATGTGCAATCAGTGAATCATATTAGCTTGATCTTCAGCTAATCCTCAGGAGACATTGAAGAGGAATATTGGATGTATTTTGATGCTATCTAGACCACCAAAGGTACCCTTCAGTATGTAAGGGCCATGAATGAGTTATAAAAGCAAGATGAAAGTTACATAATTTGTATATCACAACACGTTTTGTGAAACTCCAGGCACCTACAGGTAATTTATCCTCACCTATCCTTCTGAGATAGGATGGTAGTATGTAGTTTTATTGCATTTTACAGGTGGGATAAATAACTAGCCCCAGGTTGGTTGCAGAGTAGGGAATAAAACAGAGCTCTTTTTATTTCTTATCCTGTAATTTAGCAATGCTGCCACTTTCCTAAAGAAGCCATTATATCCTCTCTTACAAGAGTCTGAAGTTATTTCTTCTTTTGTCATCTTGTCTTCTCAGATTTGAGACTGGAGCACTTCTTCCAGGGGTTTCCCAGATGGTACTAGTGGTAAAGAATCCACCTGCCAATGCAAGAGACACAAAGACACAGGTTTGACTCCTTGATTGGCAAGATCCCCTGGAGGAAGAAATGACAACGCACTCCAGTATTCTTGCCTGGAAAATTCCACAGACAGAGGAGTCTGGTGGGCTACAGTCCACGGGGTTGCAAAGAGTTGGACATGACTGAGCCACTGAGCACTCCTGTTCTGTGTCATATAACGTCGGTCACACAGTAGGTACTTAAAATATTGCACATTTATTTTTAAGATTCTAATATTTTTATAAGAGTACCTCACAATGAATGTAAAGATTATGAGTGCTGAATCACAAGATTCATGGGCCTTCTCTAACTGCTGGCACATTGAATACTGACTTTTGCCTTGATCGGCCTATGCCTTTCTAACACGTTTTCCCTCTTGGAACAGCAGACCTGCAGGTTTTTGACTTTTACAAATGAGAGGTGCTGTAGAATAAGCAAAAATTGGTTTCAACTCCTCTGAGAAACTTATTATGTAAATATACATTATTATGATCATAAATAATAATAATTTATTTTCTGAGGCATAATGCCAGAGCAAAAGTCATTTGGGTAGGCAAACATTAGTTAGCTGTATGGAGGTTTCATCAAATTCAGTCTCCATTCAGAGATAATAGATATTTAAATGGATTTTTCTTTTTCATGAGTGCACCTCAAGGTTTAGAAGCAAACACATTGTTAAAAATATCAGACAATAATAACAATAATTTTTCTAAAATCTTTATGGCCTGACAAATTTGTAGCATGAATACAAGTAGAAAATCACAAACCTTTGGGAAATTGAATTTGATTCACTTAAATTTATTCTTTCATTTAAGATAGAATCTCAAGAACAAATTCTTCAGACTTGCTGGTCTTGAGTTTTCAATAGACATAAGATGTTTTAGTTTTGAATGTAGTTTTTATATTCGTTGCTTGCAGGAAAAGAAAGTTGCCTGTCCTTTTATTGTAAGAGAGAATTATTAAAATCCAGGCATAAGACTAACATAGTAATCAGTAATTCTCATAATTGGGAGATATTCATGATGCCTATCGGAGAAGGGATGGCACCCCACTCCAGCACTCTTGTCTGGAAAATCCCATGGATGGAGGAGCGTGGTAGGCTGCAGTCCATGGCGTTGCGAAGAGTTGGACACGACTGAGTGACTTCCCTTTCACTTTTCACTTTCATGCATTGGAGAAGGAAATGACAACCCACTCCAGTGTTCTTGCCTGGAGAATCCCAGCGACGGGGCAGCCTGGTGGGCTGCCATCTATGGGGTCACACAGAGTCAGACATGACTGAAGTGACTTAGCAGCAGCAGCAGCAGCATGATGCCCATTAGTCTATGATAATAAAAAGTTTATAAGTGATGTCAATGAGCTATATCTGAGGAAACTAGGTAGGGGATGATTAATATTGAAAAGCTGGAATTAAAGGGGGATGCAGTGACTGCCATATATTTGAAAAATTATTACATGGAATAGGCCATAGTCTTGTCCAGTTTTGTTCCAGAAGGTAGAAATGGAAATTTTAAGTTCAGGTTGCAGGAACGTAAAATTTTAATTCAATATAAGGAAGGAGTTCCTAGTAATGTCTCTAAACACAAACTGTTTGTACCTCTGTTAGGAGAATTACAGAAAAGATTCCTGAGACAGAGCTGCTGGGAATTTGAACCCCATCATCCTTAAGGCTCTCTCAACTCTTAAAGTTTTGGCAGTTCCCTTTGAATTTTTGTCTTTTACTGCAAAATCCTATATATCAGACTTGAGTAGTTCCCAAATTATGTCTTCCTCCATTTTTCCAAGTTTATTGATTAAAATGACATTTCTTCCCATCTCTAAGTATCAAAATGTTCAAGTCACTTTTCTCTTTCATATTTATCTCTCCTAAAATCTCTCACAGCTCATCAGTCACTAGATCCTACAGATCCATATTTATCAGTGTCATTCTCAGTCATTAGGTTATTTATTCTAATCTCCATAAACTAATCAAGGCCTTCATTATTGTCGACCTGTATTGCCACAACAATCTCTTAACAAGTATCCCTGCCATTTGCATATTCATTGCTTAATCTGTAATTTTCTTGTAGAATCACTTTTATCATGTCACTCTCATTAAGAATACAGTATTTCCTTTGCCCTTTTAAGGTCGAGATTTTCTCATCCCAGTATGTAAAATGTCTTAACATGTCCCCACCTTATCAATATTTGCTCTTACTGCTTTCAACATCTGTCAACTTCTTATTGTCAAATGTTCTCAACCCAATACAGCAAATGAGCTGTAGATAAAATCCCATATTTATTTATGTTCCTCTAAGAACATTTCTTAGACTCAACTTATTCCAAAATAACCTTTCTTTTATTTTGAAATTTACTTAAAGCTTACTGTGTGATCTATATAAAAAGACTCTCCATTTTTAAAAACAGTTGTCTCTTGTGTTTAAATGTCTGTGTAAACATGGTAAATATAACCTAGCTAACTAGTTTTAAAGTGCTGACTCTGTAGTTCATTTTATAATTTTCCAAGTGTCAGTGAACATTTATTGAATACACATTAAATTCTTATCAAAGGAGGAAATCAAGATTTAATCGTTGTGTTACTGAACTGAGTTTGGGTCCACTGTCCCAGTAAAATATTCAGCAAAGCCAATCTACTAATACCAAGTTGTGGTGAAGGAAAGTACATTTGCAAGGCATCAATCAAGGAAAACAGGCAATTGGTGCTAAAAGAACTTGTCCCCAAGGATTTCATGAAAGGGTTTTTAAAAGCAACATTAGGGTTGCATGACCAACTTGTGGATATTCTTCTCCTTAGTAGGTGGGGAGGTAACAGGTTGATGTTTTAGAAATCTTAATTTTCAATCTTCGGGTTCCAACCAGTGTGAGAGTTTTGTGTTTATGGTCAGCAGTTCTGTTTGGTGGGGTCCTGGCCCTCTGTAAAACAACTCAAGGACATATATCAGATTGTTATCTAGATCTCTTGAAGAACTAGGGATCTTGTGACTTTCTTTTATAGCTCAACTATTGTTCAAGCTATCGCTACTTTCTGTTAAACCGCTTTCCTGTGTTTCTGCATTCCCTCTCTTCTGTAATTAATAACTGCTGAAAGTCTGCTCTTTGGAACTCAGGAGAGGCCTATGGGGCTAAAGCTTTTATTTTTTTTCCCTACAAACAAGAAATGGGGGAAATGAAGGGGTCTGCTGCTGGGAAGACCCTACAGAGTTCTGCTTGGTTCCAGTGAGTGTTAAATGGAGAAAAGGATCAATGTGGCTTCCCTGGGAAGACCATCTAAGACATCTACGTGTAGATGTGCTTATACCGATGCTCTTAGTGGTGGAAAAAATCGCAAATGACACTAGTGTTAGCTTACTGATTTCAACAGTGTCTTTTCTCTTGGTCCATTTTGATGAGCAGTGGGTTATGGGTTATTAGCCCCCAAAATATTTTGGGTTAAAAATGATAGCTCACCATACATAATTCTCATTTTGTGGTGAGAGCTTTAGGCTTCATTACATCTGAATACTGTGCAGCACATCGTCTTGACTTTGATTTTTATAATATAGTTCAAGATGAACAGAGATTTTAGTTAATCAGATTCATATCATCAGTTCATTTATTAGCAGCTGTAATGACAGAACCATAAACTTGTCACCTCAGGTGGCACTAATGAACTCCTTTTGTGAGTTTGCTCAGCAGTGAGAATGGTATTCAAATTAAAATGGATTCCTGTTCTTTATTTCTAGTGGTACAAGAACTGCATTTGTAGGTAGAAGATCTTGTCCTTTTTAGTGATTGGCATGCCCTTGAAGACAAAAATGTCATTCCCCTGAAATTCCCAGAGTTTTTAGTTTCAGTTTCATTCTTACCTCAAACCTAATTTTCTAGAAATAAATAGAATATTCTATATATGTTCTTTCTTCTAAAGTATATGTGTGTGTCCTCAGAGAAATAGTTCAGTGATTTTTGTTGCCTAAAAATATCATTTGAAAAGTAGACCAATAACAAAACTTAATGGCAGTATAGAAAAATACATCATGTTGGTCTTTAATGAATGGCAAGAGGATCCATGTGTTGGTGGGGAATACAGCATTCTAAAGAAATTCTTTTGAATGGAAAGGCCAAGCAACTTTGATACAACTCCTTCAAACTTTTTTAGGCTTCAGAAAGGGGAGATATGGCATTTAATTATACCTTGTATTAAAATTAGAATTTGTCATGCTGTTTTGCTTTGTTTTCCTTGAGCTATGAATTCAGTTTCCTGGCACCACTAACACTCCCCACCCTCAGTTGTACAGGAGGGTAACACTGATGCCTGGAGTTATAGCCTTTATCTTGCTATCTCTCTGAGAACAAAATAGATTATTTTGCCTTTCTCATTCTACCTCCAAATCTTATCACTGAGAATGTATGGCAGTTGGCACAAAGAAAAGAGTAAAACCCAAAGGGACCAGCATGATAACTTGTAGTGGGCTCAGGGATGTGCTCCTCGGAGTTGGACCTTGCACAACAAATTTGACCACCTTGGATTCAGTT